>NC_080038.1:49188464-49501703 GCF_030020395.1 Manis pentadactyla | reverse complement strand
ATGGATGAAATAGAGAGAGAGAGGCTATCTGACTATACTTATTACCTCTGCATCCTGAGAATCCTGAAAGACAGGGGTTCCTATTACTCCTTTTGGATCAGGGATAGTGGTGGTTGTCCTCTTTATTGTCATTCCTTCTTCTTTCCCTGAAAATAAAGCACAATAAAGAGAAGAAAACATCACCGAACAATTGATTTTTTGGACACTTAAGTTGCAATCCAGGGGCAACGTATATATTTAAGATTTTGTTTGAAAAAGTACAAGTTATCATCTGCTACCCAATTCAACATCAGAAGCATACATCACTGGGCACAAAAAGGAAAAATACAAAACAGGAACTCTAAGAAAACTCAAGCCATACATTTCATTTCTAAACATAAGCTTCATAACTTATATGTTTATTGGGAATAAAATGATGACAACAGTAAGTATTTAATAACTACACTTTCAAAATCTACCTGCTTATTTTCTTCATTCCCTGAAATTAAAATTTCAGGTTAAGTGATTTTAACCCCTTCCACACGATGACACTTAAGACAGGTGTGACTATCAGTGTTTATTTACTGTTAATGTTCTTATAAAAGTGATGTAGGGACAAACACTGGAGAGACTTTCCATGTGTGCTGTTAGCCAATTATTTTTGCTATACCACCTGCTATTATGACATAATGGTTACTTCACTAGATTGTCATCATGAGATTGTGGTTGATTACCACTTGAAATATTGCATCGCAAAAGTGTTTTTAGTAGTGGGTAAGATTGTATCTTCAGCTCCAAGTCCCCTCTCAGTGAGTAATCAGGTTGCAGCATTTGACATTACAATTCTTGCAAACACCCTATAACTGAGCAGACATTCTTCTAAGTCATCTACTTAGATTGTATTTTTAAACTTATGATACTCCTAAGAATGGCTGAGTCTAGTCTACTCACTTTGTAATTAAATTTATCTTCAATCTTCCCCTTATCTCTGGGGGACTGTGCAATGATCCTGTAGACCAGTGATTTCAAACTCTTTATTAAAACAAAAAAATACTCTTTAGAGAACTGTTTATTCAGCTCCTCTGCCCATTTTTTAGTTGGATTATTTGCTTTTTGTTTGTTGAGGCATGTGAGCTCTTTATATATTTTGGGATGTCAATCCTTTATCGGATCTGTCATTTATGAATAGGTCTCCTGCACAACACAGAGAAGACAAGTAGTGATTTTACAGCATCTTACTATGCAGATGGACAGTGACTATGAAGGGGTATGTGGGGGGTACTTGGTGAAGGGGGGAACCCTAGTAAACATAATATTCTTTCTGTAAGTGTAGATTAATGATACCAAAATTTTAAAAAAGCATTTTAAAAAAACCAAAAAACTCCTTTCTTACAATAAGTAAATAAATTTCAATAAATAAGAAAAAAGAGGAGCTACTGTACTGAGAACACCAGCTTTTTAACCACATCCCTTCTTGTATCCTCTTCCCTGTGCCCCCTACTAAATGTAAGAGGGAGTTATCTTCCCAGTGCCTTGGGAAGACCTTGCCCAAGGCACTCCACAAGACCTTAGAAGTAAGGAAAAAATGAGTGAATAGCTGCACGTCCAATCAATTGACACATTTAGGGTACAGAATTGTCAATATAAATTAATTCAGATAATTTGTGCACCATGCTGTTTGAAAGGAAACTTTCTTTCCCTTTTTCTTTCTTTCTTTCTTTCTTTCTTTCTTTCTTTCTTTCTTTCTTCTTTCTTCTCTCTCTCTCTCTCTCTCTCTCTCTCTCTCTCTCTCTCTCTCTCTCTCTCTCTCTCTCTCTCTCTCTCTCTCTCTCTCTCTCTCTCTCTCTCTCTCTCTCTCTCTCTCTCTCTCTCTCTCTCTCTCTCTCTCTCTCTCTCTCTCTCTCTCTCTCTCTCTCTCTCTTTCTTCTTTTTTTGTGGGAAGTATGTGGTTTAGTTACAGGTTGAGTTTGTTTTTCTTGGTTCTTGTCCCTGCTGCAACAAAGAATTGAAAGGCAGAGACACAATAGCAAAGCAGAGCAAAAGTTTTATTTGAATACACTTCAAGGGAGGAGTGGGCCAGAGTCAAGGTAAAGAAAGGCACCAAACTTTTAGGGGAAGGTCTATTTATTCACAACATAGGTGGGAGGCACTTCTTTGATTGACAGGGTGAGGTCATTTGATTGACAGCTCTAGTTATACACCTATTCCTCTTAGTGCACATGTCTTTTCCCAAAATGCACACAGAAAAGCCCATGGTAGGGGGAGGGAACAAAACCACAATTTTATTTTAATGATATTATGAGGAGGTGTGGTTTGGGTGGTCTTAGTTGTGTTCCATTGTGCCTGCTTCGGGACGTGGTTGAGACTAGTTTGGCCAGGTCCTGATATGCAGGAAGTTATCTCCGTGCAAAGCCTTTGTTGTCTCCACATGGATCTCCCTACCTGGGCAGAGTTTGGGCATTTTTTTTGCTTGAACCTTAATTTCTCCAGCCCTGGCTGTTCTGGTCTATCTTTCTAACAGTATTTTTTCAGATATATGACTATGCCAAAGAAACGTGAGAAGTGTCAGCTGGACTTGGGAAGAGAAAGACTATTGTAGTCTGATCAGACATCCTTCGTACATACTGCTTATTGTCGAATGACTGTGCTCCTAATTCCAATAGCTTGTTGGCAATTGGGCTCCTACATTCATTTGTAGGACCAGAGAATACAGCAATACCATCCAAAGTGGCCCTAGCAATATTGGCCAAAGACGACAAGCGAGATGACGATGAGGACTAGATGGACTGGTACATACCTGACTGGCTCTGCCTAACGGCCTTCCTTAGTCCCACCCCCGGAAACATAGCAACAGTTGCTGGGAGTCCCAGCACCCAGGAAGGACCAGCTGCTGTGCTCTGATTGGTGGGTTCTCAGTAGGCATGTGGAGCCCAGTGATGTCAGTGCCAGTCTACCTGTCAGCATGACAGATTCCTCCCTTATCCCACTGCACACTGTCAACTGAGGGACTGTTAAGTAGGAAGATAGACATGAACAACTGGGGAAAGGGGAAGATAAGATTCAAGGAAAAAATGCCCAAAATATCCCCATGTGAAGACAACAAAGGGCAGGGAGATAACTTCTTTGCCCACTGGGACCAGGCTGAACTGGTCCCAACCTGAACCCATTGCCCAATGTAGGTGCAACTGTTGTGGGGAGTTCGGTTTGGGGATGCAGGTAAGTCAGAGAACAAGGTGAGGAAGGAATTCATTGAAGTGAGAGTGTTAGGGAATGATAGAATAGAATAATGAAGGAAGTTCATTGAACAGCTACTCAGCATGGGGCACAACCCCTCCTAAGTCCTCAAGCCAGTGTTACCTGGCATCCAGTGTCTGCTTGGATCTGCAATGCATGTGAACTTAGTCCCTACCACCCCAGGTTTTGGGGGAGCTGCAGAGCACTGGGTGGAGTAAGATTATGTTCTGTGAACTTCCTATAGGTGAAGAAAGTAGACTTTCAGGCAGGCTACCAAAGAGCATGACTGTAAGCTGCAGTTCTCGGTCACCTAGGTGACAGTAATTTGCAAGCCCACAACTGAGCTCTCAGTGGCCCCTCCCTACTTGTCGGAGATAGGACAGAGAGACTGAAGGTTTAAGCTGAAATCCGGAGGATTAGAATGACAAAGCAAAGTAACAAAAAACGCTTACCTCTGGAAAAGCACAGAGATAAAACATTTAAGTTGAGCAGTGAGAAGTTTATTTAAGGAAAGAAAAGGAGCACACTTGGAGAAAGGGGAGTGTGGGATGCCCCAGAGAAGAGGCACCCCTAAAAGGTTGGGAAAAGTCAAAGATGCACTTCCAAAGTGCAGGCGACCTCAGAGAGAGGAATGCCCTGAAAGGTTGGGGGTGCCCCCTTTTAAGGAATGTGAATGAGGGCTAGGGGTGCAGACTTGTTAAGTGGTCACTTAATGTTTAAAAATAAAAACACAAAAAATTTACTCCCCTGATTTCTCCCTGAGATACCGGCATCTTGGTTTGGGAGCATATTGATGCCTGGGTTCTTATTCACGAAGCCGAAGAATGAGCTTCACAAACACTCAAGGTAGGAGAGCAAGGTACAGGCTTTTATTTAGAAATAAAGTGAGAGAATAGAGCTCCTGGCTCACACCAGGAGGCGACAAGAGAATCCCTAGTGGTGCATTGTTTAGGGGGTTTTATAGGCAGTTGAGGATTTTTGGAGAACATAAAAAAAAAGGCTTAGGGGTGTGGACTTGTACCACCTGCCTTGTCCTCAAGGTGAGCTGGGTCATAGTCTGATTGCTAGGGCTGACAGCAGAGTCACGGGTTATGCTGATACCCTTGCATAACACTCAAACATTCCAGGCCAAGTTGCTCCTGGCTTTTTGACCTTTAACTGATCTCACTGAAGATGTCTATATCTTTACCCTAGAGAATTAGTGTGACCTTGACTTTGCATAATGCTTAGCACAGAGTTTCAGTAGGGACCTGTTTGCCCATTGTTACATTGCTCTGACTGTAAATATTACACCCTGTTTTTCCCAGAGGACTTCACCCTACTCTGACTACACCCATGATCCCTGTCTCAATATCAAATAAGACCACCTGCTCAGCCCCCAAGATGGGCTGAGTTACTGTCTGTTTGTTAAAGAGTAAGTTAAGAGCCTTACTTCTTAACTTCCTGGGTTTCCAAATACAATCTTATCTTTAAGATGGAATCCTTCCTGCCTTTTACTATGTTGTTTATGGGCTGGGCCTGCATGCTAAATCAGTTGCCCAGGTTGCAAATTACTTGATTAGGGCTGAAGGAGAGACAAACAGCATATGGGTAAAGTATAAAAAATAAGCTGGGATTGCATGATTAACATAGTAAAGACATGGGCTAGGCTGAGGTACCCTCCTTTATCTGGAGAATATTCAAACATTCCAGACCAAGTTACTCCTGGCTTTTTTAGCTTTAATTGATTAACTCATTAACACTGGGTCTTTTTTTAGTGGGCTTTTCTGGCCTTATTCTCTTTCCACCCCACTCATATCTATTTTCTTGCCTAACATAATCAAACAAAACTAAGAACCACCCAAACCACACCTCATCATAATCTCATTAAAATAAAATTATGGTTTTTCTCACCCCCCACCACCACCTCGATGGGCTTTTCTGTGTGCATTAAATAACCTCACCTTGTCAACCAAAGAAATGCCTCCCAGCTAGGCAGTGATAAATAGATGTTCCCCAAAAAGTTCAGTGCCTTTGTTGGTGTAACTCTGGGGAGAGGAAATCCCGGGGCAAAATACCTCTAAAACTGAAATCAGTCAAAGAAGAAATATAGTTTAAAACCCGTTTATTGCTTACAAACTGCGGTCCAGAGCGGCTCTCATTCCTGCTCTGGCAGAAGCAAGCAAAAGCTCCTCCAACCTCTCAGGTTCAGAGAAGGCCTCAGTCGCCCAGGTAATTACCCATTGACATGGAGATGAACTACTCTGCCACCCATTTGGAATGCCTGTTCATATGGACATGCCCTAAAGCCAGGCGAGAGATTCTGGAATATTACAATTTTACCCAGTCTACCTGGACTCTGGTGTGCTCCTCCCTCGGAGCGTTTTAAAATAAGACTTTCACTCTGTTTCACTATTGTGTCTTGGCATTTCAATTCTCTGTTTCAGCAGGGACAAGAACCCAGGAGAACGAACTGAACCGGTAACATATTTGGTGCCGTGACTCAGATCGCTACTCCTGGTAAGCTGCATGCACCTCACACCCCTGGCTGGAGGTACACACTACCTACCTAACTATTCTCTGGAAATCCTTCCCCTCCTTCTCTGCCTCTTGCTGATGAAACAGCTGCCACCTGCGGGCACAGGTTGAGCACTTAAATGACATTAAGGTACTCACTACAAGGAAGACTCCCTAGACAGCATAATTCGGTCACAGAATGGGGAAGATTGCCCTAGGCACCCTGCCACCTTCAAGAAAATGGCCCTGAAATGGAGGCAAACTGTAAAAGCACCCACTTCCAACCCCACGGCAAATCCCCAAGCAGAATTTAATATGTTCATGTGTTAGGCAGACCAAAATGAGCAGAATGAAAAGGATAAAGGGACCCAGGAAGATGACTCAGGCAGTTAATCAAATATAGCCAGAAAGCCAGAGATGACTCAAATGGTTAATCAGAAGAAGTGACAGGGTCCAAGAGTGATTCAGGAAATGTCCAGGGTCTCCCCAGATAAGAAACATCAGAGGCACAGGCACAACACAGCCTGTCCCCATTTCACCAATCAGAACCAGCCTAGAGAGCTGACAGCTATCAATCAAGGACCTCCCTGCCCTGCCAAAACCCCATAAAAGTAGCCTCAGAAAGAGCATCCGGTCCTGTCTTATCTTAAGCAGGCCCACTCTGTTATTCTATGCAGAGTGTATTAAAACTTACTTTGCTTTCTTGACTTTGGTTTCTCATCTCACTATATCTGACTTCCCTGTGGCACCAAGCTGAGTCCTTTAATTCCTAACACATGCAAGAGATTTTCTTTTCTGTGTTCTCGAATGTCTCCTACTCACTGGATTTCTTTTTTTCCCTTCCTCTTTGCTTTATGTGTTATCTGCCAGTCAGCAAATCAGAACCTTACGATTGCTATCAAAAGTTTGTGTTGTCTTAATCCAGAGGTAAGGAATCCGGGGATCTCTGGGCACCCTAATCCCCTGGGCTAAAGGGAGCATGGAGGCCCCTTACGGAGATAAATAGCCTCCCGGCCACTCACCCTCCAACGCCACTCCACCATTTTGGAGCAGCGGCCCGAGCAAGGCCAGGCCCACAGCAACAATGGAGATAAACTCCATAGCAGCCGGGCAGGAAGCAGAAGCCATGTCTGCACACAGCTACCCAGCACAAGTCACTAGAGGTCGCTGTTCTCCCAGGAGAGGAGGGCCACAAACCAACAAGAAGGGAACTTCTTCCAGCCGTCACACGTCCCAGCTCTGCAAACTATTCCTATCACCATGAAAAGGCAAAACTACAGACAGACAAAGATCACAGAGACAACACCAGAGAAGGAGACAGACCTAACGGGACTTCCTGACAAAGAATTCAAAATAAAAATCATAAACATGCTGAAAGAGATGCAGAGACATAAGCAAGAGATATGGCATGAAGTCCGGAGGGAGATCACAGATGCCAGAAAGGAGATTACAGAAATGAAACAAACTCTGGAAGTGTTTATAAACAGAATGGATAGGATGCAAGAGGCCATCGATGGAATTGAAACCAGAGAACAGGAATGCATAGAAGCTGACATAGAGATAAAAGGACCTACAGGAATGAAACAATATTAAGACAAATGTGTGACCAATCCAAAAGGAACAATATCCGTATTATAGGGGTACCAGAAGAATAAGAGAGAGGAAAAGGGATGGAAAGTATCTTGGAAGAAATAATTGATGAAAATTTCCCTAAGCTGGGGGAGGAAATAATCGAACAGACAACGGAAATACAAAGAACCCCCAACAGAAAGGATCCAAGGAGGACAACACCAAGACAAAATAATTAAAATGGCAAAGTCCAAGGAAAAGGAAAGAGTTTTAAAGGCAGCTAGAGAGGAAAAGGTCACCTATAAAGGAAAACCCATCAGGTTAACGTCAGACTTATCAACAGAAACCCTACAGGCCAGAAGAGAGTGGCATGATATATTTAATGCAATAAAACAGAAGGTCCTTGAACCAAGGATACTGTATCCAGCATGACTATCATTTAAATATGATGGTGGAATTAAAAAATTCCCAGACAAACAAAAGCTGAGGGAATTTGCTTCGCACAAACCACCTCTACAGGACATATTACAGGGACTGTTCTAGATGGGAGCACTCCTAGAAAGAGCACAGAACAAAACACCCAACATATGAAGAATGGAGGAGGAGGAATATGAAGGGAGAGAAGAAAAGAATCTCCAGACAGTGTATATAACAGCTCAATAAGCGAGCTAAGTTAGGCAGTAAGATACTAAAGAGGCAAACCTTGAACCTTCGTAACCACGAATTTAAAGCCTGCAATGGCAATAAGTACATATCTTTCAATAGTCACCCTAAATGTTAATGGGTTGAATGCACCAATCAAAAGACACAGAGTAATAGAATGGATAAAAAAACAAGACCCATCTATATGCTGCTTACAAGAAACTCACCTCAAACACAAAGACATATACAGAATAAAAGTCAAGGGATGGAAAAACATATTTCAGGCAAACAACAGCGAGAAGAAAGCAGGGGTTTCAGTACTAATATCAGACAAAATAGACTTCAAAACAAAGAAAGTAACAAGAGATAAAGAAGGACACTACATAATGATAAAGTGCTCAGTCCAACAAGAGGATATAACCATTATAAATCTAGATGCACCCAACACAGGAGCACCAGCATATGTGAAACAAATACTAACAAAACTAAAGGGGGAAATAGACTGCAATGCATTCATTCTAGGAGACTTCAACACACCACTCACCCTAAAGGATAGATCCACCGGGCATAAAATAAGTAAGGACACGGAAGCACTGAACAACACAATAGAACAGATGGACCTAATAGACATCTACAGAACTCTACATCCAGAAGCAACACGATACACATTCTTCTTAAGTGCACATGGAACATTCTCCAGAATAGACCACATACTAGGCCACAAAAAGAGCCTCAGTAAATTCCAAAAGATTGAAATCCTACCAACCAACTTTTGAGACCACAAAGGTATAAAACTAGAAAAAAACTGTACAAAGAGAGCAAAAAGGCTCACAAAGACATGGAGGCTTAACAACACACTCCTAAATAATCAATGGATCAATGACCAAATCAAAAAGGAGATCCAGCAATATATAGAAAAAAATGACAACAACAACACTAAGCCCCAACTTCTCTGAGACACAGCAAAAGCAGTCTTATGGGGAAAGTATATAGCAATCTAAGCATATGTAAAAAAGGAAGAACAATCCCAAATGAATGGTCTAATGTCACAGTTATCGAAATTGGTAAAAGAAGAACAAATGAGGCCTAAGGTCAGCAGAAGGAGGGACAAAATAAAGATCAGAGAAGAAATAAATGAAATTTAGAAGAATAAAACAATAGCAAAAATCAATGAAACCAAGAGCAGGTTCTTCGAGGAAATAAAGAAAATAGATAAGCCTCTAGCCAGACTTATTAAGAGGAAAAGAGAGTCAACACAAATCAACAGTATCAGAAACGAGAATGAAAAATCACAACGGACCCCACAGAAATACAAAGTAGTATTAGAGAATACTATGAAAACCTATATGCTAACAAGCTGGGAAACCTAGGAGAAATGGACAACTTCCTAGAAAAATACAACCTCCCAAGACTGACCCAGAAAGAAACAGAAAATCTAAACAGAACAACTAACAGCAACGAAATTGAAGCAGTAATCAAAAAACTACCCAAGAACAAAACCCCTGGACCAGTTGGATTTACCTCGGAATTATATCAGACATAGAGGGAAGACATAATACCCATTCTGCTTAGAGTTTTCCAAAAAATAGAGGAGGCGGGGATACTCCCAAACTCATTCTATGAAGCTAACATCACCCTAACACCAAAACCAGGCAAAGACCACACCAAAAAAGAAAACTACAGACCAATATCCCTGATGAATGTAGATGCAAAAATACTCAACAAAATATTAGCAAACCTAATTCAAAAATATATCAAGAGGATCATACACCATGACCAAGTGGGATTCATCCCAGGGATGCAAGGATGGTACAACATTTGAAAGTCCATCAACATCATCCACCACATCAACAAAAAGAAAGACAAAAACCACGTGATCATCACCATAGATGCTGAAAAAGCATTTGACAAATTTCAACATCCATTCATGATAAAAATTCTCAGCAAAATGGGAATAGAGGGCAAGTACCTCAACATAATAAAGGCCATCTATGATAAACCCACAGCCAACATTATATTGAACAGCGAGAAGCTGAAAGCTTTTCCTCTGAGATCGGAAACTAGACAGGGATGCACACTCTCCCCACTGTTATTTAACATAGTACTGGAGGACCTAGCCACAGCAATCAGACAAAACAAAGAAACACAAGGAATCCAGATTGGTAAAGAAGAAGTAAAACTGTAACTACTTGCAGATGACATGATACTGTACATAAAAAACCCTAAAGACTCCACCCCAAAACTACTAGAACTGATATCGGAATACAGCAAAGTTGCAGGATACAAAATCAACACACAGAAATCTGTGGCTTTCCTATATACTAACAATGAACCAACAGAAAGAGAAATCAGGAAAACAACTCCATTCACAATTGCATCAAAAAAAATAAAATACCTAGGAATAAACCTAACCAAAGAAGTGAAAGACTTATACTCTGAAAACTACAAGTCACTCTTAAGAGAAATTAAAGGGGACACTAACAGATGGAAACTCATCCCATGCTCGTGGCTAGGAAGAATTAATGTCGTCAAAATGGCCATCCTTCCCAAAGCAATATATAGATTTGATGCAATCCCTATGAAACTACCAGCAACATTCTTCAATGAACTGGACGAAATAATTCAAAAATTCGTATGGAAACACCAAAGACCCCGAATAGCCAAAGCAATCCTGAGAAAGAAGAATAAAGAAGGGGGGATCTCACTCCCCAACTTCAAGCTCTACTATAAAGCCATAGTAATCAAGACAATTTGATACTGGCACAAGAACAGAGCCACAGACCAATGGAACGGACTAGAGAATCCAGATATTAATCCAGACATATATGGTCAACTAATATTTGATAAAGGAACCATGGACATAGAATGGCGAAATGATAGTCTCTTCAACAGATAGAGCTTGCAAAACTGGACAGCTACATGTACGAGAATGAAACTGGACCATTGTCTAACCCCATATACAAAAGTAAACTCAAAATGGATCAAAGACCAGAATGTAAGTCATGAAACCATTAAACTCTTGGAAGAAAACATAGGCAAAAACCTCTTAGACATAAACATGTGTGACCTCTTCTTGAACATATCTCCCTGAGCAAGGAAAACAACAGGAAAAATGAACAAGTGGGATTATATTAAGCTGAAAAGCTTCTGTACAGCAAAAGACACCATCAATAGAATAAAAAGAAACCCTACCATATGAAAGAAAATATTTGAAAATGACAGATCTGATAAAGGCTTGACGTCCAGAATATATAAAGAGCTCACATGCCTCAACAAACAAAAAACAAATAACCCAATTAAAAAATGGGCAGAGGAACTGAACAGACAGTTCTCCAAAAAAGAAATACAGATGGCCAACAGACACATGAAATGATGTTCCACATCGCTAATTATCAGAGAAATGCAAATTAAAACTGCAATGAGGTATCACCTCACACCAGTAAGGATGGCTGCCTTCCTAAAGAAAAACAACAACAAATGTTGGGAAGGCTGTGGAGAAAGGGGAACCCTCCTACACTGCTGGTGGGAATGTAAACTAGTTCAACCATTGTGGAAAGCAGTATGGAGGTACATCAAAATGCTCAAAACAGACTTATCATTTGACCCAGGAATTGTACTCCTAGGAATTTAACCTAAGAATGCAGCAATCAAGTTTGAGAAAGACCAATGCACCCCTATGTTTAGTGCAGCACTATTTACAATAGCCAAGAACTGGAAGCAACCTAAATGTCCATCGATAGATGATTGGATAAAGAAGATGTGGTACATATACACAATGTAATACTACTCAGCCATAAGCAAAGGGCAAATCCTACCATTTGCAGCACACATGGAGATGATTGGATAAAGAAGATGTGGTACATATAGACAATGGAATAGTACTCAGCCATAAGAAAAGGGCAAATCCTACCATTTGCAGCAACATGGATGGAGCTGGAGGGTATTATGCTCAGTGAAACAAGCCAAGCGGAGAAAGAGAAATGCCAAATGATTTCACTCATCTGTGGAGTATAAGAACAAAGGAAAAACTGAAGGAACAAAACAGCACCAGAATCACAGAACTCAAGAATGGACTAACAGGTACTAAAGGGGAAGGGACTGGGGAGGATGGGTGGGTAGGGAGGGATAAGGGGGGGAAGAAGAAGGGGGTATTAAGATTAGCATACATGGGGGGGTGGGAGAAAGGGGAGGGCTGTACAACACAGAGAAGGCAAGTAGTGTTTCAACAACATTTTGCTATGCTGATGGACAGTGACTGTAAAGGGGTTTATAGGGGGGACCTGGTATATGGGAGAGCCTAGTAAACATAATCTTCGTCATGTAAGTGTAGATAAATGATACCAAAAAAAAAGGCAGTTCCTGTGTGGTGACGTCCAATGATTTCTACTCAAGGATATAAAGGGCATATAAAAGTGTAGGCAAAGGGCCTGTTTGTGTTTATACAGAGGATCAATGCCTAATTTGGCTTCCCCGAAAATCAACTAAGATATGATGTGAAAAAGAACTTCCAACATCAGCACTCTCGGGAAGACTCATGCCAGAAGATGATCATCAAAAAACCCCAACAAAGATCCACGCACTGCTACAGCTGTAGATGCACTCATCCCACCAGTTCCTGGACTTGTCATGGGAATGAAGAAGGAGATATCTAAGCTGGCCTGTGCATACAGTAAAACAACAAATTTGACTGGATCTATACTGTTGGAACTCAACCAAGAATTAGGAGAATTGCAAATTGTAGTGCTCCAAAATCTTACAACTACAGACTATTTACTGTTAAAAGAACATATGGGATGTGAACAGTCCCCAGGAATGGGTTGTTTTAATTTGTCTGATTTCTCTCGGACTGTTCAAGTTCAGTTGGACAATATCCACCATATCATAGATAAGTTTTCACAAATGCCTAAGGTGCCTAACTGGTTTTCTTGGTTTCACTGAATATGGCTGGTAATTACAGGTATGCTTTGGTTATGTAACTATACTCCTATTATGTTAATGTGTGTGCACAATTTAATTAGTAGTTTAAAACCTATACATGCTTATGTTACTCTGCAAGAAGATATGTCAAAGAAATAATCAATCTTCCCATGTTTTCTTCCGCCTGCTACTTCTATAGCTTTTCTTCTTCCTTCCTAATTACAACCCTTAAATAGAATTCGTGCCTCATATCAAATTTACTGAGTATCATAATTCTTCCAAGTGGTAAAGATACCTCAAGACAAATGCTGTACATAGAAGCCACAGGGCATTAATATGCAAAGAAGTAAAAAGCTAACCTTTTCAAACAATAAAGCTTCTCTCTCACTTACCAACTTTACATTCCCCTGTATGGCCTCAGAAGATGACTTGTTAGCCAGAGACGGGTAAGATTCCTCAAGGGAGGAACACCTAAGACAGGCACAGTCGCAGGGGGGCCATCAGGTGAGAAATTGGGGATCAACAGAGGTGAGGCTTAGAACCTCACCCCCGATGTTCTGAGAGAAATCCTCTGCATATGTGGATGTTTTATTGCCCTTGTCTAGCTTGGATTAACGCATAGTCTACAGGCACACATCTGATCATCTACATTTGCTCTCTTACAACACTAAACTATGTTTTCTACCTTTATCTTGTATCTACCAGCACTTCAGCATTTTATAAAAAATAATAATAATAAAGAGAAAAATGTTGTATCCACATATAAATCAAGTATAAAAAATGAGTATTCATATTTGAACTGTTTATAGTTCATAATGCATGAGCAAAACTGAAAGTTTCTGTGATGACTGCCCTTGTACTGTTCACCATGTAACTTATTCACTATGTAAGCATTTGTTCTCCATGTAGGAGCTTGTTCGTTGTGCTTCAGAGGATTGGAGACTGATGAAAATTGGGTTTTGAGTGGATTAATGATTGTGCATTGAGCATTGACTCCCCTATACAGAATTTTATTGTTGTTAACAACCATTTGATCAATAAATATGAGAGATGCCCTCACAAAAAAAAAAAAAATTTGTGTTGTGCCCAAAGTCATGAATCTCAAGGAGACCACCAAGGAGCCAACATGAATGCAAAAGCAAGGAGCCTTTATTCAAGCTAGCCCGAGCCCAATCTCACACCCATGCCAACGCAGTGGCCAGGTGCCAGAGAGGGAGAGTTTTTCCAAGAACAACGATTTTATGGGTTTCTAGGGCAGTTTTTGGGGTGATGGTCGTGGCGCTGGCTGATTGGCTGGGCCTGGGGGTAGTTTGTGGGGTGATGGTCGTGGCCCTGGCTGATTGGCAGAGTCTAGGGTTGGTGGGTGTGCTTTTTTGCTGACTGGAGGAGAGAGAGAGACCAAGCTCTGATTGGCTGAAATAGGATCCGGGTCCTGATTGGCTGAAGTAGAACCTGTTCCTGATTGGCTGTGGTAGAGTCCAGGAGCTGAAGCAGTACCTGGTCCTGATTGGCTGAGGTAGAGTCCAGAAGCTTGCCCTTTCATTCCCCCCTTTCTTTGGATCTTATAAAGGGACCCAATCATGGGTCTAATAAGGTTTCACAGTTGTAAGGAGATAAAGGCTGATACTGTTGTCTTAGCCCCATCAGCTTTAGTGTATTAATTCTATTTTTGACAAAAGTCATCAGTCTATTGAGGATACAGGGTCCAAAGGTAAGTAGGAGTAACAGTATTACTAGAGGGCCCATTAGGGTGGAGACTAGGGTTGTTAACCATGGGGAATTGTTAAATAGAGTTTCAAACCATCCTTGTTGTTGGTCCCGTTCTCTCTTACGTTTGGCTAAACCCTCTCAGACTTTAGCCATAGATTCTTTGACAATTCCCCAGTGATCTGTAAAGAAACAGCATTCTTCCCCCAGGGCTGCGCATAACCCCCCTTGTTGTAAGAAAATTAAGTCTAAACCTCTCCTGTTGTAAAGGACAACTTCTGACAAAGAGGTTAAAGATTCCTGAAGGTGGGAGATTGAGGTTTCTATTCTCTCGAGGTCTAAATCTATAGCAGCTCTCAAGCTATTATAATGGGAGCTCTGCATTGTTAATGAAGCTACTCCAGTCCCAACCCCTGTCAGCCCTATTCCAAAGAGCATTGCAATAGTTAATGCTGAAATGGGTTCTCTCTTAACGCGTCCGATTTCACTCGAATACCTCCGATATATTTCTTCTTCTGAGTGATATATGATTTTAGGGAGAAGCTGGACTAAGACACAAAATCCTTTAGCCTTATTTAAGACCTGCCTGTGGACACAAGGTGACAGGCCTGTCGAGCAGGCCCACCAACTTTCTTGGGGGGGTACATAATAGTCCGTACTGGAGGGGTTTATGGTTGTATTACAGAGGGGTTGATATTGAAGGGGGGGTATCCTAAACAGAGGCTGTGACCTGACACTGACTGTAAAGTTAGTCCTTGAGTTCTCTGGTGCCATCTACAGGAATTAGGGTTAGAAGTTGTGTTGTACTAACCCAAAATCGCAATTCCCTCGTAGAAGGGAGGGCGAATGTCATAGCAGAGCTAGCAAGATTGGGTAAGGCTGGTTCTGGTTGCATTAAGGAACCTGTAAGCTTGGAACATCAGATCCCGAAGTGGATGTTGAGAGGGGTTGAGGAAGGGAGGGTTCTGCGGGAAAGAGGTCGGAACGGGGGTGATCGTGTCTGCATCAGAGGTGTTATTGGATGCAGATATTATGGCAAGTATAGGGGAGGGCGATGGGGAGATAGGCATTGTGGTTGTCTGAAATTTGGGTGGAGGAGGTGCTAGCACAGGGTTTGGGCCTATTCTCTGGGACCTGGCTAGAGGCTTTTCAAGCAGCCTGAGCATAAACAAGACTCCATTATCATATCCACTCTGGTAGAGTCGTAGTCCCCACATAAGCCCTACTTCCCAGTTTGTTTCTTTTTTTCCTGCATCTGTAAAGGAGATGTCAGTTACGTTGCAGGTGGGATTAGTTGTGCATTGGGTGTGAGTTGTATTTTGTTGGATTTTTATGAGGCCTGGGGGAGGCTTTCCTGTCAGCCAATGGCATGTCCCAGTCTGCTCACAACCTCAATTTTTACAGAAAAAATCTGTCCACCCACCACACTGTGAGACCTTGGCATGGTTGGTTGAGGGGGCTGGACATATATAGAAGCAGGTATTTTGGAGTTCTTTCATGGAAGCTTGAGTACCACATCCTGGTATCCCTATTCTACCTTTGTGCCAAGGGTCTTGTTTGAAGAGAATGCACAGGTCCACAGTGAGGGTAGGCCACCAGGTCCCCCTAGGGTATTGTCCCGTTAACTGGACTACTACTTGGTGGGAAGCTGGGGTAATGATTTGCCATGTACTATTATAGGGGGTATGAGAATTAGGGTCGCGGGTTTTGGCATGAGGAAGGCATAGTATAAGCAACATTAGTGGGGTAAGTGAGAATGGCGCAGTCTTAGCTTTAGAGGATTGCTTTTTTCCAGCTGACTTTTCCATCCTGGAACAAAGTCTTTGAGAACGGTGTGTGGGTCAGCTTGTCTGACGTGGGTGCAGTGGACCCAGGAAGTAATCCCGTCAACTTTGAGAGCAGTGGGAGTGGTCAGGATCACGATGTAGGGTCCCTTCCAGCGTGGTTGCAGTGTCTGGTGTTGGTGTCTCCGGACGTACACCCAGTCACCCAGACAATAGCGGTGTGGTTCTGGAGGGGGTCCAGTCTCATAAAGAGCTTTCAGCTTAGGCCAGACCTGCTCATTGGTTCATTGCAACACTTGGAGGGAAAAAAGGAGTTGGTGATCATCAAATTCAGCAAGTACTTCAGGTTTGAGAGTGGGAATAATAGGTGGAGGAATGCCATACATGATTTCAAAGGGAGTAAGTCCCATCTTATATGGGGAGTTACGCACTCGATAAAGGGCAAAGGGAAGGAGAGTTACCCAGTCTCGGCCAGTCTCTAGGGCTAATTTAGTTAAGGGCTCTTTTAAAGTTCGGTTCATTCTTTCTACCTGTCCCGAACTTTGGGGCCTATATGCACAATGTAATTTCCAATCTGCCCCAAGAATCTGTGCTACCTTGGAATCTGTGAATTACCTTGGAAGCAAATCCTGGTCCATTGTCTGAACTTATCTTGGCAGGAAAACCATACCTTGGCAGGATGTCTTCTCACAACTTTTTGGCCATGGTCTGCGCTGTCTCATGTTTGGTGGGAAATGCCTCGATCCAACCTGAAAAAGTGTCTACAAACACTAGCAAATACCTGTACCCGTATTTTCCAGGCTTTACTTCTGTAAAATCTACTTCCCAATAGGTGACTGGTCTGTTTCCTCGGAGTCTGGTACCAGGGTTGGGCGCTTGGGCAGTCACATTTGTCAGTTGGCAAGCCTTGCAGCTTGCTACGATTTGTCCAATTTTTGATAGAGAGTCTCTGATAGTGATGTGAGCATGTTGCACCAAGTCTTCCATTTTTCTCATCCCCATGTGTGTAGCCCGATGCATTTTGGTCAGGACGCGTTGTCCTAGCTCTTCTGGTAGAATGATGCAGTCAGCAGCTCTCCACCACCCATCTATGTAGTTGGTCATCGGCAGCTGCTTGATCCATTTTGTGTCTCCATCAGTGTAGGAGGGGGTGTCTGGAAGGTTGGGGGCCCCTGAGTCTGGCAATGTGGTCACTAGGGCATGGTCCACAGAAAGGGCTGCCTGTTTGGTGCGTTGGTCTGCCAATTTATTTCCTTTGGCCACCGGGGTGTCAGATTTTTGATGGCCCGGGCAATGAATTATTGCCAGTGCTTTGGGCAGCCAAAGGGCCTGTAGGAGACCAAGAATTTCTTCTTTATTTTTGATGGTTTTTTCCCTCTGCAGTTAATAGCACCCTTTCTATATATATGGCTCCATGTATGTGGGCAGTGGCAAATGCATACCTACTGTCCGTATAGACATTAAGGCATTTGCTTTTGGCCATAGTCAATGCTCTAGTCAGTGCGATCAGCTCTGCCCACTGGGCTGAAGTCCCTGGAGCCAGTGGCTCAGCCCAGACAGTTTCTGTCTCGGTTGTCACAGCTGCCCCTGCATACCTTACTCCGTCTTGCATGAAGCTGCTTCCATTCAGTGTACCATGTGGCATCTGCTTCTGTCAGTGGCTGATCTCGCAGGTCGGTTCTGACTCTGTGAACATGAGCCAGGATTTCTCCACAATCATGGAGTGGTGCCTCCCAGTCCGGTTCAGGGAGGAGGGTGGCTGGATTCAGCGAGGCCGGTGTCTGGAACAGAATTCTAGCAGGATTTAAAAGCAGTCCTTGGTAATGCGTTAGTCGGGCATTACTTATCCATCTGTCTGGTGGCTGTTTGAGCACCCCTTCAATTGCGTGTGGGGTAGTGACACTTAATTCTTGTCCTAATGTTAGTTTGTCTGCATCTTTGACCATGGTAGCCACCGCGGCAATGATTCTCAGACAGGGGGGCCATCCAGTAGCAACAGTGTCTAGCCGCTTGGAGAAATAAGCTATGGGCCTTTTCCAAGGGCCAATGTACTGTATCAGCACTCCTTTAGCTACTCCTTTACTTTCATCTATGTATAGGTAGAAAGGTTTAGTTAAATCAGGAAGCCCCAGTACAGGTGCAGAGAGTAAGGCCTGCTTCAGTCTAGTGAATGAGTTTTCCATAGTCTCTGTCCATGTAAACTCCTGTTTTTCTTTGGTGGCTTCATAAAGGGGTCTAGCTATTTCTGCAAAACCTGGGATCCACAATCGGCAGTATCCTGCAGACCCTAGGAATTCACGCATTTGGCGGACATTTTGTGGGCATGGTATTCTTAAGAGAGTCTCTTTTCTTGCTTCCGTGAGCTACCTCTGTCCCCCTTTTAATTTATAGCCTAAGCAGCTTACCTCCGTCTTGCAGATTTGGGTCTTTTTAGCTGAGGCTCAGTAACCCAAGGCTCCTAGTGTAGAAAGCAGGCCCTTGGTGTCTTGCAGGCATGTCTCCTGGTCTTCAGTGGCTACCAGGATATCATCTACATACTGTAAAAGAGTTAATTCTGGATGTTTAGATCGGAACTCACTTAGATCTTCATGTAGGGCCTCATCGAAGATGGTGGGTGAGTTCTTGAATCCTTGGGGGAGCCTGGTCCAGGTGAGCTGGCCGCTAATCCCTTTTTCCGGGTCTGTCCACTCAAAGGCAAAGATGTCCTGGCTCCTAGGTGCTAGGGGCAAGCTGAAAAAGGCATCCTTTAAATCTAGGACTGTATACCAGGTTCGGGTAGGAGGCAATGAGCTGAGGAGGGTGTACGGATTTGGGACCGTTGGGTGTACATCCGTCACCTGCTTGTTTACCTCACGCAAGTCTTGGACTGGTCGATAGTCAGTTGAATTTGGTTTTCGTTGAATTGGACTGGTAATAGGGGGGTAGACCACGCTGACTGGCAAGGTCTCAGTATGCCCAACTCGAGTAATCTTCTAATGTGTGGGGTGATTCCAGCTTTTGACTCTAGTGGTATCAGGTATTGCCGGACCCTGACTGGATCCGTGCCCAATTTCAGTTCTATAAATATTTCCGGTCTATGTTGAGCTAATCCAACTCCCCCTGTCTCAGCCAAGCTTGGGGAAACGTCTGTAGCCAATATTCTAAGTCATGCATTGGTGGTAAGGGTGCCTGGTGCAGGCGGTACTCATCTTCAAGACTTATAGTGAGCACCTGTATTGGATGTCCTTCTTTGTTTAGAATTTTTGTTCCTTCTGGGTGGAAGCTGATTTGTGACCCCACCTTGGTGAGCAAGTCTCGGCCTAATAAGGGGTAGGGGCATTCTGGGATGACCATGAACGCATGGGATACCCAGCCCACGCCGAGGTCCACTGTTCTTTGGGTAGTCCATGAATATTGTTTCATCCCAGTAGCTCCCTGTACCCATGAGGTTTTATCTGCCAATTTTCCCTGGGTTAGTAGAATGGAGTGCTGAGCTCCGGTGTCCACAAGGAATTCTATAGGTTGCCTCTCCACTTTTAGGGTTACCCTGGGCTCGGGGAGGGGTGCCAAACCCCATGACCCTTAGTCATCAATGTCTTCAATACCCAGGATAGTAATGGGGGCCTTTTTGGGTCTTTTGTTAGGACAGTCTTTGACCCAATAGCCTTCTTCTTTGCAATAGGCACACTGGTTCTTATTTAACTTGGGGCAGTTCCCTCAGGTGAGGTCTTCTTTACCTTGTCCAGAGGCCAGTTTCTTAAGGTGTCTCTGTTGCTCCTGAGGATTATCTGCAGTCGTAGCCAGCAGTATTTTAGCCAAGTTTCGAGTTTGGCAATTGTTTATTCTCGTCTGTAGTTCTTCCGGGCTCTCTCGATTATTAAAAACTCTTTCGGCCACTACTACCAGGTCCTGCAAGTTCTTTTCTCCTAATCTCTCTACTCTCTGTAATTTTCTCTTTATGTCTGGAGCGGCTTGGTTAACAAAAGCCATAACTATAGCGGCCCTATTCTCTGGAGTCTCAGGATCCATGGGGGTGTATTGTCTAAAAGCCTCCATGATTCTCTCTAAAAATGCCGCTGGGCTTTCGTCCCTGCCTTGTTGTACATTATATACCTTAGCCAAATTAGTGGGCTTGCGTGCAGCCGCCCTGAGACCTGCCAACAGAGTCTGGCAATAGACCCAGAGTCTCTCCTTACCTTCTGCTGAATTGTAGTTCCAGTTTGGACGAGAGAGGGGAAAAGCAGCATTGATGAGCTCTGGGTTCTGGGTGGGCTGTCTATTGTGGCCCAGAACTGACTTCCGGGCTTCCACCTGCATCCTTTCACTCTCCTCAGTGGTAAAAAGAACCTGTAAGAGCTGTTGACAATCATCCCAAGTGGGCTGATGGGTAAAAAGAACAGTGTCTAAGAGGTTAATAAGATCTTTGGGATTTTCTGAGAACTTAGCATTCTGAGTTCTCCAGTTATAGAGGTCGCTAGTGGAGAACGGCCAATAGTGCATTGGCTGTTCTCCTGTTTCATCAGGGGGCCCTGTGGCATGCAGGGGAAGGACAGGTGAGTCAGCGGGTCCTTGACTGAGGGCCGCCCGATGGACCCGGGCCCATGTCCCCACTGCAGGTCCATGCGCAGGCCCTCTTTCAGGAACAGGAACCAGTTCTTCTGGAACTGGTTCCCCTCCATCTGGTTCTGCTGGCTCCACTGGTGGGGCAGTTGGGAGGGGCTGATAGGGTGGTGGAAAGATCAACTCCTCTGAGCTGGTGTCCTGCAGAACTGGGTAAAGGAATGGTTTGGTTTCTTTAGGACCTGAGTCTTTCTGAGACTTTGGAACTGGACATTGTAGGGCCAAGACTTTGGGTGTGGGGTCTTCCCTGGATGGAAGGAAAGGTTTAAGCCATGAGTGAGGGTTTCCAATTAGGTCCTGCCAGACTAAGATGTAGGGAATTTGACCTGGATGGCCCTGGGCTCCTTTCCTGAAGATAACACCTTTCACCGTAAAAGAGTGGTTAGATTAAAAGTTCCCTCCGGTGGCCATCCAATGTTAAAGGACGGCCACTCTGAGGTGCAGAAAATACGAAATTTTCCCTTCCTGATGTCCATGCTCAAATTGTGAGCTCTCTCCCTAACATCTGAAAAATGGTCTGTCATGAGAGATAAAGAAGTCGTCTGCATCTGTCCCATTTCTTCCGTCAACAACAAGACTAAGATGAACATAACAGCCGACAAACAGGCGTCTACAGAGAAGAGTCTGCCGCGGCCGCGGAGGCGAAACTGAAAGTAAGTTGAGGGTCTGTTGGACTGCAGCGGCAGCTAACTTTCCTCACAGATGAGGACCTCGTCCTCCAGACGGGGGCAAGGGACATCTCCCAAGACCCCTGGTCGGCAACCCACCAGCACGTCCGCCTAAGTCAATGCTGACCCAGATACAGATTGGAGCTCCTACAGGCTTATACAGGCTTGTTCGCGAACAAAAACAGTGAGACACTGATAGACAAAGACAGAGTGAGACAGAGTGAGGCACAGGTAGACAAAAACAGATAACTGAGTGCACTCACCAGCCAGCACTAAGCCCCCCGGGTCAGGAGTCCTGGGGGCTCCGGGATGCCAGACAAGCCCCCAAATATTGTGCCCGAAGTCGTGAATCCCAAGGAGACTACCAAGGAGCCAACATGGATGCAAAAGCAAGGAACCTTTATTCGAGCTAGCCTGAGCTCAATTTCACACCCGCGCCAACACAGTGGCCAGGTGCCAGAGACAGAGCGAGATTTTCCAAGAACAAAGGTTTTATAGGTTTCTAGGGCAGTTTGTTGGGTGATGGTCGTGGCCCTGGCTGATTGGCTGGGCCTGGGGGTAGTTGGTGGGGTGATGGTCGTGGCCCTGGCTGATTGGCTGGGCCTGGGGGTACTTGGTGGGGTGATGGTCATGGCCCTGGCTGATTGGCAGAGTCTAGGGGTGGTGGGTGTACTTTTTGCTGACTGGAGGAGAGAGAGAGAGACCAAGCTCCGATTGGCTGAAATAGGATCCAGGTCCCGATTGGCTGAAGTAGAACCTGGTCCTGATTGGCTGAGGTAGAGTCCAGGAGCTGAAGTAGAACCCAGTTCTGATTGGCTGAGGTAGAGTCCAGGAGCTTGCCCTTTCAGTTTGGGCACAGGACTGCCAGTTAAAAGTCAGTAGGATGGTCACAGATCTCAAGACTCCCGTGATGGGCTTCCCTCTGAACTGTTCTGGGGCGATCCCCAGAGACCCTCATCTCATGATCCCCTTGGCTGCAAAATGTCCACTAGACCCAGACAGAGGCAGTACCCTGCTTGTGCTCACCTTGCAGATAACCCCTCCCTAGGAGGCAGGTCATAATTGAGTCCTTGGGAATGTTGTGCAGAGTGGCCCAAGATTTCCCCCTTTACTCTCTTCTTCACCAGCAACTCCCTGCCAGGAGCTAAGAGACTTCTGACTTGCCTTGATTCTATGACATTTTGTCCGTTTTCATGCTCAGAGATCTTTCTATTGTCAAGTCTGCTCTATTTTCTGTTTAGGGGGGAACAGAGACATTAACTCTTCATGGGATCTGCAGGTGGTCCGACTTAACACCAACCTCCTATTGCAAGCAACATAGCCTAGGGCCAAAACCTCTTCCCCGCCACAGCAGCTTTTTTTCTCATGGCTGCCTTAGCCCCTCAGGTGACAGTAGATGACCTTTCCCAACTAATTTGGTGGTTTTTCTGGCCCCAGAAATACCTGGACTCAGGCCTCTTCCTCTTGGCCCCCGATGAGGCTCTCAGGTATCCAGGAGGCTTGCCTGGCCAGAACCGTCCCTTTATGCCTTTTGCTGACTTTGGGAGCTCAGCTAAGAGCTGCCTCCCTCCTTTCCTTCCACCTTTACCCTGGGACCTGTAAATACTGCCAAAATCTTGATCAATAAGAGATCCAGCAGGTATGGAGACTAAAGTTTCCTTGATGATCAGTCCCCTAGAATCCTATTCTCCCATTTCCTTTGCATATGATTTGAATGGCTCCACCCCTACCCCTTCCAATAAGAGCAAACAATCAAAGATAACACCCACTCAATGCAGTGCTACCACTTAATGTGTGAGGTCACTAGGGAACTCTGGAGCCAGGATCATTGCCCCTTGAGGATGCTGTCCCTCTAGCAGATTGCAAGAGATTCTTTTAATGGCTGTCCCCCAACCTGGGGATGTCCAAGAGGTACCACATGGACTCTCTACCTTTGATCACTAGCCTTGTCCTACTTGAGTGCTAGGGCTCCTCCCCCAGGTTGGATCTAGATACATGGGAACCAATGGCAGTGAAAAGGTACCATTTCACTGGCTG
This sequence comes from Manis pentadactyla, assembly GCF_030020395.1. NCBI lineage: Eukaryota > Metazoa > Chordata > Mammalia > Pholidota > Manidae > Manis > Manis pentadactyla. The sequence continues at coordinate 49,478,071 of NC_080038.1, read as the reverse complement.
TCATGACTTCAGTAGGCAGAGACATCTTTCCAGAGCACTGTTTGGCACTAGACATACAATAGGCCACCAAGTGATGACCCCAGGATGCCAGGTTCTCTCACTCACTAGTCCTTCTTCCCTCCATTCCTGATGGGGAACCAACACTCGGTTCCCTGTGATAGCCCCTTGGGTTGCATCCTCAGACACTGGGAGCACTTTGACCCCCAGGCCCTTAGGAGATCAAGGCTCAAATTCTTCTACATGACAGGCTGGCCCCAATACAAATTCCCTAGTGGGGAAAATTGGCCCCCAGAGGGAGCCTAAATTATAACACCATCCTGCAATTAGACCTGTTCTGCAAACAGCAGGGTAAATGGCCAGAGGTTCCCTATATCCAGGCCTTCCTTCTCCTCCAGGAGAGTGGAGATGTACTCCACAAATGCAAGCAATGCTGGCCCTACTCCCCTCAGGCCTCCCCCAAAACACCCCAGAACCTAAACCTTCTATGGAGGGTATAGGTCTAAGCAAGTGAATACCCTCCATGGAGGGGTGACACCCCAGAACCTAGGCCCTCTACAGAGGGCAGGGGTCCAAACAAGCCAATTCCCTCAAAGAAACCTCTACTCTACCACTTTGTCCCCATACCTTGGGTCCCCTCCAGAAGACTGCAACCCCCTGGGGTCTTCAGCCCCGAAACACCCTGCTACTCCCAAATCTTCCCATATTCCAGGTCTCCCTGATGCCCCTGGATGTCCCACCCTGCTATGGGACAGCAACCATCACCTCCGTAGAGGTCTGCCCCCTTGCGGAGGCAACAGGGGAATTTGGCCCCCAGCTAGTGCATAAGTCCTTCTCTCTCACTGAACTTAAACAACTTAAAATAGATCAGAGAAGCTACACTGACAAACCTGATGGCTATATAGTTTCCAACATGCAACAGCTGTCTATGATCTGACTTGGAGTGATGTCCAAGTCATCCTGACTCAGACACTTACAGATGCAGAACTAGATAGAGTGACTCAAGAGGAAAATAAACTTGCAAATGGCCTGCACCTAACAGATCCTAATTATCCCATAGAACATACAGCTATCCAACCTCCACCCCCATGGATCCCAGATGGAACTATAATAAGTCTGACCTATGCTACTTTGGGGACCATTATTTAATATGCATAAAGGCTGGGCCAGCAGGCAGAAGGTCTTCAGCTATATGAAAGTTTCTGCTGTGACCCAAGGGCCTGCTGAAAACCCAGCCACCTTTGTAAAAAGGCTTGAATAGACACTCATTAAACATACTAACCTAGACCTGGACTCATATGAGGACAAGGTCATTCTGAAAGATAGATTTCTGATCCAGTCAGCATCAGACATTAGGAGGAAACTCCAAATGGTAGTTCAGGACTCAGAGGCCTTGATAGATGACATGATTAGAGAAGCAACCTCAGTGTTTTCAACTGAGAGAAGGTAATGGAGGCTGGGGCACAAGGGGCAGACCTTCTGCAGAGGTAATGGTTGCTCTTCCATAGCAAGGTGGTGCTCTACAAGGAAAGGAAGAAGGAGGCAAGGCACCAGGAGGAGGAACAGAAAAGAGAGGCTAGGCATGCCCAGATGATGGTGGCCATACAGGGCCAAGGGCAGCCCATTGTTACCCCAACCACACCCAAGGATGGCTCCACAAGGTGCTATTATCTGCCATGAAGCAGGAAATTGGGCCAAAGAATACCCCTAAAGGGTCAGGCCACCTGTCAATATCTTCCCAAAATGCCAAAAGGCAGGGCACTGGCCTGCCTTCTGTCCCCCGAACTGAAGGGCTCGGGGGTCTGAGGCAGCCTCAGGCCTGCAACAGCTCAAGCAGGACTGACATGGCTGCCTCCATGGCAGCCTTTTGACCCCACCACAGGGCATCATCATCACTGGACTGGAGCCAAGGGCACCATTGGATATAGCAGGTAGGACAGGAATTTCCTTTTGGATACTGGGGCTACCTACTCTGTTCTGACTTCCTTCTCCAGACCCCTTGATGCCAGCGTTCTTGCTCATGGAGTCAAGGAATGAACTTGGTAAATACTCAAAGTAGGAGAGCAAGTGAGAGGGTTTTATTTAGAGATAAAATGAGAGGACAGAGCTCCTGGCTCATGCCAGGAGAGGAGAAGAGAGTCCATGGTGGTGTGTTGTCTAGGGGATTTACAGGCAGTTGAGAGACAAAGGGATAGGGATGCAGACCCACTAAATGGTTCCTAAATCTTTATTTTTGAAGAGACACTAAGTTTCTTATCAGTCTTCCAGATTATTTTGTAAAGTTAACCTAACACAAGAAATTTACTGCTTTGATTCTTTCCCAGAATAGCAGCTTCTTGGTTTGGGAGCAGATTCTTTCCTATGATAGCAGCTTCTTGGTCTGGGAGCATATCAGTCAAGACTGCCTGCCCTGCTCCCAAGGTGGGCTGAGTTATTGTCTGTTACATTAAGAAACTTAATTTTTGACTTCCTGGGTTTCAAAATGCAATCTTATCTTTAAGATGGAGTCCTTCCTGTTTTTAGTATGTTGTTTATGACTGGGCTTGCTTGCCATATTAATTTCCCAGGCTGTAAATTATTTGATTTAGGGCTGGAGGAAGAAAAGCAGCATCTGGGTAAAGATAAAGAAAATAAGCTGGGCCTTTTAGCAGGCTAAAGTAAATCTTAACAACAGCTTGATTTAATTGGCACAATGAAGACATGGGCTATGCTGAGGTGTTTTCTTATCCAGGGGATATTCAAATATTTCAGGCCAAGTTACTCCTGGCCTTTTAGCTTTCATTAGTCTAACAAAAGAATGCATATATTACTTTAGAGAATTAATGTGACTCTGACGTTGCTTAATTGTATAATATGGAGTTTTGGTATGGGTCTTTTTCTGGAGGCCCTCACCCTGCTCTCTCTAAACCCACAGTCCCTGTTTCACCCTCACCTCAAGGGCCCGCACTGCCTTGGGACTTCTCAGCTCTACACCTACAAATGATGATTCAAGATGGCTACCAGCCAGTTCAAACATCCTTACCCTCCATCTATATGGGACCTCTGGATCGACTAGAACCTTCATCTAGGCATGGTTTCCCAGATCCTGGGCACCACAGGACTTAACCAACCAGTCATAAGCCCAAACCCTGAGTGATGGAGAGCAAGCACTAGGACCCAGTTCCATGTTTAGCACCCCACCATCAGCAGGAAGCAGCCAGAGCAGTCATCGCCCCAGTGCCCAAAGAATTGGGTCCCAACTGTTTGATGGGGAAATGTTAGGTAGAAAGACAGACATGAGCAGCTGGGAAAAGGGGAAGATAAGGCTCAAGGAAAAAAACTGCCCAAACTCTGCCAAGGTAGGGGGTCTGTGGGAAATTTGGGGTTCCTATGGCCAGGATCCTCACTGAACTTCAACCACCTGATGATATAACTGGCCTGTTGCAAGGCTACTGCTTCCAAACTTCTAATAATAAGCTATTATTGTTATCTAATAATAAGCTATTATTGTACTATATAGAGATTATTATTATTATATTATTATATTATATATTATATTATATTATATATTATATATTATTATATTAATAAGCTATTATTATATTATCTAATAATAAGCTATTATTGCACTATATAGAGAGTTCAGCCCAATGCTCTGGGCGGAGGCAGAGACGTTAGTGGTTGACCTCCCGCCGGGAGAACAAGTCAGGTAATAAACCCTTTCACCCCAAGAACATTCTACTGTCATTTCTTCGTTCACACTGAATCTATAGCGAATTTGCCCAGGGGTGAAACCCATTGGCAAGACAATTGGCAAAGTCAGCAGGGTTCATTTTTGACCAAGGAAAAAGACAGGCTGCCCTTATGGGAAGGGTGCTTCAGCAGCCTGCCCCTATGAATGGGGAGAAAGTGGATTGTCCCCCAATGGGTATGTGGTTTGAAGTGCTTGACTCCTAGAGGATTGGGTCCCGCCCCAAGATTGGAGGCAAGTGGATGTGATACCTGAGGCAGTACAGATAGCCCTTGGTATAGTAAGCAGATCTTTTGAGAGACAGAGTGCCCATGAGGCAGTGGGGACTGTGGGGTGGCTGCTTCTCACAGTATTAAGAAAGTCTACAGAAGTGAAGGACATGCTCCTGAAAAAGACCCAAGAAATGTGGCATGAGAATGTGAGCGGCGAACTTCTGTGAATTCCCTGAAGAAGAAAATGACATTGAAGCAAGAGGAGGCAGCACGAGAACGCCAGCAGTGAGGTGTCTTTAAAGAGGTAAAAGATTCCTTACAGAATGAGATGGCAGCACTGCCAGGTACTCTGAAGGAGGAAAAGGCCATCAAGGAAAAAGATGAACTCCTGAGGGAAGCACAGGCAGAGGTGGCACGAAAATGCCAGCTGTGAAGCATTGAGGTGAGGGTAAGAGAGCTGATGAAGACTGAGCTAGCATTGCTGCGAGGCACGGTAGAAAAGGTAAAGGTTGTAGCAGAAGAGTCACTTGGGGGAGTGGAGAGAAAGGTGTCATCAGCCCTGGAAATTGAGGACTTGAGGAAGAATGAAGGGGTGGTACCGGAGGCACTGGCCCCTCCTGTATTGAAAGCACGCCCAGTGGTTGTAAAGAAAATAAAGACCCAGCAGCTGAAAGTTCCCCAAGGAGAAGAGCAGCCCCCTCCGCTGGTCGTGGAACACTCTATGCTCCACCCCTATACTCAGGCTGAGCTGCTGGATTTGGGCTCCTGGTTTAGGCAGAAGCCCTTGAAGTCAGTATCAGCTTGGCTCCTGCATCTGTGGGACTTAAGGTTGGAAGGAATTGTTCTGTTGGGATCAGAGATGGGAAAGCTGGCTTCCCCGTTGGTGCAGCCTGCCTTGAGGTAATGATTACAAAATGCACATCAGACACCAGGGAGTCACTCCCTCCTTGATTGGCCTATGGCTGCACTACATGCTGTGTGGCCCAATCTGGATGATTTACCATCCTCTCCTGTTAGATGGCATGCGTATGCTGAGCTCCAATAGGTATTACGAGAGCTAGGCATAAGAAATGCCATCTATAGTCTGTAGAATTATGACCCAGATGAAGAGATTTTCACTACTGGGATGAGAAATATTGTGCTTCAAATGTCTCCCACATCCCTCTTTGGGTCTCTAGTGGCCATTCTTTCCCGGAACTTAAGGCATCCCATAAGTGAGGTGACACGTAGAGTAGCAGACTTAGGAGAGGGTGAAGCCATGAGAACCCGGAAAGAAATAAGATCTGCTACTCACAAGAAGAATTTAAAGGGCCCCATGAAGGTTACGAGGACCCAGATGTGGGATGATTTCATATGGGCAGGAGCAGATGGAAGGAAATTAGATGGGAAGCGATATAGGATCTTACTAGAGCTATGGCAACAACTGAAACAGAGAAGCAGTTCCAACCATTAAGACCAAAGAGGCAGAGGTCAGAGACAGAGGCACAAGTCCAGCTGTTTGTTTGCATGACTTTCTGCTGGAGAGTGATCCAACCTCACTTGAGCCCACACAGGAAGATGATTGGGGAACACAGTATGACTGAGGGGAAGGTCGAGGTATCTGCCCTGAGGGACCAGGGGGAACCAGAGGCCACATGTTGAAATAGCTGTCCATTGGTCCCCAGTGAACATACAATGTGTCCTGGCTCTGGTGGACACGGGGGCTGAAAGTTCACTGATTCATGGTAACCCTGAGCTGTTCCCTGGGAACCCCACTATCATAGGTGGATATGGGGGTAAGGCTATCAGAGTGAACCAAGCCCAAATCCCTTTGGGAATAGGGCATATACCTGAAAAGAGTATACTGTGTGTATATATCCTATGCCTGAGTATATTTTGGGGATTGATATCCTGCAGTGTCTATGGTTGCAGACCACTGCAGGTGAGTTCAGATTGAGAGTATATGTGGTGAAGGCAGTTTTGAGGGGACATGATGGCACCCAACCATAGCTTTGCCTGTGCCTTGGCGGGGGACTAATACCAAACAATACAAACTGTCTGGAGGGCATAAAGAGATTAGAGAAACTCTCCAGGAGCTGGAAAAGGTGGGTGTTATAAAGCCCACCCATAGTCCTTTCAATTCCCCAGTGTGGCCAGTAAAAAAGCCAGATGGCTCCTGGAGTATTACTGTGGATTACAGAGAACTGAATAAAGTCATACCCCCATGCATGTTGCTGTCCCCTCTATTGCAGGCTTGATGGATACCCTCAGCCATGAACTAGGAACATACCATTATGTGGCAGATCTTGCTAATGCCTTCTTTTCCATTGACATTAAGCAGGAAAGTCAGGAAAGAAGTGTAGCACCTAGACTGCTGCAACATCTACAGGAGAAAGGATGGGCTGTGAACAGTACTAACATTCAGGAACCTGGTTTGTCTGTCAAATTCTTGGGGGTCGTCTGGTCAGGTAAGACCAAAGTTATACCAGAAGCAGTTATAGATAACATCAAGGCCTTTCCTACCCCTACAACTGTAGCATTGCTACAGGAATTTTTGTGTCTTCTAGGCTACTGGAGAGTGTTTATCCCACACTTGGCACAAATTCTGATGCCCTTATACCAGTTGTTATGAAAGGGCGTCAGGTGGGACTGGGATGAGACATGTGCATCTGCCTTTACTACAGCAAAACAGGCAGTCAAGGCCTTGCAGGACCCATCAAGGCCCTGTGAGTTGAATGTTCTTGTGACTGAAGATGTTTATGGATGGGGTCTCTGGCAGTGGCTTGAATGAACTTGCCAACCTATTGGATTCTTGTCACACTGGAAAGGGGCAGAGGTATGATATACTTTGATAGAAAATAACTGGCTGCTGTGTATCATGCCTTGCTGGCTATACAACCCATCATTGGAATGGCCCTGATAAAGGTAATAACCACCTATCTCATCTTGGGGTAGGCACGAGACAGGACCCAAACACCAAGGAGTGGTGTGGCACAAATGCCCACACTGGCCAAATGGGGTGCTTACCTACAGCAGCATATTGCCCTCTCTAGTAGCCCCTTGTGTGAAGAACTCCAACACTTATTGGGGTCGGTGACATACTAGTGAAAAGCAGAAGGAACTTGCTTTTGAACCATTAGTATCAGAGAGGCCCTATCGGGAGGGAAGAGCCCCTATACCCAAAGATACATGGTACACAGATGGCTCCAGCCATGGGCAGCCCCCAAAATGAAGGTCTATAACTTTCCATCCTAAGACTGAGACAATATGGATGAAAGATGGTGAGGGGAAGAGCAGCCAATGGGAGAGTTGTGGGCCATGTGGCTTGTGATCAGCCAGGAGCCCTCCCCTATAGTTGTCTGCAGTGACAGCTGGGCTGTCTATTGGGGCTTGACCCTGTGGCTACCAACCTGGTACCATGCCAACTGGCTGGTTGTTCACCGACCCTTTTGGGGGCAAGAATTTTGGCAAGACTTATGGGCCTGTGGTCAGACTAAAATAATTACAGTATACCATGTGACAGGTCACTTGCCACTGGCATCCCCAGGAAATGATGAAGCAGATAAATTGGCCCAGATACGTTGGTTAGAAGGAAAGCCTGCCTCTGGTATAGTCCAATGGTTACATCAGTGTTTGTTGCATGCAGGGCAAAAGACAATGTGGGCTGTAGCCTGTCAGTGGGGCTTGCCTTTGACCTTTGAAGAAGTTAGTAGAGCCCAGCAGGAGTGTGTTGTGTGCTCCAAAAGTGACTTACACTGAGTTCCACAGCAACATCGGACAACAGCTAAGGGGCTTATATCCCTCGTCAGATGGGAGATAGACTATATTGGGCCTATACCTGTGTCAGAAGGATATCGGTATGCCATGACTTGTGTGGACACAGCTACTGGACTTCTGATTGCATTTCCTACCCATTGTGCAGACTAGCAGATGACCAAAAGAGGCCTGGAGCATCTCTTTGCTGCCTATGGCTGACCACAGTTAACTGAGAGTGATCAGGGCCCCCATTTTACTGGACATACACTGCAAGAATGGCTGTGACTGCTGGGAATCAAGTGGAAGTTTCATGTGCCATACAATCCTACTGCAGCAGGCATGAAAAAGATGCACATGGCTTGTTAAAATCCAGACTAAAGTCAGATACCAATAGTCTGAGGGGATGGTCAGTCCACTTATGGACCATGCTACGACATTTGAATGAGATACCCCAAAAGGGAGCCCTAAGCCCTGTGTACATGTTAACACATATGGCTGCCACCCCTATACAACTGCAAGTACAAACCAAGGAAGAAGCACTAAAGCCGAATTTCGGCCACCAGAATAATGTCTTGCTGCCAGCAGCAACTACACTGAACCCCAGAGACTCCATTGAGCAGATGTGGCCTTGGACCTTCCTACACATGGACCAATGATGGCTGGCTCTCCTGAAACCTTGGGGACAAGGTCTGGAAGCTGGCCTCTGTGTCTTCCTGGAATAACAGGAGAGTGGCCCTCAAAAGTCACAGTAGTACATCCTGAATGGCCAGAAGGTAGGAGCATCGTACCGGGGAGTTTTGTTTTATCATTATGGCCAGTGCATGCATCTCCAGTAGCACTATATATATACCCTTCAGTAACCCCCATGGTGAAAGGAGTAAAAGTATTGTATACTAGACCTGGAAGGGACCCCATTCCAGCTACAGTCCTATCACAGGACGACTCTCTTGCATGCATCCTACCCGATGGGCAAGATTTGCCTACACTGGTGTCATTAAAACATGTGTCTTATCACTCCTAAGGTTTTTGTGGATTGGTAACTTCCTCTGGCTTGAGGATTATTATAATTTTTGTTACCTGTATCAAAATCTTGTTGTATCTTAATTTTTGTTGTTATATCTAAGTTTTTGTAATCCTCTGTTGCTGTTGTGGCATCTGGTTACAGTGCTCCATTTTTTTCTCACAGGGACCATTGCGGAAGACTGAAAGCATTAGATTATAAGGCAAGAATCCTGGAGGGGTGGAGTGTGAGGAAGTTGGGGTTCCTATGGCCAGAATCCTCACTGAACTTAAACCACCTGATGATGTAACTGACCTGTTGCTAGGCTATCCCTTCCACACCTTTAGTCAATAAGTTATTATTACACTATATAGAGAGCTTGGCCCAGTGCTCTGGGCAGAGGCAGAGACAGTAGTGCTCGACCTACCACCGAGAGAACAAGCCGGTTAATAAACCCTTTCACCCCAAAGACCATTTGCTGTCATTTTCTTTGGTCACATTGAATCCATTGCGAACTTGCCCGGATCTGAAACACATTGGCAAGAAACCCATGTCTGAAGCACACAGGCTATACTGGTCCCAACCAGACCCCAACATGGTCACCATGGAACAAAACTAAGAACCACTCAAACCACGCCTCCTCATAATATCATTAACGTAAAATTGTGGTTTTGTTCCATCCCCCAACCATGGGCTTTTCTGAGTGCCTTTTGGGAAAAGACAGTGCACTAAGAGGAGTGAGTGTATAACTAGAGCTGTCAAATAACCTCACCCAGTCAATCAAAGAAGTGCCTCCCAGCTAGGCCGTGATAAATATACCTTCCCCTAAAAGTTTGGGGCCTTTGTCGACCTTGATCCGGATCGCTCATCCCTTGGAGTGTATGTAAATAAAACTTTTGCTCGGCTTCACTGTCCTGTCTTGGCCTTTTAGTTCTTTCTTGTGGCAGAGACAAGAACTGAGGAGAACAAACTCAGCCTATAAAAGGGCCAGGCCAGGTGATGTCCAGGTCCTGTCGGACAACTACCACGGTGCAGCCACCCCTACTTTCCCAACGTGCAGCACCTATACCAACCCCCTTGAGTTTTCTCCCACCCATGCCCCAGCCTGTGCACACACTCACCCAGGGGCGCTCACTACCCTCCTCTCAGCCCTCATTCCTCTGATCCTTCCCAGCGACCTCAGGGCCCACAAGGCTGCCCTGGACAATGTGGAGCCACTCTGTTCTCAGGGATGCTCTTCTTCCCACCAGAGCACCTCCGATCCACCACCCTTCCCCACCACTCACACAGTCTTGCTCTTGCTCTGAGGTGACCTCCGTTTCTAGCAGTCCTGTCTCTCATCACCCCCAATGCAATTTCCTTGTCCTCCAGCTCCCTCCCTCCAGTGCCTCTGCACCAAAAGCCTTCAACCTCCTGGGGGTCTCCAGTCCACCCACCCCACAGCCTGCCTTACCCTTCACCAGGCCCCTCCTTACCCAGCTTACCTAGGGCTATAAACCCTCCCCCAGAACACACCTCTTCTGCCCCTTGCTCCCTCCTGCCTACTCCCCTGGCAATATCACTAAATGGCCAAACTCCCTGCATCCTGTACACCAGTAGCTTCTCTCTCTCTCCTTGCCTGCCCCTAGGGTAGTCATCCCCAAGCACCACACCCACTCTTCTCATGACAGTCAATGAAAATTCATTGAGAAATAAAGCTTTCAGACAGGAACTCTCACCACTTTCCAACATTGGATCTGCACTTGTATTCCCTGCTGCTCTCCGGAGCAGGTGACCAGATCTCATCTGAGGCCAGACCCTTCGCCTGGATCCCAAATCCTCCCTCCTCAAGGAGTAGGTTTTTGGGATGATCAATCCTTTTTCCTGAATCACCACACTCCCCATTTCTTCTGGATCATTCCATCATCTACAAAGTGGGCAGAAGGATGGCTGTAATTTAGGAATTCAGCTTTGTAGAGCTGGCCTTAGTTCCTGCTGTGGTGTAGGTGAGAAACCAGGGTGCTTCATTCTCTGAAGGATGATGCAGAAATTGTCTGAGTCCAGAGTCAGGGGTTCTGCCATGAAGGAAGCCTAACTTGGTGAGGGGCTTAGATGACCCTGCAGCTGAGGCTGTGGAGTGGACAGCCTTTACCCAAGGGCAGATGAAGGATGATACCCAGATTCAGAGGGCTCTGAGGATGCCAGCAGGGGTGAGATGAGGCAGAGTCAGCCAGGGAGCACCAGGTTCTGATTAAGAGAGACAGACCCAAATGCAAGTTTCACCAGCCATACACAGACACATGGATGGTGCAGGTCAGCATCTCCAGCCAGACCTGGGAGACAAGAGTCATTCATCCCTAGAGACCAGTGAGGATACTTTCAGCAATATAAGAATTTCATAGACCCCTTGCCACACCACCCAGGGGACTTATAAACCATAAATACACCTATCCCCACCTTGGAAAGGAGTAGGAAGATAGGGTGGAAATCTGAGAGACTGTGCATTATCACCAAAACAGACTGAACATTTATTCAGAGGAATCATTCATATGACAGCATCATATTACATTTATCAGATTTGGCATGAATTCAGTGTGTTCCCCCTCCCTCCACTATCCAGTCCAGAGAGCAGGCACTTGTGATGAGGATCAGATCATCCAGAGAGAATCAATGAACCAAGTGCCTGTGCAGTCAAAGGCATGAGGGAATGAGGGATCTCAGCCACCATTCCCACGGGCTCCTCCTCTGACCACCGCCTGTCTGGATCAGCCCACGTTAGAGGAGACAAAGGAAGCCTTGCCTTGTCCTCTCCTTTACCCAGGACAATGTTTTGTATGCTGTAAGTGGAACCCCAAAACAGAGCACAGAAGGAAGAGCAGATCAGACAGACACACAGAGTGGAGTGACTGGTGGGATTTGTCCCTGTGGGGAATGGGTCCACAAGGCCTTCTCACCTTCTACAAGGATGCCAGGGTCCTTTCTCCTTCAGTCTTGCCAAAGCTCTTCCTATTCAGATGAGATCCAAGCAGGCAGGGAGGGAGAGGAGTGGGGAGAATGGCCTCAGTGCTGGGAGGGGTACTCGGGCTGCCGTTGTCTTGACAATGGTCTCCTGCTCCTCCTCCCTGGGTCGCTCAGCTCAGGCCTCAGCACCGCTGAAGGGCCAGGACAGATGGGAAAGCTTGCCTCCTCCATCTCACTACCTTTCTGTGAGCAGAGGCTGAGATAGAAAATCAAGGTTGGTTACCAGGGAAACTGAAGCTTAATCGGTCTGACTCAAGAGGAAAAAAAAACAGAGGAGTGGAAGCTAAGACACAGGATGTATTGTGGGACGCCACCCATGGACATGGATTTGTGTTTGTTTGCAAGGGTACTGTGCATGCATAGACATGTGCACATGCACCCATGTCTGCTCACAGGCACTTTTTCTAGCCCAGAACAGCACAACAACTGCAACATAAGGTATAAGATTGGGAGGTAGGGGATGAGGTAATGAGTTGGAAGTGTAGGCAAAAGGCAGATCATGAAAGGCAGTGAGGCAGTCCTTATCTTCTGAAATTATTGCCTACCATTTATCTCAAGGTTATTTTATTTTATTTTATTTATAATAGATTTTATTTCTCTTAGTAGTTTTAATTTTACAGAAAAATAAGGGGAAAGTACAGATGGTTCCCATATCCTCCCCTACACCCCCAACATCCAATTTCCCCTATTAGTAATATCTTCCATTAGGGTGGTATATCTGTTACAATTGATGAGCGAATATTGATACCTTGCTAGTAAAGTGTATAGTTTGCATTCAGTTTCACTCTTTGAGTTGTACGTTCTGTGGGTTTTGACAAATGTATAATGACATGTATCCACCATTACCATATCACACAGAATCGTTTCACTTCCCTAAAAGTCCACTGGGCTCCACCTATTCATCCCTCCCGGTTTTTTCCCATGTCCATGGCAACCACTGATCTTTTCACTCTCTCCATGCATTTGCCTTTTCCAGAATGTTGTGTATTGGATTCATACAATATATAACCTTTACAGATTGGTTTCTTTTACATAGCAATATGCACTTACAGTTTGCCCATGTATTTTTGTGTCTTGATGGCCCATTTCTGTTTATCACTGAATAATGTATCATTGTATGGACGTACCACAGTTTCTCTTTCCATTCACCTATCAAAGGACATCTTGGTTGTTTCCAAGTTTTGTCAACCATGTCTAAAGCTAGATAAACATTCATGGGCAGGTTTTTTCATGGACAAAAGTTTTAAACTCATCTAGGTAAATACCAAGGAGCACAATTTCTGGATTACATGGTAAGAATATGTTTAATTTTGTGCAAAACTGCCAAACTGTCTTCAAAAGTGGCTATCCCATTTTGTATTGCCACCAACAATGCATGAGAATTCCCATTGCTCCACATCCTCAAGCAGAATTTGAATATATTCAGTGTTTTGGATTTTAGGCATTCTAATAGGTGTGTATCTCTGGTGTCTTAATTTGCAGTTTCCTAATGCCATGATGTTGAGTATCATTGCATTGTCACATTTACAGTCTGTACATCCTCTTTGGGGAGGTGTGCATTCATATCTATTGCTTATTTTTTAATTGGGTTCCTTGTGTTCTCATTGTTGAGTCTGAAGAGTTCTTTGTATATATTGGATAATGGCCCTTTATCACATATTTTGTAACATACACTTTCTCCCAGTCTGTGGCTTTTCATTACATTCTCTTCAACAGAGCAGATATTTTTAATTTTAACAAAATTCAGTTTGTTGACAAATCTCTTTTATGGACTGTGCCTTTGGTGGTGGTGGGGTTTTTTTTGGTGCAATTCATGTAGAGTTACATGAGCAACATTATGGTTACTAGACTCCCCCTATCATCAAATCCTGACCACATACCCCTTTACAGTCACAGTCCACCTGCATAGTAAGATGCTATAGAATCATTACTTGTCTTCTCCACGTTATACTGCCTTCCCTGTGTCCCCCCATGCTACATTGTGTGTGCTAATCGTAATACTCCTTTTCCCCCTTATCACTCCCTTCCCACCCATCTTCCCCAGTCCCTTTCCATTTGGTAACTGTTAGTCCATTCTTGGGTTCTGTGAGTCTGCTGCTGTTTTGTTCCTTAAGATTTTGCTTTGTTCTTATACTGCACAGATGAGAGAAATAATTTGATACTTGTCTTTCTCCACCTAGCTTATTTCAGTGAGCATAATACCCTCTAGCGCCATCCATGTTGTTGCAAATGTTACGATTTGTTTTCTTCTTATGGCTGAAAAATATTCCATTGTGTATATATACCACATCTTCTTTATCCATTCATCTACTGATGGACACTTAGGTTGCTTCAATTTCTTGGCTATTGTAAATAGTGCTGTAATAAACATAGGTGTACATAGGTCTTTCAAACTGGGACCCTGCATTCTTAGGGGAAATTCCTAGGAGTAGAATTCCTGGGTCAAATGGTATTTCTATTTTGAGTTTTTTGAGGAATGTCCATACTGCTTTCCACAATGGTTGAACTAATTTACATTCACACCAGCAGTGTAGGATGGTTCCCCTTTCTCCACAACCTTGCCAACATTTGTTGTTTGTCTTTTGGATGGTGGCCATCCTAACTGGTGTGAGGTGATATCTCATTGTGGTTTTAATTTGCACTTCTCTAATGATTAGTGATGTGGAGCATCTTTTCATGTGCCAGTTGGCCATCTAAATATCTTCTTTGGAGAAGTGTCTGCTCAGCTCCTCTGCCCACATTTTAATTGGATTATTTGCTTTTTGTTTGTTGATGTGCATGAGCTCTTTGTATAATTTGGATGTCAACCCCTTACCAGATATGTCATTTATGAATATATTCTCCCATACTGTAGGATGCCTTTTTGTTCTACTGATGGTGTCCTTTGCTGTACAGAAGCTTTTTAGTTTGATATAGTCCCACATGTTCATTTTTGCTTTTGTTTCCTTTTCCCAGGGAGATAAATTCATGAAGAAGTTGCTCATGTTTATGTCCAAGAGATTTTTGCCTTTGTTTTTGTCTAAGAGTTTTATGGTTTCATGAATTACATTCAGGTCTTTGATCCATTTTTAGTTTACTTTGGTGTATGGGGCTAGACAATAATCCATTTTCATTCTCTTACATGTAGCTGTCCAGTTTTGCCAACACCAGCTGTTGAAGAGACTGTCATTTCCCCATTGTATATCCATGGCTCCTCTATTGTTATATGCTTGGACTTATATCTGGGCTCTCTAGTCTATTCCACTGGTCTATGGGTCTGTTTGTGTGCCAGTACCAAATTGTCTTGATTACTGTGGCTTTGTAGTAGAGCTGAAAGTAAGGGAGCATAATTCCCCCTTCTTTATTCTTCCTTCTCAGGATTGCTTTGGCTATTCGGGGTCTTTTGTGGTTCCATATGAATTTTAGAACTATTTGCTCTAGTTCATTGAATAATTGGATTCTCTTGGTATTCTGATAGGGATTATGTTGGTATTCTGATAGGGATTGCATTGAATCTGTAGATTGCTTTAGGTAGGATGGCCATTTTGACAGTATTAATTCTAACTATCCATGAACATGGGATGTGCTTCCATTTATGGGTTTCTTCTTTAATTTCTCTCATGAGTGTCTTCTAGTTTTTGGAGTATAAGTTTCACTTCCTTGGTTTGGTTTATTCCTAGGCATTTTATTCTTTTTGATGCAATTGTGAATGGAATTGTTTTCCTGATTTCTCTTTCTGCTAGTTCATCATTAGTGTATAGGAATGCAACAGAGTTCTGTGTATTAATTTTCTATCCCACAACTTTACAGAATTCAGATATTAGACCTAATAGTTTTGGAGTGTATTCTTTAGGGTTTTTTGTGTACAATATCATGTCATCTGAAAACAGAGACAGTTTGACTTCTTCCAAACCAATCTGGATGCCTTTTATTTCTTTGTGCTGTCTGATTGTCATGGCTAGGACCTCTAGAACTATGTTGAATAAAAGTGGAGAGAGTGGGCTACCTTGTCCTGTTCCTGATCTTAAAGGAAATGCTTTCAGCTTCCTGCTATTAAGTATGATTTTGGCTGTGGGTTTGTCATATATGGCCTTTATTATGTTGAGGTACTTGTCCTCTATACCAATTTTGTTGAGAGTTTTTATCATGAATGGATGTTGAGTTTTGTTTAATGCTTTTTCAGCATCTATGGAGATGATCATGTTGTTTTTGTCCTTTTTGTTGATGTAGTGGATGATGCTGTTGGATTTTCGAGTGTTGTACCATCCTTGCATCCCTCGGATGAATCCCACTTGATCATGATGGATGATCTTCTTGATGTATTTTTGAATTCAGTTTGCTAATATTTTGTTGAGTACTTTTGCATCTATGTTCATCAAGGATATTGGCCTGTAATTTTCTTATTTTCTTTTTTTGTGATGTCTTTGCCTGGTTTTGGTATTAGAGTGATGTTGGTCTTATAGAATGAGTTGGAGAGTATTCCCTCCTGTTCTACTTTTTGGAAAACTTTAAGGAGAATGGGTGCTATGTCTTCACTAAATGTTTGATAATATTCAGCAGGGAAACCATCTGGTCCAGGAGTTTTTTCTTAGGTAGTTTTTGATTACCAGTTCAATTTCTTTGCTCATAATTGGTCTATTCAGATTTTCCGTTTCTTCCTGAGTCAGCCTTGGTATGATGTATTTTTCTAGAAAGTTGTCCATTTCTTCTAGGTTATCGGGTTTGTTTCCATATAATTTTCTATAGTATTCTCTCATAATTCTTTGTATTTCTGTGGCGTCCGTAGTGATTTTTCCTTTCTCATTTCCGATTCTGTTCATGTGTGTTGACTCTCTTTTTTTCTTGATAAGTCTGGCTAGGAGTTTATCAATTTTGTGTATTTTCTCAAAGAACCAGGTCCTGCCTTCATTGATTCTTTCTATTGTTTTATTCTTCTCGATTTTATTCATTTCTTCTCTAGTCTTTATTATGTCTCTCCTTCTACTGACTTTGGGCTTCATTTGTTCTTCCTTTTCTAGTTTTGTTAATTGTAAGTTTAGACTGCTCATATGGAATTGTTTCTCTTTCCTGAGGTAGGCCTGTATGCAGTCTGGTTCAGCCTTCTTTACTGTTGCTCTTTTAGGGTTAGTTGTATTAACTATATTTTTGCACTATTTGTGGTTTTGGGAGGTTTTCTCCCTCTCACCTCTTATGCCGCCATCTTGAATCTCTGTTATCAGTGATGGTGTTTTTAAGAAGTTATTGCCAAACCAAAGTCACATAGATTTTCTCCTAAGTTGTCTTAGGAGTTTTGTAGACATGTTTTACATTTAGGTATGTGCTCCATTTAGGGTTAATCTTCTGAAAGGTGTAAAGTCGTACCTAGATTATTTTTTTTTATGCAGATGTCCAGTGAGGCTTATGTTGACATTTGCATTATGTTTAAAGTCTTGTCTACAAGTATTTATTTGTAGGGAACTCCACACTAGACCAACTTCATCTAAAAGAAGGTGCACACCTATTGCTAGCAGCTTAGGAACAAAAAAGCAGACACAGTCTCTCTTCAACTAAATCAACCTGGTGATTTACCTAGTGATAAACCAAATAAGCAAACAGATGCAGAAATGTTTGCGCAATACAATGGGAGACGTAACATACACATTAAAAAAATTACACCCAAATTATACCTTTTTGAACAAAGCTCTAGGTGTTTCACTTCCTGTCCAGGAGGCATGTGAGTTGAGAAGCACCATTCACATGGATATGTGGCTCTTAGGTCATTTGGTTTTACGTACTTCCTAGTTGTTTGCCCCTAGTCAGTAGGAGGAATGCCAGTGATTTATCATCTGAAAGGATGTGTAAAATGCCTGGTTGCATCTGAAATATTTTGTTTGTGAGTGGAGATATGTCACCAAAAACTCAAATAAAAAGTTGGGCCCAAGAGAGACAATAGAGGATCAGAATTTCAAAATTAGGGAAAAGCCCTTTGAAAGGGTCGCTTAGCTTACCTCATAGTATGATGCTGAAGCTTTTTGATGGGATGTGTACTGTAGCTCAGTTCATGGCCTATGGGGGATCTCAAAGAATGTTTTTTGGAATAGGTAGATGTCATGATATCATGCATGCATTGACAGATAGATTCCTAGTTTTTCTGATGAGGGCACAAATGTGCTTTCCAGTCCATGTTAATTTACTTATTTTATAGTTGCTTTTAGGTAACTATAAGTATTATAGTTATTCACTAGAATATAGTCCTGGAGATTACATCAGAAAGGATAATGTCTCTGTGCCAAATTAATTGTCCATCAGAAGAGTATTATGATCTTGGCTGAGTGACCATCAGGGTCTCTGCAGAAAACCAGTTAGTCAATATAATCCACTATGTATCATGAAACGTAGAGATACACATCTCTAAACCAATGCACATGCACATACTCTAATTGCTGTGCAGCCAGTGTGAGAATGCTATTCATACCATCCCACAAGGGAATGCCTCAGCACAAAGACTGGCATCTGAAGTACTTCAACCAAGGGCAAGAGCAAAAGCATGCCTGTTCTCACCATTGTGTGTGTGTGTGGGGGGGGTGCTCTGATTCTGCAGGAAGAGGATACCATCTATCTGCCTCTGAGAGCACTTATCTCCTATGCCTGATTTTAGATTTGGTTTAGTCATTCACTCAGATTGTATCTTTTATCCCCCATGTTTCAGTCATTGCTCATAAGTTTTGACCTGCAGTGCAGCCCTCCTTATGCTATAGGACACACTAATTTAAAATAATCCACTCACCATTTTAGTATCTTATAACTTCAAATAAAATCTAGAATCTGACTATATATGTATTCAGACCACCAACTTGGTACAAATTACAGCTGAACTTTATCCTCCATAAAGTCCAGTGAAGATGTTCTGCTTCTGGCCACCATGAAGTAATCCCACAACTGTCTATCTCTCTGATTGATTAAAACCACAAACTCTAGACAAAATATGCCAAGCATGTACCCGAGGATTCAGAAAACTAGGCAAAAGTAGATGGATTGTGGTAAAGAATCAAAACATGGAATCCATCCAAATTTATATCTTGAGGGCAATACTCTCCTCTGAGACTCAGACTTGCCAAACCTACCTGACTTCCCTGTTTGGATGACTCGATGTGTCTGAGACAGAACTCTTGGGTTTGTCATACAGTTTGTTTTTCATGAATATCCATCAGCAAATCGTCTTGATTCTACCTTCAAAATATATCCTGAGTACAACTGCCTTGTCCATTACTACCACTCCAAAATCCAATGTTACTCATTATCGCTTGCCTTAATTACTAAAACATCTTGTCTTTCCTCCCTCATTCAACTCTTGTACCTCTAAAATCTACTGTCCACAAGGTAGTCACCATGATTTTTAAGCATGTTAACTAAATTATGTCAGAGCCTGTTAAAATTCTACAAGAGCCTCCCATTTTACTCTGAATGAAATCCATTCTCCATGCCATGGCTTGCAAAACCACACAGTATCTGTCTTCTGCCTAACTCTCCAAGCTCTCCCCTCATTCATTAAAGATATCCACAGTCATCTTTATCTGTTTCTTGATCATCCCACACTTGGTTCCTTCATGAGGATTTTTTTTGTTTCTCTGATGTGTTATTTTTCTATTGCTGCTTGCAAAATGTCCTTTTTGTCTTTGGCTTTCAGTTTGTGTTTCTCCTGCTCAGAGTTTGTTTAGCTTCTTTGATCTGTAACTTAATTCCTTTACCAAATTTGGGGATTTTTTGCCATTCCCCCTACCCCCCAAGAAAGCCCTAGTGCCACTTCTGTTTGTCCTGTCCTTCCTGTATTGCAGTTACATGTGTGAAATGCTTGATATCTTCCCACAGATCTCTTGAGACCATGTTCACTCTTTTATCTCTGTTCATCAGATTGAACATTTCTATCAATCTATCTTCAAGTTTTGTTTTGCTCCTGAGAAAATCCAGTGATTTTTATTTCAATTTTTTAATTAAGGTTTTATTAATATACACTCTTATGAAGGTTTCACATGAAAAACAATGTGGTTACTACATTCACCCATATTGTCAGGTCCCCCACCATACCCCATTGCAGTCACTGTCCATCAGTGTACTAAATGCCACAGAGTCACTATTTGCCTTCTCTGTGCTACACTGTCTTCCCCATGATACCCCCAAACCATGTGTGCCAATCATAATACCCCTCAACCCCCTTCTCCCTGCCTCCACACTCACCCTCCCCCACCCCTCCCCTTTGGTAACCTTTAGTCCCTTCTCGGACTCTATGAGTCTGTTGCTGTTTTGTTCCTTCAGTTTTGCTTCTTTGTTATACTCCACAAATGAGGGAAATCATTTGGTACTTGTCCTTCTGCCTGCCTTATTTCACTGAGCATAATATCCTTCAGCTCCATATATGTTGTTCCAAAGGGTAGGATTGTTTTCTTTCCTATGACTGAATAGCACTCCATTGTGTGTATGTACCACCTCTTCTTTATCCATTCATCTACTGATGGACACTTAGATTGCTTCCACGTCTTGATTATTGTAAATAATGCTGCAATAAACATAAACATAGGGGTGCATATGTCTTTTTGAAACTGAGAACTT
The DNA here is from genome assembly GCF_030020395.1 of Manis pentadactyla. Classification (NCBI taxonomy): domain Eukaryota; kingdom Metazoa; phylum Chordata; class Mammalia; order Pholidota; family Manidae; genus Manis; species Manis pentadactyla. The sequence goes on along the minus strand of NC_080038.1, from coordinate 49,457,832 downwards.
GTATTCTTTGGGTAAATTCCTAGGAGTGGAACTCCCAGGTCAAATGGTATTTCTATTTTTAGTTTTTTGAGGAACCTCCATATTGCTTTCCACAATGTTTGAACTAGCTTACATTCCCACCAGCAGGGTAGGAGGGTTCTCCTTTCTCCACATTCTCGCCAGCATTTGTTGTTCTTAGTCATTTTGATACTGGCCATCCTAACTGGTGTGAGGCGATATCCCATTGTGGTTTTAATTTACATTTCCCTGATAATTAGCCATGTGGAGAATCTCTTCATGTGCCTGCTGGCCATCTGAATTTCTTCTTTGGAGAATTATCTGTTCATATCCTCCGTGCATTTTTTAATCGGGTTATTTGCTTTTTGGTTATTGAGGCATGTGAGTACTTTATGTATTTTGGATGTTAACCCCTTGACAGATATTCCATTTACAAATATATTCTCCCATACTGTAGGATGCCATTTAGTTAGACTGATGGTCTCCTTCTCTGTACAGAAGATTTTCAGCTTGATGTAGTCCCATGTGTTCATTTTTGCTTTGGTTTGCCTTACTTGAGAAGATGCATTCAGGAAAAATTTGCTCATGTTTATACTCAGGAGATTTTTGCCTATGTTGTTTCCTAAGAGTTTTATGGTTTCATGACTTACATTCAGGTCTTTCATGGATTTCAAGTTTACGTTTGTGTATGGTGTGAGAATATAATCCAGTTTCATTCTCTTGCATGTAGCTGTCCATTTTTGCCGACTTGAGTTTTTGAAGAGGCTGCATTTCCCCATTGTATGTCCATGGCTCCTCTATTGTGTATTAGTTGACCATATATGCTTGGGTTTATATCTGGGCACTCTAGTCTGTTCCATTGGTCTATGGGTCTGTTCATGTGCCAGTACCAATTTTTCTTGATTACGGTGACTTTGTAGTAGAGATGGAAGTCAGGGAGCATAATTGCCCCTGCTTTATTCTTCCTTCTCAGGATTGCTTTGGCTATTTGGGGTCTTTTGTGGTTCCATATGAATTTTAGAACTATTTGCTCTAGTTCATTGAAGAATGCTGTTGGTATTTTGATATGGATTGCATTGAATCTGTAGATTGCTTTAGGTAGGATGGCCATTTTGACAATATTAATTCTAACTATCCATGAGCACAGGGTGTTTTCCATTTATTTGTATCTTCTTTAATTTCTATCATGAGTGTCTTGTAGTTTTCAGAGTATAAGTCTTTCACTTCCTTGGTTAGGTTTACTCCTAGGTATTTTATTCTTTTTGATGCAGTTGTAAATCGAATTGTTTTCCTAATTTCTCTTTCTACCAGTTCATCATTAGTGTGTAGGACTGCAACAGAGTTCTGTGTATTAATTTTGTATCCTGCAACTTTGTTGAATTCAAAAATTAGTTCTAGTGGTTTGGGAGTGGATTTTTTAGGGATTTTTTATGTTCAATATCATGTCATCTTCAAACAATGATAGTTTAACTGCTTCTTTACCAATCTGGATGTCTTTTTTTTACTTTGTGTTGTCTGATTGCCATGATGAGGACCTCCAGAACTATGTTGAATAAAAGTGGAGAGAGTGGGCTACCTTGTCCTGTTCCTGATCTTAAAGGAAAGGCTTTCAGCTTCCCGCTACTAAGTATGATGTTGGCTGTGTGTTTGTCATATATGGCCTTTCTTATGTTGAGGTACTTGTCCTCTATACCCATTTTGCTGAGAGTTTTTATCATGAATGGATGTTGCATTTTGTTGAATGCTTTTACAGCATCTATGGAGATGATCATGTTGTTTTTGTCCTTCTTTTTGTTGATGTAGTGGACAGTGTTGTTGGATTTTCGAATGTTGCACCATACTTGCATCCCTGGAATAAATCCTACTTGATCATGATCGATGATCTTTTTGATGTATTTTTTAATTCAGTTTGCTATTATTTAGTTGAGTATTTTTGCATCTATGTTCAACAGGGATATTGGTGTGTAATTTTTTTTTCTTTTGTGTCTTTGTTTTTGGTATTAGAGTGATGCTGGCCTCATAGAATGAGTTTGTAAGTATTCCCTCTTCTTCTACTCTTTGGAAAACTTTAAGGAGGATGGGAATTAGGTCTTCACTAAATGTTTGATAAAATTCAGTGGTGAAGCCAACTGGTACAGGTGTTTTGTTCTTAGGTAGTTTTTGATTATCTGTTCAATTTCATTGCTAGTAATTGGTCTGTTCAGATTTTCTGCTTCTCTCTGGGTCAGCCTTGGAAGGTTGTATATCTCCAGAAAGTTGTCCATTTTTTCTAGGTTATCCAGTTTGTTAGCATATAATTTTTCAAAGTGTTCTCTAATAATTGTTTGTATTTCTGTGGTGTCCGTAGTGATTTTTCCTTTCTCATTTCTGATTCTGTTTATGTGTGTAGACTCTCTTTTTTTTTGGTAAGTCTGGCTAAGGGTTTATCTATTTTCTTTATTTTCTCGAAGAACCAGCTCTTGCTTTCATTGATCCTTTCTATTGTTTTATTCTTCTTGATTTTATTTATTTATGCTCCAATCTTTATTATGTCCCTCCTTCTACTGACTTTAAGCCTCATTTGTTCTTCTTTTTCTAGTTTCATTAATTTTGAGTTTAGACTGCTCATATGGAATTGTTCTACTTTCCTGAGGTAGGCCTGGTATTGCAATATACTTCCCTCTTAGCACCTCCTTCACTGTCTCACACAGATTTTGCCATGTTGAATTATTGTTGTCATTTGTCTCCATATATTTCTTGATCTCTGGTTTTATTTGGTCATTGATCCATTGGTTAATTAGGAGCATGTTGTGAAGCCTCCATATGTTTCTGGGATTTCTCATTTTTTTTGCATTATTTATTTCTAGTTTCAAACCTTTGTGTTCTGAGAAACTGGTTGGTACAATTTCAATCTTTTTGAATTTCCTGAGGCTCTTTTTGTGCCCTAGTGTATGACCTGATTCTTGAAAATGTTCCATGTTTACTTGAGAAGAATGTGTATTCTGCTTTTTTTGGGTGTAGAGTTCTGTAGATGTCTGTTAGTTCCATGTGTTTTAATGTGTTGCTCAGTGCCTCTGTGTCCTTACTTATTTTCTATCTGGTTGATACATCCTTCAGATTGAGTGGAGTGTTCAAGTCTCCAAAATGAATGCATTGCATTCTATTTCCCCTTTTAATTCAGGTAGCATTTGTTTCATATATGTAGGTGCTCCTGTGTTGGGAGCATAGATATTTATAATGGTTATATCTTATTGGATTGATCCCTTTATCATTATGTTATGTCCTTCTTTGTCTCTTGTGACTTTCTTTTTTTTGAAGTCTATTTTGTCTCATATAAATACTGCAACACCTGCTTTTTTCTCTTTATTAGTTGCATGAAATATCTTTTTCCATCCCTTCACTTTTATTCTGTGTATGTCCTTGGGTTTAAAGTGAGTCTCCTTATTGTAACAGCTTGGTAGGGTGATAGCTGGAACCTAGAATTATGTATATAAATGTTCTACCACTGTGTTGTACACTTGAAACTAATGTAATGTAATACTGTGCATCAACTACCCTTCAATAAAAAATAATTATTAAAAAAAATAAATAAATAAAATAAAGTGAGTCTCTTGTAGGCAGCATATAGATGGGTCTTGTTTTTTTATCCATTCAGTGACTCTATGTCTTTTGATTGGTGCATTCAGTCCATTTACATTTAGAGTGATTATCGATAGATATGTACTTATTGCCATTGCAGACTTTAGATTCATGGTTACCAAAGATTCAAGGTTACCTTCCATACTATCTAAGAGTCTAACTTAACTCACTTAATATGCTATTACATACACAATCTAAGGGTTCTTTTCTTTTTCTCCTCCTTTTTTATTCCTCCGCCATTCTTTATGTATTAGGTACCATATTCTGTACTCTTTGTCTATCCCTTGATTGACTTTGGGGATAGTTAACTTAATTTTGCATTTGCTTAGTAATTAGCTGTCCTACTTTCTTTACTGTAGTTTTATTACCTCTGGTGACAGCTATTAAACCTTCGGAACACTTCCATCTATAGCAGTCCCTCCAAAATAGACTGTAGAGATGGTTTGTGTGAGTTAAATTCTCTCAGCTTTTGCTTATCTGGAAATTGTTTAATCCCTCCTTCGAATTTAAGTGATAATCATGCCAGACAAAGTAATCTTGGTTCCAGGCCCTTCTGCTTCATTCCATTAAATACATCATGCCACTCCATTCTGGCCTGTAAGGTTTCTGCTGGAAGTCTGATGTTAGCCTGATGGGCTTTCCTTTGTATGTGATCTTAATCCTCTCTCTAGCTGCTTTTAATAGTTTGTACTTATCCTTGATATTTGCCATTTTAATTACTATATGTCTTGGTGTTGTCTTCCTTGGGTCCTTGTGTTGGGAGATCTGTGCATCTCCATGGCCTGAGAGACCATCTCTTTCCCCGGACTGGGGAATTTTTCAACAGTTCCTTCCTCAAAGACACTTTCTATCCCTTTCTCTCTCTCTTCTTCTTCTGGTATCCCTATAATGCGAATATTGTTCAATTTTAATTGGTCACACAGGTCTCTCAATATTCTTTCATTCTTAGAGATACTTTTTTCTCTTCATGCCTCAGCTTCTTTGTGTTCCTCTTCTCTAGTTTCTATTTCATTTATCGTCTCCTACACCATATCCATTCTGCTTTTAATACCCTCCATTGTGCTCTTCAATGATTGTATATATGACCAGAAATCATTCCTGAGTTCTTGAATATCTTTCCGTACCTCCATTAGCATGTTAATGATTTTTATTTTGAACTCACTTTCAGGAAGAGTCAGGAGGTCCATGTCATCTTTCTCAGGGGTTATATTAATTTTACTCTCTACCAGGTTCCATTTGCATTTCATATTTGTATATGGTGCCCTCTAGTGTCCAGAAGCTGTACTCTCAGGAGCTGCTCAGCCCCTGAAGCAATGTTGGGGGTCACAGGGGAATGGGATTGGTGCCAGGTGGGAGGAAAGAGCTGTTTCCTGCTTCGCAGATACTATGCCTGTCTCCTTTGCCTGAACCAGTGGACCGAGCACACAGGTATAAGCTTTTGTCCCAGAGCAGCTGGATATGGATCCCTGCTTTTCACAAGTGGCTGGAATCTCAGTCTCTCCAAGAATTCTGCCTTTATTAGCTTTTCAACCCCGTAATCACGAGAGTATCATGAGAGCACCATGATATGCAGGTTTGTGCTCCCAGAGAAGATCTCCGGAGTTAGGTATTCAGCGGTCCCAGGCCTCCACTCCATCCCCTGCTCAGTTTCTCTTTCTCCTGCCAGTGATTGGGGTGGGGGAAGCCCTTGGGCCCCACCGGGCCACAGCTTTGGTATGTTACCTAGTTCCATGAGGTCTTCTCTTTTCTCCAGGTGTATGCAGTCTGGCACAGTCCTCTTTCCTGTTGTTCTCTCAGGATTAGCGGTATTATTTATATTTTCGTATTATATGCGGTTTTAGGAGGAAGCCTCTGTCTTACCTCTCACACTCCCATCTTTAATCCCTCAATTGTTGTTTTCTCATAGTTTTGATGTATTTTTCTGTATTGCCTATTTTTGACCCCGATCGACTATACTTTCCTTTACTTTTTAAACATTTATTTCTTAAATTATTTTGACATATTTATGATAGCTGTATTGAAGTCTCTGCCTGCTAAACTCAAAATCAAGACTCACATAGAGTCAGAGTCAATTGCCTCATCTATTTTCTTGACAATGGGTGATACTTTCAAGTTTTTTCACTTTTTAGAAAATAAGTCCCAAGTCTCTTCTCTGCATCTATCAGTCTGTTTCTGTTTGCTCATTTTAGTTTTTGTTTTTTATATTCCACATGTAAGTGAAACAATATGGAATTTGTCTTTCTCTGCCTGGCTTGCTTTCTCTGCCTAGGTTATTTCATTTAGCATAATACCCTCCAGATCCATCCATGTTGTTGCAAATGGGGTTGAAGTCAGTGGGTGAAATAGGTGAAGAGGTGCAAAATCTCAGTTATAATGAATTAGTTATGGGGATGAAAGTACAGCATAGAAAACATATTCAATACAATAATACTGTAAAATCTTTCAGTGTTGACAGATAGTAAATACACTTGAAACCAATATAATATTGTATATCAATTATACTTCAATAACATTGAAAAAGAAAACCTCCGATTCATTTCCACAGGTGTGGACAAAGGTGACACTTTTCCTCTTAGCTGGACTTTTCCCTGCACACCAACCTAGGGTGATCGCCTCCCTAATGCAGAGGGTGGAAACTGCAGCTATTTCCTGAGACTACTCAAGGCATGATAGCTCAGGTTGGCAAGAGCTCAGCCTCTATGGTGGTGAGTACCCAAGCAGACATGGTGTAAGGTTGTAGCCAGGCACCTGCATCCCAGGGAGCCCAGTGATTATCCCGGGAAGGACTGGAACCCCGACCTGTGTACTCCTGGTAGGAGGCGCACAGAGAGAGTGTAGGGCCTTTGGCCCCTGCTACAATCTTGCCCAGACTCTTAGGGCTTTCAACCAGGAAGAGTGGGCCCAGGCAACAAGCCACAATAGTATTTTTTTTTTGGTATCATAAATCTTACAATTACATGAAGAACATTATGTTTACTAGGCTCCACCCTTCACCAAGTACCCCCACAATGCCCCTTCACAGTCACTGTCCATCAGCGTACTAAGATGCTGTAAAATCACTACTTGTTTTCTCTGTGTTGTAGAGCCCACCCCGTACCCCCCCACACACATTATACATGCTAATTGTAATGCCCCCTTTCTTTTTCTCCACACTTATACCTCCCTTCCCACTCATCATCCTTTCGGTAACTGTTAGTGCATTCGTGGGTTCTGTGATTCTGCTGCTGTTTTGTTCCTTCAGTTTTTCTTTGTTCTTATACTGCACATATGAGTGAAATAATTTGGTATTTGTCTTTCTCCACCTGGCTTATTGCACTGAGCATAATACCCTCTAGCTCCATCCATGTTGTTGCAAATCGTAGGATTTCTTTTATTCTTATGGCTGAACAATATTCCATTGTGTATATGTACCACATCTTCTTTATCCAGTCATCTACTGATGCACATTTAGGTTGCTTCCATTTCTTGGCTATTGTAAATAGTGCTGCAATAAACATAGGGGTGCATCTGTCTTTTTCAAACTGGGCTGCTGCATTCTTAGAGTAAATTCCTAGAAGTGGAATTACTGGGTCAAATGGTATTTCTATTTTAAGCATTTTGAGGAACGTCCATACATTTTTCCCACCATCGGTGAACTAATTTACATTCCTACCAACAGTGTAGGAGGGTTCCCATTTCTCCACAACCTTGCCAACATTTGTTGTTGTTTGTCTTTTGGATGGTGGCGATGCTTACTGGTGTGAGGTGATATCTCATTGTGGTTTTAATTTGCATTTCTCTGATAACTAGCGATGTGGAGCATCTTTTCATGTGTCTGTTGGCCATCTGAATTTCTTCTTTGGAGAACTGTCTGTTCAGCTCCACTGCCCATTTTTTAATTGGATTATTTGCTTTTTGTTTGTTGAGGTGTGTGAGCTCTTTATATAATTTGCATGTCAACCCTTTATCGGACCTCTCATTTATGAAAATATTTTCCCATACTGTAGGATACCTTCTGTTCTATTGATGGCATCCTTTGCTGTACAGAAGCTTTTCAGCTTGATATAGCCCCACTTGTTCATTTTTGCTTTTGTTTCCCTTGACCAGAGAGATATTCATGAAGAAGTCACTCATGTTTTATGTCTAAGAGATTTTTGCCTATATTTTCTACCAAGAGTTTTATGGTTTCATGACTTACATTCAGGTCTTTGATCCATTTTTAATTTACTTCTGTGTATGGGGTCAGACAATAATCCAGTTTCATTCTCTTACATGTAGCTGTCCAGTTTTGCCAGCACCATCTGTTGAAGAGACTGTCATTTCCCCATTGTATGCATGGCTCCTCTATCATATATTAATTGACCATACTTGTTTGGGTTAATGTTTGGAGTCTCTATTCTGTTCCACTGGTCTGTGTCTCTGTTCTTGAGCCAGTACCAAATTATCTTGATTACTGTGGTTTGAAGTAGAGCTTGAAGTTGGGGAGCGAGTTCCCCCCACTTTATTCTTCCTTCTCAGGATTGCTTTGGCTATTGGGGGTCTTTGGTGTTTCCATATGAATTTTTGAACTATTTGTTCCAGTTCGTTGAAGAATGCTGTAGGTAATTTGATAGGGATTGCATCGAATTTCTATATTGCTTTGGGCAGGATGGCCATTTTGACAATATTAATTCTTCCTAGCCAGGAGCATGGGATGAGTTTCCATATGTTAGTGTCCTCTTGAATTTCTCTTAAGAGTGTCATGTAGTTTTCAGGGTATAGGTCTTTCAATTCCCTGCTTATGTTTATTCCTAGGTATTTTATTCTTTTTGATGCTATGGTGAATGGAATTGTTTTCCTGATTTCTCTTTCTATTAGTTCATTGTTAGTGTGTAGGAAAGCTACATATTTCTGTGTGTTAATTTTGTATCCTACAACTTTGCTGAATTCTGATATTAGTTCTAGTGGTTTTGGAGTGGAATCTTTAGGGCTTTTTATGTACAATATCGTGTCATCTGCAAATAGTGACAGTTTAACTTCTTCTTTACCAATCTGGATTCCTTGTATTTCTTTGTTTTGTCTAATTGCCGTGGCTAGGACCTACAGTACTATGTTGAATAGCAGTTGGGAAAGTGGGCATTCCTGTCTTGTTCCCAATCTCAGAGGAATAGCTTTCTTCCTCTCGCTGTTCAGTGTGATGTTAGCTGTGGGTTTATTACATATGGCCTTCATTATGTTGAGGTACTTGCCCTCTGTACCCATTTTGTTGGGAGTTTTTATCAAGAATGGATGTTGAATTTTGTCAAATGCTTTTTCAGCATCTATGTAGATGATCACATGGTTTTTGTCCTTTTTTTTGAAGTGGTGGATGATGTTGATGGACTTTCGAATATTGTACCATCCTTGCATCCCTGGAATGAATCCCACGTGGTCATGGTATATGATCCTTTTGATGTAATTTTGAATTCTGTTTGCTAATATTTTGTAGAGTATTCTTGCATCTATGTTCATCAGATGTATTAGTCTGTACTTTTCTTTTTTGGTGGGGTCTTTGCCTGATTTTGGTATTAGGGTGATGTTGGCTTCATAGAATGAGTTTGGGAGTATTCCCTCCTCTTCTATTTTTTGGAAAACTTTAAGGAGAATGGGTGTTATGTCTTCTCTGTATGTTTGATAAAATTCCGAGGTAAATCCATCTGGCCCGGGGTTTTGTGCTTGGGTAGCTTTTTGATTACCACTTCAATTTCATTGCTGGTAATTGGTCTGTTTAGATTTTCTGTTTCTTTCTGGGTCAGTCTTGGAAGGTTGTATTTTTCCAGGAAGTTGTCCATTTCTCCTAGGTTTTCCAGCTTGTTAGCATATAGGTTTTCATAGTATTCTCTAATAATTCTTTGTATTTCTGTGGTGTCCGTTGTGATTTTTCCTTTCTTGTTTCTAATGCTGTTGATGTATGTTGCCTCTCTTTTTCTCTTAATAAGTCTGGCTAGAGGCTTATCTATTTTGTTTATTTTCTCGAAGAACCAGCTCTTGGTTTCATTGATTTTTTCTATTGTTTTATTCTTCTCAATTTTATTTATTTCTTCTCTGATCTTTATTATGTCCCTCCGTCTGCTGACCTTAGGCCTCATTTATTCTTCTTTTTCCAATTTTGATAATTGTGACTTTAGACTATTCATTTGGGATTGTTCCTCTTTCTTTATATATGCCTGGAATGCTATATACTTTCCTCTTAAGCCTGCTTTCACTGCGTCCCACAGAAGTTGGCACTTTGTGTTGTTGTTGTCATTTGTTTCCATGTAATCCTTGATCTTTATTTTAATTTGTTTTTTGATCCATTGATTATTTAGGAGCATGTTGTTATGCCTCCATGTGTTTGTTAGCCTTTTTGCTTTCTTTTTACAATTTGTGGTCTGAAAAGTTGGTTGGTAGGATTTCAATCTTTTGGAATTTACTGAGGCTCTTTTTGTGGCCTAGTATGTGGTCTATTCTGGAGGATGTTCCATGTGTACTTGAGAAGAATGTGTATGCTGTTGCTTTTGGATGTAGAGTTCCATAGATGTCTATTAGGTTCATCTGTTCCAGTGTGTTGTTCAGTGCCTCTGTGTCCTTACTTAATTTCTGTCTGGTGGATCTGTCCTTTGGAGTGAGTGGTGTGTTGAAGTCTCCTAGAACGAATGCATTGCATTATATTTCCTCCTTTAGTTCTGTTAGTATTTGTTTCACATATGTTCATGCTCCTGTATAGGGTGCATATATATTTATGTTAGTTATATACTCTTGTTGGACTGAGTCCTTTATCATTATATAATGTCCTTCTGTATTTCTTGTTATTTTCTTTGTTTTGAAGTCTATTTTGTCTGATAGAAGTACTGCAACATCTGCTTTTTTCTCCCTGTTGTTTGCATGAAATATCTTTATCCATCCCTTGACTTTTAATCTGTGTATGTCTTTGGGTTTGAGGTGAATCTCTTGTAAGCAACTTACAGATGAGTCTTACTTTTTTATCTATTCTATTACTCTGTGTCTTTTGATTGGTGCATTCTGTCCATTTACATTTAGGGTGATTATTGAAAGATATGTACTTATTGCCAGTTGCAGGCTTTAAGTTTGTGGTTACCAAAGGCTCAAGGTTAGCTTCTTTACTGTCTTAGTGTCTAACTTAACTCACTTATTGAGCTATTATAAACACTGTCTGATGAGTCTTTATTTCTCTCCCTTCTTATTCCTCCGTCTCCTTTGTTCATATGTTGGGTGTTTTGTTCTGTGCTCCTTTTAGGAGTGCTCCCATCTAGAGCAATCCCTCTAAAATACCCTTTAGAGGTGGTTTGTGGGATACAAATTCCCTCAATTTTTGCTTGTCTGGAGTTGTTTAATCCCTCCTTCATATTTAAATGATAATCTTGCTGCATACAGTATCCTTGGTTCATGACCCTTCTGTTTCATTGCATTAAATATATCATGCCATTCTCTTCTGGCCTGTAAGGTTTCTTTAGAGAAGTCTGATGATAGTCTGATGGGTCTTCCTTTGTAGTTTACCATTTTTCTGTCTGTGTCTGCCTTTAATACTCTTTCCTTGTCCTTGATCTTTGCCACTTTAATTATTATGTATCTTGGTGTTGTCCTCTTTGTGTCCCTTCTGTTGGGAGTTCTGTGTACTTCCGTGGTGTGAGCAACTATATCCACACCCAGTTTGGGGGAGTTTTCCATAATTATTTCTTCAAAGATACTTTCTATCTCTTTTTCTTTCTCTTCTTCTCTGGTACCCCTATAATGTGGATATTGTTCATTTAAGATTGGTCACAAAGTTCTCTTAATATTGTTTCATTTCTGGAGATCCTTTTATCTCTCTCTGCATCAGCTTCTATGCATTCCTGTTCTCTGGTTTCTATTCCATTAATGGCCTCTTGCATCCCATCCATTCTGCTTTTAAGTCCTTCCAGAGATTGTTTTATTTCTGTAGTCTCCCTCTGTACTTGCTCCTTTAGTTCTTGCATATTTCTCTGCCAATCCATCGGCATGTTTATGATTTTTATTTTGAATTCTTTTTCAGGGAGACTGGTTAGGTCTGTCTCCGCATGTCCTCCCTCAGGGGTTGTCTGGACTATTTTGGACTGGACTAAATTCTGCCTTTTCATGGTGATAGCGGTGGCTGTAGGCAGGTAGCGGGTGTGTCAGCTGGGAGAAGAAAGTCCTTTCCTGCTTGCTGGATGCCTTGCCTTTATCCGCTGCCTGTGTCAGTTACCCACGCCCCTGGATCAGCCACTGGATTAGTCCACTAAGATGCTGTGGGCAAGGTCTCCGTCAGAGCAGTGCAGAGCCCTGCCGGGAGTGGCAGGCACACAGTGTGCACTCCCCCATGAAAGCGGCACCCCTGCTGGTCAGCTGTGCACCAGCAGCAGCCTTTGGGTCTGGCCCAGGTGGCTGTGTGTGGGGCTGGGTTTCTGGGTGGCTGCTGGGGGTACGGCTGCTCCTGGGCTGCTCCTCTGCCACAAGCTCACGAGGGCTGCTTCCGGGATGCTTGGTCGCCACTGCTGCGGGCTTGTGTGGGCCTCTCCAGGGCCCCTCTGGTGCTGTGGCCTCCGGTGCATGCAGGCCACTCCTGGGCCACTCGGTCACTGCCCCAGCAGGCTCACATGGGCCGCTCCCAGTCCCCTCTGGTGCCGCCACCCCTGGCTTGTGCTACTGCTCTCCCACTATTGGGTCGGTATGTTGGGGTCTGCTCCAGTTGGGGGAATGACTGGCAGGCTGCTTAGTGCCATGAGGGGCTTCAGAGTTGTGTTGCCTCCCAGGGGGTTAGGGCAACTAAATTTCCCTGGGATTCCCAGCTGCTGGCCAAGTGTGCCGGGATGACTTCGTCCAGCTATGGGGTCCCTGTCTCTTTAAGACTTGAAAAAAGCACTCGCTTTTCTTTTGTCTCAGGGGCACGGGTCACGGGGACCTTCCCACAGGTTTTGCTCTTCCGTTTCCCTAATATCCAGCACCCTGTGCACCATGTTTCTGTGCTCCGGGTGCAGATTTCTAGACCTGGTTGTTAACAGTCCTGGTCTTTCACTCCCTCCCCATTCCGACTCCTTTCTTCCTGCTGGTTTCTGGGGTAGGGAGCCATTCGGGTCCCGCTGGGCTGCGGCTTGTATCTTACCCCCTTCATGTGATGTTGTGTTCTTGCAGATGTAGATGTATCCTGGCTGTTGTACTGTATCCACTGATATCTCTTCTAGAAATAGTTGAATTTATTGTATTTTCATAAATATATATGTTTTGGGGAAGAGATTTCCACTGAACTACTCACGCCACCATCTTGGCTCTGCCCTCACCCAAAATAGACTTTTGAGCACTGATTTTGTATCTTCAGACCTGACAACTTATTTTTTTTTTATTTGGTTTGTTTGGGGGATTTGTAGGTTGGTGTATGTGTGTATGTGTGAGAGAGAGAAAGTGACAGAGAGACAGAGACAGAGGAGAGAGAGAGAGAGAGAGAGAGAGAGAGAGAGAGGAGATTTCTTGTTTTTTTCTGTGTAGACAGTGTAATCTGTAAATACTGACAGTTTTTTCTCTTCCATTACCATCTATATAATTTTCTTTTTCTTCTCTTACTTATTTTAAAGGCTAGAACTTCCAGTATTTTCTTAAATAATAGTGGAGAAACTGGCACCCTTTCCTCATACCACATCTTAATGGAAAACATTTAGTCTTTCACTGTTAAGTTAGATTTTGTAGATGTTTTCTGTTTCTTTTAGGTAACTCATCCCTATTCTTAACCATCTGGAAGTTTGTATCATGAACTGCTTTTGGATTTTGTCAATAATCTTGTGTGTTCCCTGATGTAATCATATCATTTTTGTTTTATAGCTCATGCTGAGTAAGTATATTAATTGATTTTTTTATTTTGATATCATTAATTTACAATTACTTGAACAACATTATGGTAACTAGAGTCCCCCTATTATCAAGTCCCCCTCACATACTCCATTACAGTCACTGTCCATCAGCATAGTGAGATGCTATAGAATCATTACTTGTCTTCTCTGTATACTGCCTTCCCCATGTCCCCACCACCCTACATTATGTGTGCTAATCCTAATGCCCCATTTTCCCCCTTATCCCTCCCTTCCCACCCATCCTCCCCAGTCCCTTAACCTTTGGTAACTGTTAGTCCATTCGTGTGTTCTGTGAGTCTGCTGCTGTTTTGTTCCTTCAGTTTTGCTTTGTTCTTACACTCCAGAGATGAGTGAAATCATTCAATACTTCTCTTTCTCTGCCTGGCTTATTTCACTGAGCATAATACCCTCTAGCTCCATCCATGTTGTTGCAAATGGTAGGATTTGTTTCCTTCTTATGGCCGAATATTATTACATTGTATATATGTACCACATCTTCTTTATCCATTCATTTACTGATGGACAGTTACGCTGCTTCCATTTCTTGGCTATTGTAAATAGTGCTTCAATAAACATAGGAGTGCCTATGTCTTTTCCAACTGGGCTGCTGCATTCTTAGGACAAATTCTTTGGAGTGGAATTCCTGGGTCAAATGGTATTTCTATTTTGAGTTTTTTGAGGAACCTCCATACTGCTTTCCACAGTGCTTGAACTAGTTTACGTTCCCACCAGCAATGTAGGAGGGTTCCCCTTTCTCCACATCCTCACCAACATTTGTTGTTGTTTGTCTTTTGGATGTTAGCCATCCTAACAGCTGTGAGGTGATATCTCATTGTGGTTTTAATTTGCATTTCTCTGATGATTAGTGATGTGGAGCATCTTTTCATGTTGGCCATCTGATTTCTTCTTTGGAGAAGTGTCTGTTCAGCTCCTGTGCCCATTTTTTTATTGGATTATTTGCTTTTTCTTTGTTGAAGTGTGTTTGCTCTTTATATATTTTGGATGCCAACCCATTATTGGATCTGTTATTTATCAATATATTAGCCCATACTGTAGGATACCTTTTTGTTCTACTGATGGTATCCTTTGCTGTACAGAAGCTTTTTAGTTTGATATAGTCCCACTTGTTCATTTTTGCTTTAGTTTCCCTTTTCTGGGGAGACACATTCATGAAGAAGTTGCTCAAGTTTATGTCCAAGAGATTTTTGCCTATGTTTTAGTCTACGAGTTTTATGGTTTCATGACGTACATTCAGGTCTTTGATCCATTTTGAGTTTAGTTCTGTATACGGGGTTAGACAATAATCCAGTTTCATTCTCTTACATGTAGCTGTCCAGTTTTGCCAACACCAGCTGTTGAAGAGGCTGTCATTTCCCCATTGTATATCCATGGCTCCTTTATCATATATTAATTGACCATATATGCTTGGGTTTATACCAGGACTCTCTAGTCTGTTCCACTGGTCTATGGGTCTGTTCTTGAGCCAGTACCAAATTGTCTTGATTACTGTGGCTTTCTAGTAGAGCTTGAAGTCAGGAAGCATAATTCCCCCTGCTTTGTTCTTCCTTCTCAGGAATGCTTTGGCTATTCAGGGTCTTTTGTGGTTACATACGAATTTTAGAACTATTTTCTCTAGTTCATTGAAGAATGCTGTAGGTATTTTGATAGGGATTGCATTGAATCTTTAGATTGCTTTAGGCAGGATGGCCATTTTGACAATATTAATTCTTCCTAACCAAGAGCATCATATGAATTTCCATTTATTAGTGTCCTCTTTAATTTCTTTTAAGAGTATCCCTTGTTTTCAGGGTATAAGTCTTCCACTTCCTTTGTTAGGTTTATTCCTAGGTATTTTATTCTTTTTGATGCAATTGTGAATGGAATTGCTTTCGTGATTTCTCTTTCTGCTAGTTTATTGTTAGTGTATAGGAGTGCAGCAGAGTTCTGTGCATTAATATTATACCCCCCTAATTTGCTGAATCTAGATATTATATCTAGTAGGTTTGGAGTGTATTCTTTAGGTTTTTTCATGTAAAATATCACGTCATCTACAAACAGGGACAGTTTGACATTTTCCTTGCCAATCTGGATGTCTTTTATTTGTTTGTGTTGTCTGATTGCCATTTCTAGGACCTCCAGAACTAAGCTGAATAAAAGTGTGGACAGTGGGCATCCATGTTTTGTTCCCAATCTTAAAGGAAAAGCTTTCAGCTTCTCTCTGTTAAGTACAATGTTGGCTGTGGGTTTGTCATATATGGCCTTTATTATGTTGAGGTACTTGTCCTCTATACCCATTTTGTTGAGAGTTTTTGCCATGAATGAATGTTGAACTTTGTCAAATGCTTTTTCAGCATCTATGGAGATGATCATGTTGTTTTTGTCCTTTTTGTTGATGTAGTGGATGATGTTGTTGGATTTTCAAATGTTGCACCATCCTTACATCCCTGGAATAAATCCTATTTGATCATGATCGATGATCTTTTTGATGTATTTGTGAATTCAGTTTGCTAATATTTACTTGAGTATTTTTGCATCTATGTTCATCAGAGATTTTGGTGTCTAATTTTCTTTTTTTGCTGTGGCTTTGTCTATTTTTGGTGTTAGAGTGATGCTGGCCTCATAGAATGAGTTTGTAAGTATTCCCTCTTCTTCTACTCTTTGGAAAACTTTAAGGAGGATGGGAATTAGGTCTTCACTAAATGTTTGATAAAATTCAGTGGTGAAGCCATCTGGTCCAGGTGTTTTGTTCCTAGGTAGTTTTCTGATTATCCATTCAATTTCATTGCTAGTAATTCATCTGTACAGATTTTCTGTTTCTCTCTGGGTCAGCTTTGGAAGGTTGTATTTTTCTAGGAAGTTGTCCATTTCTTCTGCGTTATCCAGTTTGTTACCAGATAATTTTTCATAATATTCTCTCATAATTCTTTGTATTTCTGTGGTGCCCATGGTGATTTTTCCTTTCTCATTTCTGATTCTGTTTATGTGTGTAGACTCTCTTTTTTTATTGATTAGTCTGGCTAGGGGTTCAACTATTTTGTTTATTTTCTCAAAGAACCAGCTCCTGCTTTCATCGATTCTTTCTATTGTTTTATTCTTCTCAATTTTATTTATTTCTGATTTAATCTTTATTACATCCTCCCTTCTACTGACTTTGGGCCTCATTTGTTCTTCCTTCTCTACTTTCATTAATTGTGAGTCTAGACTATTCATTTGGGATTGTTCTTCTTTCCTGAGGTATGCCTATATTGCAATATATTTCCCTCTAAGCACAGCCTTTGTTGCATCCCACAGATTTTGTGTTGCTGAATTATAGTTGTCATTGTCTTCATATATTGCTTGATATCTGTTTTTATTTGGTCATTGATCCATTGATTAATTAGGGGCATGTTATTAATCCTCCATGAGTTTGTTGGCTTTTTCATTTTCTTTGTGTAATTTATTTCTAGTTTCATAACTTTGTGATCTGAGAAGCTGGTTGGTACAATTTCAATCTTTTTGTATTTACTGAGGGTCTTTTCGTGGCCTAGTATCTGATCTATTCTTGAAAATGTTCTATGTGCATTTGAGAACAACGTGTACCCTGTTACTTTTGGATGGAGTGTTCTGTAGAAGTCCTTGAGGTCCATCTGTTCTAATACGTTGTTCAGTGCCTCTGTCTCTTTACTTATTTTCTGTCTGGTTGATCTGTCCTCTGGAGTGAGTGGTGTGTTGGTGTCTCCTAAAATGAGTGCATTGCATTCTATTTCCCCCTTTAATTCTGTTAGTATTTGTTTCACATATGTAGGTGATCCTGTATTTGGTGCATAGATATTTATAATAGTTATATCTTCTTGTTTGACTGACCCTTTTATCATAATGTAATGTCCTTCTTTGTCTCTTGTGACTTTCTTTGGTTTGAAGTCTATTTTGTCTGATAGAAGTACTGCAGCTCCTGCTTTTTTCTCCTGGTTAGTTGCATGAAATATCTTTTTCCATCCCTTACTTTCAGTCTGTGTACGTCTTTGAGTTTGAAGTGAGTCTCCTGTAGGCAACATATGGACAGGTCTTGGTTTTTTAATCCATTCAGTGACTCTCTGCCTTTTGATTGGTACATTCAGACCATTTACATTTAGGGTAAATATCGACAGGTATGTAGTTATTGCCATTGCAGATTTTAGATTCATGGTTACCAAAGGTTCCAGGGTAATTCCCTTACTATCTAACAGTCTAATTTAACTCACTTCGTGTGGTATTACAAACACAATCTAAAGGTTCTTCTTTTTCTTCCTCGTCCATTCTTTGTTTGTTCAAATCTGCTGTTGAAACCCTCTAGTGAATTTTCCAAATATATTTTCACCTCTTTTTACTTTTAAAAAAATATAGCCATGTTAGATTTAAAATTACCCATGTGGCTCATATTATGTATTTGTGTGTGTGTGTGTGTGTGTTTTTACATGCAGTTTTAGCTTCACAGTAAAATTAAGAGGAAGTTATATAGATTGCCCAATTACTCCCTGCTTTTACACATGCATGGCCTCCACCATTATCAGTATCCCTCACCAGAAGTTCATTTGTTAACAGCTGAAGAACCTACATTGACACATCACTTTGGGTGACACAATCACCCATAGTCCATAGTTTATATGAGGTTTCACTCTTAGTATCATACACTATATGGTTTCAGACAAATGTATAAACTGCATGTATCCACCATTATAGTACCATATGCCATACAGTACCATACTGCCTGAAAAATCCTCTATGCTCTCCACCTACTTATGTTTCCCCATGCCAAACCCTGGCAACCACTGATCTTATTCTCTCCATAGTTTTTACTTTTCTAGAATGGCATATATTTGGAATATGACAGTATATAGTCTTTTTGGATTGGTTTATTTCATGTGCATTTACAGTTCTTCCATATCTTTTCATGGCTTGAGAGCTCATTTAGTTTTAGTGTTGAGTAATATTCCATTGTCCATATGTACCACAGCTTATTTATCCATTTGGCTGCTGAAGGGCCAACTGTGTTACACTCAGTTTTGGAAATTATGAGTAAAGCTGCTATGAACATATGTATGCAGGTTTTTGTTTGGGCGTAAGTTTTCAACTCCTTTAGGTAACACCAAGAAGTGCAATTACTGGGTCATATGTTAAGCATGTGTTTAGTTTTGTAAGAGATTGGCAAACTGTCTCAAAAAGTTGGCTCTACCACTTGTATTCCCACCAGCAATGAATGAGAGGCCCTGTTGCTCTACACCCTCTCCAGCATTTGGTCTTGTCAGTATTCCAGATTTTGACCATTATAATGGGTATGTAGTGGTATCTTGCTTTAATTTGAATTTCCCTGGTAATATATGATGTGGAGCATCTTTTCATATGCTTGCCCCATGCATATCTTTTTGGTGACTGTGCTCCATGAATATTTGGACTATCAATGATAATGAGAATTAGGGGTGTTATATACTCAGCATCTACTATGAAAACCCAGCACTAAATAGCCAGTTTCATCAAGTGAACTGCCAAATTGCACTTACTATACAAGTCAATAACAATTCATTTCATATTTTCATTCATCAGAATGTTGCAATATAGATCTAGGCACAAAGAAAATTTATGTGTGAGGATTAATATTCAGGCATTGAGAATTAACACATGGCACAGAAGACATGAAATAGTTTTCTTAATTTGGTGACAAAATCTAACCTTTCTGTCTCTCAGCTTCTATCTCTATTGTAAAATTGCATCAAAAGAAATCTCTGGAGAAAATCAATGAAGCCAAAAGTGGTTTCTTTGAAAAGACCAATAAAATTGATAAGCCTCTATTCAGACTAGCTAAGAAGAAAAAAGGGGATGCCAATTGCTAATATCAGAAATGAAACAGAGGCAATCTCTATAAATCCTAAAGGATTGAAAGTGTAATAAAGGAATATAATGAACAACTATATGCCCATAACCTTGATAAATAACCTGATTAAATGACCAATTCCTAGCAAGACACAATGGGCCAAAACTCACACAAGAATAAATAGACTATCTGAATGGCCATATATCTAATAAAGAAGTTGAACAATAATTAATAACCCTCCAAAAGAGAAAGCAACAGGCCAAGGTGTGTTGGTTATTGGATTCTAACAAACATTTAAGGAAGAAATAATACCAACTCTGTACAATCTACTCCAGAAACAGGTAGAATACTTCCTAAATCATTCCGTGAGGCCAGTGTTGCCCTAATACCTAATATATTACAAGAAAAGGAAAACTACAGATCAATACCTCTCATTAACACAGATGCAAAATCCTCAACAAAATATTAGCAAATAAAACACAGTAATTTATAAAAACAGTCATACATCATGATCAAGTGGGATTTATTCAGGTATGCAAGACTGTGTCAACATTTGAAAACCAATTAATGTAACATATCAACAAGGTAAAGAACATAAATCCCAAGATCCTATATGTAGATATGGAAATAGCATTTTACAAGATCCAATACCTGTTTTTGACAAAAAGTCTCCAAAAACCATGAACAGAGGGGAACTTTCTCAACCTGATCATGAATGTCTACAAAACCCTACAGTTAACATCGTACTCAGTGAGATGGCAGAATGGGATTTTTTAAAAATCAAAATCCCCCCACAGAACCATGGATTTTCATAGCCACCCCAGGAAAAGAGTATTTTTGTGGAAGCCCTGGAGTCCAGAGGAGAAATTCCAGCACACCATTGGAGCAAAAAATCCAATGATATGACATTGAAGAGGGTAAGAACAGTTTCACTTAACCCACAGCATCCCTCCCCAAAGGCAGCACAACTCAGTGCCAAGAGAGATTTCCCCAGCCCATGATTTTTCCCATGGGAAAAGTGAAATCAGAGCGATTGAACTCATGACAAGAGGCCTACTTCTTTCTTCAGTCACCCAGAATATGAAGTTGATCAGCATAGCTAAGTAGAGGGGAGAAGCTCGGTTCAGGGAAGAGAGACAGGGAAACAATAACCAGAGCTCAGAACTTGACAAAAGGCCATAGATCCTCCTAACTACTAACTCCATCAGGCAGCACACCCATGAATTAACTGGGATGCTTCAACTTTAGGCCACTCTCCCAACTGGCCCACAGGAACTCCCAAAATATGGCACTCCTCATCTTCCCCCATGGCTGAGTCTTACCATGTGACCCCCCAATTGCCAAGTGTGAGCCTCTGCAGACAGCTTGAAATAATGTGCAGGCAGCCATCTCAACTTTGCAGGATTGGGAGAAAGCACACAAACTAGAGCATTTCAGGTCACTCCACCATGGAAAACAAGAGGCTCTCAGCACCTTGCTTCGCATTGTGGGGTCAGGAGAATACATAGTTTGGGAACCACCTCTCCTGCATGAAGGAACAAGAAGTGTGGAGTGGGTGCATCCATAGGAAAGGTCTGAAAGTACCTCAGAATTCATATCATATCTGACCAATGAAGGTGTTTCTCACAGCCAGTTGGTAAGGACTGAAGGAGGTGACTGCATCTTCAAATGCGAGGGCAGCAGCACAGGACTTCAAGGAACATTAAAAATTAAGTTAACTTGATACCACCAAAGGAATACAACCATTTTCTAGTAACTGACTCCCCTGAAATGGAGATCCATGGATTGCCTGACAAAAATTCAAAATAATTGTTTTAAGGAAGCTCAGTGAGCTACAAGAGGACACAGATATCCAACTCAATGCAATCAGGAAAAGAAACATAAACAAAATTAGAAGTTCAAAAAAAATAGAAAAATATTGTTAATGTAGATTCTACAGCTGAAGACTACATTGAATGAAATGAAAAATACCCTATAAAGCATTAATAACAGAATTGATCTATCAGAAGAAAGAATCTGTGAACTCAAAGTCATGCCATTTCAAATCATCAAGTCATGATGGAGGAGAAAAAAGAATAAGAGGAATGAAGATAGCCTAAGGGCAGTAATAGACACATTTTGAGTCTCAGAAGGAGTAGAGGATGAGAAAGAAACAGAAAGGTTATTTAAAGAAATAACAGCTGAAAATTCCCCAAATCTTGAGAGGACTATGGACATCCAGGAACATGAAACTCAAAGGTGTCCTAAGAGATTCAATTCAAATTGGACTTCACCAAGAGACATCACAATCAAACTGTCAGTAATCAAAGAAAAGGAGAACTTTGAATACACCAACAGAAAATTCACTTTGTCCATACATGGAAAACCCCATAAGATTATTGGCAGATTTCTCAGCTGAAACCTTGAAGGCTAGGAGATAGTGGAATCATGTATTCAAAATGATGGAAAAAATGCCAACCAAGATTAATTTCCTGAGCAAATACATACTTCAGAAATGAAGTAGAGATAAAAACTTTGCCAAACATAAAGTGATAGTCTATTACCACAAGATCTGTCTTACAAAAAATGCCACAGGAAGTTCTTCAAGCTGAAATTAAATAAGCTAATTAATAACATGAAACACATGAAAGTATATGGTAAAAGTAAGTACATAGTCAAAATCAGAATACTCCAAATCTATGATAGTAAGGTGTAAATCACACTTAACTCTGGTATGTGTTAAAATACAAAAGAATTCAAAATGTTTATACCTAAAATAATTTGATTATGGATACATGAAATAAAATTATATAAAAGTAGACATACAATACATAAATATGAAGGGGAAATAAATGTATAAATAGTTTTATATGATTGACATTAAATTGTTCTCAGCTTACAATAGAATGTTACAACCATGAGATGATTTATGTAAGCCTCATGGTGGTCACAGAAAAAATCCTATTTAAAATACACAAGAGGTGAAGAGAAAAGAATCAAAGCATGCCACTACTGTAAGCATCAAATAACAAAATATAACAGCAAAAGAGGAACAAAGGATCTACAACACACCCTGAAACAAACAAGATGGCAATAGTAAGCCCTTATGTATCAATAACAAAATTAAATGTAAATGGACTAATTTCTCAAATCAAATGACACAGAGTAGCTGAATGGACAAAGAAAACAAAACTATAAGCTGCCTATAAGATATGATTTCAGCTTTAAGGACACGTATGTGCACGAAGTGATAGGAAGGAAAAGGTATTTCATGCAAATGGTAAGCAAAAGAGAGCTAGGGTAGCTATACATATGTTAGGCAAAATAGACTTTAAGTTAAAAGCAGTAACAAGAGATAGAAGTATTTCATTATATAATGATAAAGTGGCCAATTCATCAAGAGGAAATAACACTTATAAATATATATGCATCCAACATTATAGCACCTAAATGTATAAAGCAAATATTAACAGATATGAAGGGAGAAACACACAGTAATAAAAATAATATAATATAATAATAATAATCATCATCATCATCATCAGTATCCCACTTTCAATGATGGATATATCCAGACAGAAATGAATAAGAAAAAAATGGGCTTGAACTACACTTTAGACCACATGGGCCTAACAGACTTACATATTCCTTCCAATAGCACCAGGGTACACCTTTCTCCTGAGCACACAAATAGATCATATGTTGTCAAAAATAGATCATATGTTGGGCCACAAAGCAATTCTTAACAAATTTAAGAAGTTTGAAATCATATAAGATACCTTCTCCAGCCGCAGTGGTATGAAACTAGAAATAAATAACAGGAGTAAATTAGAAAGTTCACCAATGTGTGAAAATTAAGTAACTCATTCATAAGTAACAAATAAGAAATCTAAATGAAAATCGAAAACATCTCAAACAGAAATGAAAATATAACATACCAAAATTTATGGATGCAGCAAAGAGCAGTTCTGTCTTAGGAACAGTTATAGCAATAAGTACCTATATTAAGATAACAGGAATATCTCAAATAAACTACTTAGTTATCCACCTTAAGGAACCAGAAAGGAGGAACAAACTTTGTGATGTACTCTGTTAAAATTTATCAGTGAAACTCTTTATATTTCCTTCAATTCTTAATGACAGCCTTGATGGGTAGAGCATTTTGGTTGTGAATTTTTTTCCTTTAGTCACTTTGAGAGTATTATTCTACTCCCTTCTAGCCTGTAAGGTTTCTGCTGAAACATCAGCTGATCGCCTTATAAGATTTCCCTTGTCTGTCTGTCCTTTTGTTGCCTTTAAGATTTTCACTTAATCTTTAATCTTTCCATTTTAATTACTATGTGTCTTTGTGTTATCCTCCCTGAGTTCATCTTGTTTGGTGTGTCTCTGCTTCCTAGACCTGAATGTCTGTTCCCTTCCTCATGTTAGGGAATTTTTCATCTATTATTTCTTCAAATAGCTTTTCTGCCCCTTTCTCTCTTTCTTCTACTCCTAGGACTCCTATTATGCAAATGTTTAAGTGATCTCTTAGCATCTTCTCATTTTTTAATTCTATTTTTCATCCTGTTGCCCAGCTTAGTTACTTTCCATTACCTTGTTTTCCCACCAACAATTAGTTATTTTACATTCACTGATCTACTATTGATTCCCCCTATTATATTTTGATTTCAGCTATTATATTCTTCAATAACCATTGGTTCTTTTTTATATTTTCTATCTCTTTGTTAAAGTTCTCACTAAATTTTTTCACTCTTTTTAAGTCCAGTGAGGATCTTTATAACCATTACTTTGAATCTTTATAGGTAGATTGCTTTAATTCAATTTTTAAAATTATTTTTTTGAAGAAAAGGAATTACAAATTGTGGGTATAGATACCAAGCCACAATTTAACTTTACAGTGCTGATTTTGTATCCTCAGACCTGACCTACCCCATTTTTTTTTGTTTTTGTTTTCATTTCTATTTTTGTGTGTGTGTTTTCTCCCAATAAATCCCTTGGTATTTTCTATGCAGACAATGTCATCAGAAAATATGGGCAGTTTTATTTTTTAATTTTCATTCTATATGCTTTCATGTCTCTTTGTAATTCAACTTGCCGTAGGGGCCAGAACTTGTAATTTTTTAAGAAGTGTAGAAAGATTGAACATACTTTCCTTGCTCATAATCGTAGTGGTAATCATTCAGTCTTTCACTGTTAAGTAAGAAATTACCTGAAGGTTTTATTGTAGATGTTCTGTACCATGTTTAGGTAACTCATAACTATTCTTAACTTTCTGAGAGTTTGTATTAAGAATTGGTTTGGATTTTGTCAATAATCTTGCATGTTGCTTGATTTAATCATAATTTTTATGTTCTCTAGCTTATGTGGGTTACATTAATTGATTTCAAAATGTCAAAACAAGTATAACCTATAAAAACTCCCACTTGGTGTATAACTTATTTTTATACCGTATTGGATTTGGTTTCATCACATTTTGTTAATGAATTTTACATCTATTTTTGTGAGTTATTTGATAAGGTAGTGGGATTTTTGCTGTTTTCTTTGTCCAGTTGTGGTAGCAGGTTGATATTTGCCTCACCCAGTGAGTTAGGACGTTATTCCTTTTCTCACATTTGAAAGAGGTTGTTTAGATTTGTTTTATTTCTTCTCTACTTCAAAGAATTTTCCAATTAAATCATCTAGGCCTGTAAATTCCTTTTGGAAGTATTTTGATTACAAATTGAATTTCTTGAGGGTGTCCCAAGATGGAAGCATTTAAAGACCTAAACCTACCTCCTCCCATATACACACCAAATATACACCTACATATTTAGGAAAAACTCCTTAGGAAGTATTGAGGTCTGAGTGAATACCTTCTGTACAACTAAGGATCAAAATACCATATAAAAAAACTGGAGGAGAGAAAGAGACATGATAATGGCAGGAACCCCATGCCCAATGCAGACTTGCAGTAGGAAGGGATATCAGTGAAGGATCAGAGCATCGATTTGCCTGCTGTGGAGCAGAAGAAAATATAAACACAGTTTATAGGGAAACTACATTATATGTAAAGGAAGACAGTTTTAAGGACTAAAGCAAACTCCAAGTTGGGAAATGGCTAAAAATCTCTCCAGGATCAGAGGAGCTTGAAGACACCACTGTTTACATTCTCCCTATACATTGACATTATGGTCGAGAGCAGGGTTTGGATAGACCAAGACCACATAAAACTGAGGTGGCCTCCCAGACCCCACCTGTGTCTAATAAAGCCTACAGAGATCCAGCAATCCCTTGAAAGTGGCACTAGAGAGGCATTCATACAGATGCACCCAACCTGCAGGACTTCCATCCATGGACTTCCTGTTAGCATAGAACCAAATGGCACCCACCCAGGATATCTCTGGACCACTCCCTCTACCCCCAGCAACCATGCAAGTATTGCTCAGAACAGTGCACAGCCAGGATACTCATGGACAATGCTCATCGACCATGAACTACCTTGCCAGTGCAGCCCTAGCTGGCACCCACAAGAGAAGGCACTGGATTGTGACACCCTACCCCCGTCCATGCCTTCAGCCATCCACTCAAAACTATCAGGCTCACAGAGTAAATCCTGAAGTTGTTCCTATACAACACTACAACTTTAAGACTGGGGCAAGTGGTAAGCCTGGCAGAGGGCTGCAAAAAGATGGCAGAGTAGAAAGGCAAGGCAGAAACCTCCCACTAAAAACACATAAAAGAAGAAAATAGCAAATACAATTAAAGCTAAAAATGACCTGAAGACTACAGAACAGACCACCTAAACCTGAGGAAGAGAAGAAAAGGGCAAAGAGGCAGAGCCAAGATTAAGCAGAACCCAAGCCCTCCTCCTAGCCCAGCCTACAAGAGGGAGAAAAATGAATGGAGTGGGAAAGGGGTAGGAATACAGGATGGCTTCACACCTGGCCCTGGAGATCTGCTCTGGGATCATGAGGCCACATTATATTGGATTCTGGTGATTAGTGGGGATGGACACCAGGGACAGGTGTAATGCTCTGGGAGGCTGAGACTCCACCTACTGTGGAGGACAGGTGTGCAACACCATTCCTGAAACCCAAAGCAGAGGTGGCAGTTGGAAAGACTTGCTAGCAGTAGGAGGTGTGTCAAAGGGTTGAGGGTTGGACAGAACTCTCTCCTCAGGAAAAAAAGCAGGTGGTGGATACCTTCCCTTTCCTCAGGAACTCTTTGGAGCCCCAGATGCTCCATCCCCCTTCCTGGCAATGCATCCCTAAGGATCCTCCCAGCATGTGCTGCAGGAGCCACATACTTGGCCCAGCAGTAGTGTCAGACTTTGCTGCCTGACAGGCAAAGAGAGACTCTCCCAGCTTCCCTGGCTCCATTTCAACACAACCAATGAGGTGACTGCAGGAGCCAACCCCAAGAGCTCCTTCCTCTCTGTAGGTGTCCACACAGGGTGCTGCACATCAAGCCGGGGCAGAACTTCACATCAGCCTGCCAACGTAATTACCCCTGCAGCCCTGCCATTGCTGCAGGCCAGGCAGAGGGCAGCCCCACATGCAGCAAGCATAACAGAGACTCCTGAGCTAATCACAAAGTCACTGGCTGAGGCAAACTGCCTCCACAGATAGAAAGAAGTACTGCACACTGCATACCAACAGCTAGAGCACCCACAAAATAGAACCAGGCATTAGAGAGTAAAGAATCTTGAGTATCTGGGCACCACAGGACACCTTTTTCATGAAGCTATAGGCCAGGAAGCATGGCAGAGCCATTGAATACAAAGGAAAAAACATAGAAACCCTGACAAAGTGAGTAGGCAAAGAAATATGATCTAAACAAGACTATAGGACAGAACCCCAGAAAGAGGGCTAAATGAAATGGAAATCACTAATCTTCATGATACAGATTTCAAAGAAAACCTCATAAACATTCTCACAGATTTACAGAAACATATTCACAATCTCAGGAAGGACATAAACAAAGAGAAGACCTGATAAAAAGTCACTCAGAGCTGAAAAATACAGTATCTGAAATAAAACATACAATGGAGGGATTTAAGAGTAAATTATTGTAGGTAGAAGAGAACAGTCTAAGACATGGAAATTAGAGAACAAAAAAAACAAGCTGAAGAATAGAGAGGAAAAAAGATTTTCTAGGAGTGGAAGAATGAAAAGACAGCTATATCACCAATCCAAACAAAACAATATTCACATACTAAGAGTAAGAGAAGGAGAAGAGGCAGACAAGGGGATAGAAACTCTCTTTAAGGAAATAATTGTTGAAAAGTTCCCCAATCTGGGGAAGGAAATAGACACTCATGTCATGGAAGAATAGAGATCCCCTAGCAAAAGGAACACCAGGAAGACAACACCAAGATGTATAATAATTAAAATGGCAAAGATCAAGGATAAGGAGAGAGTGTTGAAAGCAGCCAGAGAAAAAAATTACTTATAAAGGAAATCCCATCAGGCTATCAGCAGACTTCTCAGCAGAAACTTTATAAGCCAGAAGGAAGTGGCATGATATGTTTAACATAATGAAACAGAAGGATCTCCAACCAAGAATCCTCTATCTAGGAAGATTATCATTTACATTTGAAGCAGGTATTAAACAATTTCCATATCATCAAAAGTTGAAGGAATTCACCAACACTAAGCCAGCCTTACAGAATGTGATAAAGGGGCTGCTGTAGATATAAATGACCCTAAGGCTAAATAGCTTTCACCTGTGAAAATAAACCTACATTAAAGACAGCAGACTAACTACCAAGCAAGTGTGAAATTAAAACAAAACAAATGAAGCAAAGTCAACTATACTTAAAATCACCCAAGAGATACACAAAAAATGCAGATTATGACATCTAATATGAAAAATGTGGAGAAGGAAGAAGGAAAAACAAGTACCATTAGATTGTGTTTGAAATAGAGTAATCAGCAATTTAAGGTAGACTATTATATAGTAAGGAAGCTATAATTGAACAGTTGGTAACCACAAAACTAAAGTCTACAGTATATACATAAAGAAAAGAAAAAGGAAAGAAAGATCGAATCATAACACTAAGGAGATCTATGAAATAACAAGAGTATAGAAAGAAAAAAGGGAACAGACAGGAGATACAAAAACAACCAGTAAACAATAAAATGGCATTAAGTACGTATCTATTAATAATGACTTTAAATGTAAATGGATTAAATGTACCAATCAGAAGACATGGAGTGGCAGAATGGATGAAAAAACAAGACCCATCTACATGCTGCATACAGAGACTCATTTCAGACCCAAAGATATAGACAGACTAAAATTGAAGGGACAGTAAAATATATTTCATGCAAATAATAGGGAGAAAAAAGCAGGAATATCAGTACTTATATTAGACAATATTCAGAACAAATAAAGTAATGAGACAAAGGACATTAC
This sequence comes from Manis pentadactyla, assembly GCF_030020395.1. Lineage (NCBI taxonomy): Eukaryota > Metazoa > Chordata > Mammalia > Pholidota > Manidae > Manis > Manis pentadactyla. Next base: position 49,429,179 of record NC_080038.1, on the reverse strand, counting down.
ATAATGATAAAGGGATCAGGCCAACAAGAGGATATAACCATTTTCAATATCTATGCCCCCAATATAAGAGCACCTAAACATGTACAACAAATAATAACAGAATAAAAGGGGGAAATAGACTGCAACACATTAATTTTAGGAGACGTTAACACACCAGTCATATCAATATGTCAACCAGACAGAAAATAAATAAGGAAACAGAGGCACTAAAAAATAGACTAGATCAGATGGACTTAACAGATATCTACAAACATTCCACCCAAAACAGCAGGATACACATTCTTTTCAAGAGCACATGGAATGTTTTCCAGAATAGATCACATACTAGGCCACAAAAAAGCCTCAATATACTCAAAAGATTGAAATATTAGGGAGCTTCTGAGACCAAAATGGTATGAAATTAGAAATGAATTACACAAAGAAAACAAAAAGACCTACAAATACATGGAGGCTAAACAACATGCTTCTAAATAATCAGTGGATCAATGAAAAAATTAAAACATAAATCAAGCAATACATGGAGACAATGAAAACAAAAATTCAACAGTGCAAAACGTGTGGGAGGCAGCAAAGGCAGTTCTAAGAGGAAAGTATATAGCAATACAGGCTTGCCTCAAAAACCAAGAACAATTCCAAATAAACAGTCTAAACACACAATTAAATATACTAGAAAAAGAAGAACAAATGAACCCCAAAGTCAGTAGAAGGAAGGGCATAATAAAGATCAAAGCAGAAATAAATAAAATAAAGAATAAAAGAATAGAAAAATACCATGAAACCAGGAGCTGTTTCTTTGAAAAAATAATCAAGAAGAGAATTTACACACATAAACAGAATCAGACATGAGTAAGGAATAATCACAAAAGATACCACAGAAATACAAAGAATTATTAGAGAATACTATGAAAAATTATATGTCAATAAATTGGACAACCTAGAAGAAATGGACAACTTCCTAGAAAAATACTACCTTCCAAGACTGACCAGGGAAGAAAGAGAAAACCTGAAGACATATTACCAACAATGAAATTGAAATGGTGAACAAGAAACTCCAAATAAACAAAAACCCATCTCCAGAGAGCTTCAACCCAAATTCTACCAAACATTTAAAGAAGAGCTAATACACATCCTTCTTTAAGTATTCCAAAAAGTAGAAGAGGAGGGGATACTTCCAAACTCATTCTAATACCAAAACCAAACAAAGACACCACAAAAAAAGAAAATTAGAGACCAAGATCCCTGATGAACACAGATGCGAAAATCCTCAACAAAATATTAGAAAAGAGAATCCCAAAATGCTTCAAAAAGATCATCCATCATGACCAAGTGGGATTTATTCCAGGGATGCAAAGATGGTACAATATTCATAAATTAATCAATATCATACACCACATTACCAAAAGAAGGATAAAAACCACACATGACCATCTCAATAGATGCTGAAAAAGCATTTGACAAAATTGAACATCCATTCATGATAAAAACACCCAACAGAATGAGTATAGAGGGTACATACCTCAACATAATAAAGACCATATATGACAAACCCATAGGCAACATCATACTTAATAGTGAAATGCAGAAACCTTTTCTTCTGACTGGGAATAAGATAAGGATGCCCACTCTCACCACGTTTATTCAACATAGTACTGGAGGTACTAGACACAACCATAAGATATAAAAGGCTTCCAGATTGGTAAGGAAGAAGTTAAACTGGCACTATTTTCATATGACATGATTTTGTACATAGAAAACATAAAGAATCCACCAAAAAACTACTAGACCTAATAAGTGGATTCAGAAAAGTCGCAGGGTACAAAATTAACACGTAGAAATCTATTGCATTCCTATATATTAACAATGAACAAACAGAAACAGAAATCAGGAAAACAACTCCATTCACAATTGCATCAAAAAGAATAAAATACCTAGGAATGAACCTAACCAAGGAAGTGAAAGACCTAGACCCTGAAAACTACAAGGCACTAATAAAAAAATTTTTTAAAGACATCAATAAATGGAAATCTATCCTGTGTTCATGGATAGGAAGAATTAATATTGTCAAAATGGCCATCCTGCCCAAAACAATTTATAGATTCAATGCAATCCCTATCAAAATACCAGTGGTATTCTTCAAGGAACTAGAACAAATAGTCCTAAAATTCATATGGAACTACAAAAGACCCCAAACAGCAAAAGCAATTCTGAAAAGGAAGAATAAAGCTGGGGGCATTATACTCCCCAACTTCAAGCTCTACTATGAAGCCACAGTAATCAAAACAATTTGGTACTGGCACAAGAACAGACCCATAGATAAATAAAACAGAATAGAGAGCCCTGATAAAAACCCAAATATATATGGCCAGTTAATAAATCAAGCAATACATGGAGCCATGGACATACAATGGGGAAATGAAAGTCTCTTCAACAAATGGTGTTGGAAAAACTGCACAGCTACATGTAAGAGAATGAAACCAGATTATTGTGTGACTCCATACACAAAAGTAAACTCGAAATGTATCAAAGACCTGAATGTAACTCATGAAACCATAAAACTCTTAAAAGAAAACAGAGGCAAAATCTCTTGAATATGAGCATGAGCAATTTTTTCCTGGGCACATCTCCTTGGGCAAGGGAAACAAAATAAAAAATGAACAGATGGGACTACATCAAACTAAAAGGCTTCTGTACAGCAAAGGACACCATCAGCAGAACAAAAAGGCATCCTATAGTATTAGAGAATATATTCACAAGTGACTCATCTGATAAGGAGGTAACATCCAAAATATATAAATAACTCATATGCCTCAACCCCCAAATGACAAACAACCTCATTAAAAATTGAGCAGAGGACCTGAACAGAAAATTATCCAAAGAAGAAACACAAATGGCCAATGGGTGCATGAAAAGATTCTCCATGTCACAAATCATCAGGGAAATGCAAATTAAAGCCACAGTGAGGTATCATCTCACACCATTTAAAATGGCCACTCTCCAAAAGACAAGAAACAACAAATTCTGGTTAGGTCGGGGAGAAATAGGAATCCCTACACTATTAGTGGTAATGTAAATTGGTTCAACTGCTGTGAAAAGCAGTATGGAGATTCCTCAGAAAACCAAAAATAGAAATACCACTTGCCCCAGTAATTCCACTCATAAGAATTTACCCAAAGAAACAAAATTCCTGTTTCAAAAATATACATGCACTCCTATGTTTATTGCTGCACTATTTGCAATAGCCATGGTATGGAAGCAACCTAAGTTTTCATCAATAGATGAGTGGATAAAGCAGGGGTGTTACATATAAACAATAGAATATTATTCAGACATTAAAAGAAAAGAAATCCTGCCATTTGCAACAACACAGATGCATCTTGAAGGTATTTAATGGCCTAGTGAATTAAGCCAGGCAGAGAAATACAAATATCATGGGGTTTCACTTATTTGTGGAATATACACGCAAAGGAAAACAGTAGACTCAGACACTGAGAAGTGACTAATGGTTACCAAGGGGGAAGGTTTGTGGCAGATATGAGGGGGGAGGGGGATAAAGAGCACAATAATTCACAATCACAATATAAGTTGATCACAGGGTCTGTTGAACAACTGTGATGTACATTTGAAACCAACACGATTTTATATTAAATTTACTTTAATTGAAAAAGACTGGCACAGGTATCCATTTCACCTAATCCATAGAAACTAACACAGAATGTCAAGCAAAATGAGACAAAATAAAAGAAACAAAAGAAAAACACAAAACTTCAGAAAAAGACTAAATGAAACAGAGTTAAGCAATCTACCTGTTAAAAAGTTTGAATTGGGAAAAACATAGATGAACTCAGGAAAGACCTTAACAATGATGTAGAAAATGTAAAAAAGAACAAAAGAGAGTTTGTAAGCACCACAAATGAAACGAAAACTACACTAGATGGAATCAGCAACATATTAGAAGTTGCAATAGAAAAGATCAGCAATTAGGAAAAGGAATGGAAAGCACTCAACCTGAGATCTGAAAGAAAAAATAAATAAGGATAAGTTAAGGGACTTTTGAGACAACATCAAGTGCCCTAGCATTTGATTAATAGGAGTCACAAAAGGAGAAGAGAGAAGGGTTGAAAATTACTTGAAGAAAATGTTGCTGACAACATCCTTAACCAAGGGGAAGGGGAGGAAACAGATATCCAGATCCAGGAAGCACAAAAAGCTCCAAACAAGAAGAACTCAAGGAAGTCCACACCATGACACACAATTAAAATATTAAAAATTAAAGATAAAAAAAAGAATCTTAAAGTGGCAAGAGAAAAGCAACTCCTCACGTGCAAAGGAAACCCCATAAGGCTATCAGCTGATTTTACAGGAGAAACTTTACAGGCCATAAGGGAGTTTCAGTATTCAAAGTGCTTACAGGAAAAAACCTAAAACCAAGAATACATTATGGAGCAAAGTTAGTCAGAATTGAAGGACAGATATAATTCCCAAATAAACATAAGTTAAAGGAGTTCACCACCACTTATAAATTAGCCTTCCAAGAAATATGTAGGGGACATCTTTAATAAGAAAAAAAGGCTACAAATACAGCAAGAAAATTATTAAAAGAAAAAATTTCAGTGGGAAAATCAAACAACAAAGGTAGTAGAAATACCCTCAAAAAGATAGTAGATGATTGAAAGACAAACAGTAAAATCAATTACATTAAAAAATTAGTTAAGGGAATCACTAAATAAAAAGAAATGAAAGAAGAAAGAGACATAAAATGGGGAAAAGTACAAAATGTAGTGCTGTTAAGAATAGATTTAATCTTAAAAAATAAGCAACTTAACACTTGCTATATTCATAGTACTTTATATATGAACTACATGGTAAACACAAAGAAAAAATACATAATAGATACACAAAAAATAAACATAAGCGATTCCAACTGTAACACTAAAGTAACTCATAATGCACAAGGGAAAATAGCAAGAAAGGAAGAAAGGAGAAGAGGAAACTACTAAAAACACCAGAAAACATTTAACAAAATGTCAATAAGCACATAACTATTGAAAATTACTTTTTTAAGTTGATATATTTTAATTGAAGTATACTGGATATACAATATTATATTCATTTTAAGTATACAGTCACAGTTATATAAATGATTGAATCCTCACCACAACAAGGGTAGTTACTATCTGTTGACATACAAGGATGTTACAGAACAATGGACTATATTTTTTATGCTGTACTTTCATCCCCATGACTAATTTCTATTATGATTGAGATTTGATCCCTTGTTATTCCCTTTACCTATTTCACCCACTCATCCCAAACCCTCCCCCACAGTAACCAACAGACTCATCTCAGTGTCTAGGAGTCTACTGATGCTTTGCTCATTTTGTTTTGTTTTGTCTTCAATGGCACATATAAGTGAAGTAATATGGTATTTGTCTACCTCAGCCTGGCTTATTTCACTTAGAATAATACCTTCTAACTCTGTCCGTGTTGTCACAAATGGCAGGATTTCTATACATTTATGGCTGAAAAATACTCCATTGTGTATATATACCACTTCTTCCTTATCTATTCATCTATTGATGGAAATGTTGGTTAACTCCATATCTTGGTTATTATAAATAATATGGTGATAAATATAGGGTTGCATATATTTTTTCAAATAAAAGATATTGTTTTCTTTGGATAAATTCCTAGGTGTAGATTTATTGAGTCACATGGTATTTCTGTTTTTAGTTTTTTGAGGAACCTCCATATTGCTTTCTGTACTGGCTGCACCAATTTACATTCCTACCAACAGTGTGAGTAGGGTTCCCTTTTCTCCACATCCTAGACACATATCTTATCTTTTGAACAGCTGTATTCTGACTGCTGTGAGATAGCTCGTTGTGGTTTTGATTTTCATTTTCCTGATTATTGATGTGAGAATTTTTTTCATATGCCTGCTGGCCATTTGTATGTCCTCTTTGGAAAAATATCTTTTGAGGTCATCTGCCCATCTTTTAATGGGGTTATTTGAGTTTTTCTCACGTTGAGTTCTATGAGTTCTTCCTATATGTTGGATGTTAACCCCTTCTTGGATGTATCATTTATTAATGTATTTTCCCATACTCTAGGTTACTTTTCATTTTGTTCATGGTGTCCCTTGCTAAATAAAACTTTTTAGTTAGATATAGTCCCACATGATATTTCCTTTTTGTTTCCCTTGCTCAAGAAGACATGTCCAGAAAAAAATTACACATACTCATGTTCATGAGTGTTTTGTCTGTATTTTTGTCTAAAAGTTTTATGGTTTCATTTCTTATATTTAGGTCTTTAATCCTTTTGGAGTTCATGTTCATGTATGGTGTTAGGCAATAATCCAGTTCCCTTCTCTTGCATGTAGTTGTCCAGTTTTCCCAACACCATTTTTTATTAAGATGTCATTGATATGCAATCTTACGCTCAGGTTTACTACATTTCCTCCTATTATCAAGTCCCCACCACGTACCCCATTACAGTCACTGTCCATCAGCATAGTAAGAAGCTATAGAGTAAGTGGAAGGAAATAAGATGGCAGCATGAGAGCTGAGGCAGAAATCTCCTCCCAAAACCACATATAATACAAAAATACAGAAAATACAACCTATCCTAAAAGAGTGACCAGAAATAAGATTAAACCAGCCAGCATACATCTGGGACGAGAACATCTCACAGAAAAGGGTAAAATAATAAAGCTGCTACCTGGCGGGACCCAAGCACTTGCCCCACCCCAGCTCACAAGCGGGAGGAAGAGAAACAGAGTAGGGAGGGAGTAGAAACCCAGTTCTGCTAAATACCAATCCCTGGAGATCTACTCCAGGAGCACAAACACACATTACATGGTGCTCTGGAGATTAGAGGGATTGAAAAGCAGTAAGAGACTGAGATTCCAGCCACTTGTGGAGAACAGGTTCCCACAACCTGCTGCTCTGGGACAAAAGAAAGGCAGGCATTTTGGAAGACTTCCCAACAGTGAAAGGGCTGCTACAGGGGCAAGGATTACACAGAGCTTGCTGCTCAGAAGGGACAGGTGGACAGAATCTTCCTGGCACACATATCCCAGCAGGTTGGGAGCTTTCAGGAGCTTTAGGTGCTCCATCTCCCTGGCTGGCAACACAGCCCTAAGGACCCCCACCACAATAAGCAGTCTGCTGCTCCTTCCTCCCAGCTGGCACCAGCATGGACCTGATGCCCACACCATTGCCCCAGGCCAGCCAGAGGACAGACCCTCCTACAGCAACTACAGTGGCTGAATGCATAGGATGCTCCTCACACATGTGGCTAACTGGCACTGACAACAGAGGCAGGCACTGCTGCCTGGAAGCAGGAAAGAGGTCCTGGAAAGCAAAACCGCCACTCGCCTATGACCCCTGTGATTTCCCTAGGCCAGCCGGATGGCAGCCCTGCCTATGGCAGCTTAGAGGATTAACAAAGAGGCTATTCCCTGCACATGGCTCACTGGCCCTGACAGCAGAAACAGGCACTGTGGCCAGGAAGTAGGAAAGAGATCTCTCTTTAGGGTAGGAACCAGTGCCACTCACCTGTGACCACTGCCATCCATCCAGATGTTTGGCAGCTACAAAAAGCAGAGCTTCTGGGCACTAGAGGGCACCACCTACACAAACCTAATATTTCTCATTATCCAATAGTATTATGAAAAGACAGTATAACCTTGTTCAATCCAAAATCCCCCAAACACCAGAAAGAGGGCTCAGTGAAAATGAAATCACCAATCTTCCTGAAAAAGAATTAAAATAAAAGTCATAAGCATGCTAATGGAGCTACAGAAAAATATTCAAGAGCTAAGGGGTGAATTTAGGAGGGAGGTAGACATGTTGAAAAATACACTAGCTGAAATGAAACATACAATGGAGGGATTTAAAAGCAGATTAGATGAGGAAGAGGAGATGTTAAATGGAACAGAAATTAGAGAACAGGAATACAAAGAAGCTGAGGCAGAGAGAGAAAGAAGTGTCTCTTGGAATGAAAGACTATTAAGAGCTCTGTGTGACCAATCAAATTGGAATAATATTCACATTATAGGGGTACTAGAAAAAGAAGAAAGAGAAAAAGGGATAGAAAGTGTCATTGAAGAAATAATTGAAGAAAACTTCTCCAATCTGGGGAAAGCAATAGTCTCTCAGGCCATGGAGGTGCCCAGATCTCCCAACACAAGAGACCCAAGAAAGACAACACCAAGACATATAATAATTAAATGACATAGCTCCAGGACAAGGACAGAGTATTCAAAGCAGCCAGAGAGAGAAAAGAGATCACCTACAAAGGAAAACCCATCAGGCTATCATTAGACTTCTCAACAAAAACCTTAGAGGCCAGAAGGGAGTGGCATGACATATTCAATGCAATGAAACAGAAGGGCCATGAACCAAGGATACTGTATGCAGCAAGATTATCATTTAAATTTGAAGGAGGGATTAAACAATTTCCAGATAAGCAAAAGTTGAGGGAATTTACCTCCCACAAACCATCTCTACAGTGGATTTTAAGGGGCCGCTCTATATGGAAATGCTCCTAAGGCTAAATAGCTGTCACCAGAGAAAATGAAACCACAGTAAAGGAAGTAGACCCATTAATTACTAACCAAACATGAAATTAATCAGCTATCCACAAAGTCAGTCAAAAGAAACACAAACAGTACAGAATTTGACACCTAATATATAAAAAGTGGAGGAGGAAGAAAAAGAAGGTAGAAAAAATAAAGAATCTTCAGATTGTGTTTATAATAGCATAACAGGTAAGTTAAGTTAGAATGTTAGACAGTAAAGAAGCTGCCCTTGAACCTTTGATAACCACAATTCCAAAGCCTGCAATGGCATAACTACATATCTATTGATAATCACCCTAAATGTAAATGGACTGAATGAACCAATCAAAAGACATAGAGTTACAGAATAGATAAAAAATCAAGACCCATCCTTACACTGCCTACAAGAGACTCACTTCAAACCCAAAGACATACACAGACTAGAAGTGAAGGGATGGAAAAAGATATTTCATGCAAATAGGGAGAAAAAAGCAGGAGTTGCAATACTTGTATCAGACAAAATAGACTTCAAAACACAGAAAGTAACAAGAGACAAAGAAGGAAATTATATAATGATAAAGGGGTCAGTCCAAAAAGAGGATATAACCATTATAAATATATATGCATCCAGAAGATGAGCACCTACATATGTGAAACAAATACTAACAGAATTAAAGGGGGAAATAGAATTCAATGCATTCATTCTAGGAGAATTCAACACACTAATCACTCCAAAGGACAGATTAACCAGACATAAAATAAGTAAGGACACAGAGGCACTGAACAACACACTAGAACAGATGGACCTAACAGACATCTACAGAACACTCCACCCAAAAGCAGCAGTATACACATTTTTCTCAAGTGTACATGTAACATTTTCAAGAATAGATCATATTCTAGGCTACAAAAAGATTTAAATTGTACCAACCAGCTTCTCAGACCACAAAGGTATGAAACTGGAAATATATTACATGAAGAAAACAAAAAAGCCCGTAAACACATGGAGGCTTAACAACAAGCTCCTAAATAATCAATGGATCAATGACCAAATTAAAATAGAGATCAGGCAATATATGGAGACAAATGAAAACAACAGCTCAATGCCCCAACTTCTATGGGATGTAGCAAAGGCAGTTCTAAGAGGAAAGCATATAGGAATTCAGGCCTATCTAAAGAACGAAGAACAATCTCAAATGAACAGTCTAAATTCACAATTAATGAAACTGGAAAAAGAAGAACAAAAGAGGCACAAAATTCATAGAATGAAGGACATAAGAATGAAGGATCAGAGAAGAAATAAATAAAATTTAGAAGAATAAAAAAATAGAAAGAATAAATGAAGCCAAGAGTTGGTTCTCAGAGAAAATAAACAAAATAGATACACTCTTAGCCAGTCATATCAAGGAAAAAAAAGAGTCTACACACATAAACAGAGTCAGAAATGAGAAAGGAAAAATCACTACAGACACCACTGAAATACAAAGAATTAGTAGAGAATACTATGAAAAAGTATGTGCTAACAAATTGGATAATCTAGAAAAAGATGGACAAATTCCTAGAAAAATACAACCTTCCAAGGCAGACCCAGGAAGAAACAGAAAATCTGAACAGACCAATTACCAGCAATGAAATTGAATTGGTAATCAAAAAACTACCCAAGAACAAAACCCCAGACCAGATGGCTTCAATGCTAAATTTTATCAGACTTTCAGAGAAGACCTAACACCCATCATCCTTAAAATTTTCCAAAAAGTAGGAGGGAATACTTCCAAACTCATTCTGAGGCCAGCATCACTCTAATACCAAAACCAGGCAAAGACACCACAAAAAAAGAAAATTACAGACCAATATCCCTGATGAACATGGATGCAAAAATCCTCAACAAAATATTGGCAAACCAAATTCAAAAATACATCAAAAAGGTCACACATCATGATCAAGTGGGATTTATTCCAGGGATGTGAGGAGGGTACAATATTAGAAAATCCATCAACATTATCCACCACATCAACAAAAAGAAGGAAAAAAATCACATGATCATCTCCATAGATGCTTTAAAATCATTTGACAAAACTCAACATCAATTCATGATAAAATCTCAACAAAATGGGTATAGAGGGCAAGTACCTCAACATAATAAAGGCCATATATGACCAACCAACAGCCAACATTCTACTTAACAGTGAAAAGCTGAAAGCTTTTCCTCTAAGATTGGGAACAAGACAAGGATGCCCACTCTCCACTTTTATTCAATGTAGTTCTGGAAGTCCTAGCCATGGCAATCAGACAACACAAAGAAATAAAAGGCATTCAGATTGGTAAGGAAGACATTAAACTGTCACTGTTTGCACATGACATGATATTGTACATAAAAAACCCTAAAGAATCCACTCCAAAACTATTAGAACTACAAATCTGAATTTAGTAAAGTTGCAGAGTACAAAAGTAATACACAGAAATCTGTTGCATTCCTACATACTAACAATGAACTAGCAGGAAGATAAATCAGGAAAACAATTCCATTCACAATTGCATCCAAAAGAATAAAATACCTAGGAATAAACCTAACCAAGGAAATGAAAGACCTATACCAGGAAAACTATAAGACACTCTTAAGGGAAATTAAAGAAAACACTAATAAATGGAAATACTTCCCATCCTCATGGATAGGAAGAATTAATATTGTCAAAATGGCTATCCTGTCTAAAGCAATCTACAGATTCAATGCAATCTCAATCAAAATACTAACAGCATTTTTCAACAAACTAGAACAAATAATTCTAAAATACATATGGAACCACAGAAGACTCCAAATAACCAAAACAATCCTTAGAAGGAAGAATAAAGCAGTGGGGTGGGGGGAGGCGGTATTATGTCTCCAACTTCAAGCTCTACTAGAAAGCCACAATAATCAAGACAATTTGGTACTGGCACAAAAACAGAGACATAGATCAAGGAAGTAAAATAGAGAGTCCAGATATAAACCCAAACATATATGGCCAATGAATACATGATAAAGAAGCCATGGATATAAAACTGGAGAAATGACAGCCTCTTCAACAGCTGGTGTTGGCAAAACTGGACAGCTACATGTAAGAGAATGAAACTGGATTACTGCCTAACCCCATACACAAAAGTAAGCTAGAAAGGTATCAAACACCTGAATGTTACTCACGAAACCATAAAACTCTTAGAAGAAAAGATAGACAAAACTGTCTTAAATATAAACATAAGGAACTTTTTCATGAACATATCTCCTTGGGCAAGGGAAAAAAAATCAAGTAATAAACAAATGGGACTACATCAAACTAAAAAGCTTCTGTATAGCAAAGGACACCATCAGTAGAACAAAAAGGCATCCTACAGTATGGGAGAATATATTCATAAGTGACATATCTGACAAGGGGTTAACATCCAAAATGTATAAAGAGCTCACATGCCTCAACACCCAAAAGACAAATAACCCAATTAAAAAATGGGCAGAAGACCTGAACAGACACTTCTCTAAAGAAGAAATTCAGATGGCCAACAGGCACATGAAAAGATGCTCCACATCACTAATCATCAGGGAAATGCAAAGGATGAAATGTGACCTCAAGGATGAAATATAAGACTAGAGTTTCCAATTTTCGGATTTGGTTGTTGGAATTGGGACCTGTATAGCCTAAGGCAGAGGACATCCTTAATTTCATCAATTTTGCATTCTGTATAAGTCAAGATCAGAGTTTTGCCTCCCTTCTTAATTACAGAGTGACAAAAGAATGAGATTTTTAAAGAGGCAGGCAAAAGGAAGAAATTCGGTTGATCCCTGTTCTGGGCCCAAAGTAAAAAGGGTGCAGTCCCTACCATTTGTGTCCAACACAAACACAACAATCAAAGCATCTGTGGAATGCATAGGGATGAAAGGGGGAAATGGATCTTGGGCCCCCACCATCAAAGTAATGGAATGAGGAAATACCTGTGTTGTAGTGAAGTTGAAGCCAAGCAAGGATGACCACATAGTGGCAGGGAGGGTAAATGAAGAAATGGAGAGTAGGAGCAGAAAAGGAAGTCTCTTGTATGGATATATAAAGTACTGTTTGGGGATTTGCTGATGGTTTGGAAGTGGGTGTTTCTACAGTGTACTACCACTGCATGTATGTTGTCTTGCATTTAAGCGATTGACTCATGCCCACAGATAGCCCCTGTTTTTGTCTATGAGAGACAGAGGAGGGAAAGGACCCTCAGAGGATAGGTGAGTTGTGCCTTCAGACAAGGGGGCAAGGCATATATGGCTTACCAGGAGTAGAGATCTGAGTCACTGCACAAGAATATGTTACTGGTGGAATGCATTTTATTTCCCTGATTCTTGTCTTCTTGAAGGCAAGAATTCAATTAAGAGGCTAGATAACAAGAAAAAACAACAAAGAATTTATTGAGTTCAAGCAGAAACTACACTCTCAAAATGGAAAGTGGGCTGTCTGGAAACCAGAAGCAGCCCAGCTATTAAGATTAGCTTGGCTTTTACTTTTTCTTAAGACAACAGGAAGTCCTGCCCTGCAACTTATCTAATTTGATTGACAGGTTGATTGAGAGCTCTTTTTTCTCAGTGCACAGATACCTTACCCATAGGTACCTAAGTAAAGCCCACAAGAGGGCCAAAACTACAATGTGATTTAGATTTATGTGTTATTTTAATAAGGTGGGGTTACTTTTGTACAAGGTCTCGGGACCTTGAGCATGCCCTGTAATCAGGGAAGTCCCTGTTGTCTTGGGCCTCTTGACAATCTAAGTGTCCTTGACTGTCTGGGCCTCCTGATAAGCTCAGCGTCCTTGACTGTCGAAGTGAAAAATAAGGAGGGGTCTTGATAAGGGAGGAGTCTTCCTTGGTGATGGGCTTGCCCTTTTCTCCTGCTTATGTCTAACTGCCTACTCTAACAAAAGGACACATTTTCTTAGATTGTTGGTCCACTCTTAGTAAAAATTTCTAAACAAAGTGTTTTTATCTTTTAAGTGATGTCTATCAAAATACTTTCCCATGTTTCCTGTCTTTATCAGGTCTTTGATTATTTAAATCATACTTTTGAAATTAAAAGGACTGTTTTTTTCTCATTACTCTGCATCCTTCTATATTTGGGTGTGAGATCTCTATCACTTTAAGTATAAGTATAGATAACCAAGTATTGCTTCTTAATTGCTATGATCCTATTTGACCAAGTGTTTTAAAACCTTTTGATTGTTTTTACAATCTTCCCAATATCAATTTCAAATGAAATCTTTTTGACCATGAACTAACTTTGGAATTTTTCCAGGGTCCCCTGGAGCATCTGAAGAGACTAGTTCTCTCTCCTAGGCTAATTTGATATGTTAAATTACATGGGAAACATTGTTGAATAAGAAGTAATACTAAGACTTCTTGTTTTATTTGCATAGGTATATAAGTGTTCCAGAAGTGATATGAAATTCCTAATGTCTGATGCCAGTTATAATGTTATTATAATTCCAGTTATAAGTTTTAAATATTGTGTGTCACAGAAATAACCAAATTTACTTTTAAATTCCATTATAATGAACTCCTTAAGATCTTTAACAATGGATATTTTTAAGTATTTCACAGAGAATTATTGTTTTATTCTGTTATTTTGATAAAAAATATTCTTGCCAAAGTGCTTCATCTTCAAGGAGACTCATGGGAAGCACTCTAGAATTCAGGTTTCTGATAACTTTAAGATCATAAAACTCAACTGGGTGAGAATTTTCCGAGAAAATGGGAAAACTGAATTTAAAAAGGAATAAGAAATAACAACATGGAACTGAATGAACTGATGAGGATGATTATAATTTTTATGACTTTTTTTAAACATTGCTGATTCTTTAATATTTTGATTTCCCAGATTGAAGGAAACTTTTTTCTTTTTTTTTTCTCACTGTGGTTTACAGCAATTTGGTAAAGTATAACTTTGTAAACAAAGATGATGCATTTATTTCTAATTCAAAATTTCTTGAGTATTCTTTTATTAGCATTATAGTTAGTTATTTGCATAAGTTCAGTAAGAATCTGTTCTCCTTGTAACAGGACACAATTAGAAATATTGCCTATATTACCAAGGCTTTGACTGGAATGTCATATTTGAGATAGATATGCATAGACTCATATATGACTAGGTAGCTTTAGGGATTGCTTGAAACGGCTTGGCTTCCTGGCCTCGAAAGACTTTTAAGAATTCAATCTGAGATTCCTTATAAAAGTTCCAGCAAGTCAGTCATAAGAAGAATGTATATGATCAACCATTATTGCTGTACTTATGTAAATAATCAGGCCAAGTTTAACAAAAATTTGTTTTACTGTGATAATCTACAATTAAAATAATGAAGGTAATTGTGGAAAGAAAAATTATGTGTGCACCTTTCTGGATATTAGATTCTAGTCCTGCTGATTGTCTGTGAGGTTATGGTATATAACCTGTAGACTTAACTGGATCCTGAATTCTTCTAGTTCCATCAAATATCTGGCTAAAACTCTCCAAAATAACTTATCTAATTTTTCCCCAATCTTCTGATTTGAAAGTTTAAAGAACAAGGACAGCCCTTGAATCTCCTTGGAAAGGGATTATACCAAGTACTCCT
The DNA here is from genome assembly GCF_030020395.1 of Manis pentadactyla. NCBI lineage: Eukaryota > Metazoa > Chordata > Mammalia > Pholidota > Manidae > Manis > Manis pentadactyla. The sequence goes on along the minus strand of NC_080038.1, from coordinate 49,414,010 downwards.
CACTAAAATTCAGGGATGTGAACTTTGGCTATACATTACATAGCTAAAGAGGTCTCTACCTGACATCTGGTCCTGTGCAAACACTGGAGACCTCCAACTCAAATTGACTAGGAAAAGAAGTAGCTAACACAGAGGTAATCTGCTTCCTCCCTAGATGAAGGATCAAGGCTTCCTACTTGAACTAAACATGCAACCCTTTCTTCTTTTCTTTCTTTCGTCTACTCTGGCATTGCCCTGGGAAAATAAGGTCATCATCTATATGCCCCATGCCATTGTTAAGGGAGACTAACCTTTCAGACTGCTGGATTTGTCATTGAAAATTCTGATCTGTCCATGATGCTAGAGATCCCCTAGTCTATTTCCCTGTCTCTGGTTAACAATCCCAGACTTGGGTAACTTTTGTTTCCAGGATCTATGTAAAGGGAAGTACACAAGACAAGGGTAGCCAGAATAAAATTGCCTGTGTGGTATGCAGACACAATTTTACTGGCCTCCACAGCTGTCACTTTTCCAGTCCTGAGTCACACATTCAAATGGGAAATACCAGGAGGTATTATGATTCAGGTTTTGCTTTCTTTGGATTAAGAGTAAATGTAAATGAGGCTATAATCAGGAAGCTCTCCTTAAGTCTTGAAAATATTTCAGAATCTGATGCTAAAGCAATAGCTACCCAGCATTCTTAGTGTCTTGGGCCAATGTTCTTGATAATAGGATAGCCCTTGATTATCTTCTAGCTTAGCAAGGAGGTATATAACACTTCTGGGAAAGTTGAAACTCAGTTACATATAAGATCCCTGAGCAAGACACTTATCTTAAAAAGGTGACTCCTTCAACAGGGTCTTTGACATGTTTGATTTTGATTGGTTTGGGTCTTGGGTATCATGGCTCTGAAGTACACTCCAGACATTGGGAATTATCCTGTTTATAAGAGTCATAGTAATCTCTGGTGCATTGTATTCTCTCAAAAGCTTTAAATGTATGTTTGCAGTGGCTAACCACCAAGCAAATGATCTCCCTAAGACTTGAGCATAAAAAGGGAGAACAAACAACTAAAAAATTGTAAGCCTGAAGTTGTGACCTATGAATTTCACCCAGAGGATCAATAAAAGCTTCAAGAAATACTGACCATTATCTGAGGATTGTACTAATGCCTTAAATTTTGATCACATCTCAGATTAAAAGTCTGATCAAAAGGGGAGGAAGTGTTAAAAAGTAAACAGGCCTAAAAAGGAGTCACTTGTGCTAAGCCTCACACCAGCAAAGTCTTAATACTTAACCTAATTACAGTTTCAGGAGTAGAATTTTCAACTAATAAATATGGGATTTCATGATCACCACTAGAGCCCCATCATTCCCCCAAAGGAAGGTGACGTTGCCTAAAATAATCCTTTATTTTTTTATGACTTCTTTTTCCTTGTCCCCTTCTGCCTATAAAAGCTTTCCATTTTGTATAGTTCCATGAAGCTCCTATTTGCTAGATGGGATGCTACTTGATTCATGAATTATTGAACAAAGCCAATTAAATCTTCAAATTTACACAGCTGAATTTTGTTTTTTAACAGTACTTTATGTTTCTCTACAAATTTGTCAATTCTATCTACGTGATATAACTTGTTGACATTCATTTTTCATAGCATTCCTTTCTAATGCTTTTATTTTTATATGGTTGGTTGTGCTGTCCCTTTGTTCACATTTGATTTTAGTAATGTGTGTCTTCTCTTTTTCTTAGCAAGTCTAGATAAATGTCAATTTTGTTGACCTCTTCAAATAATCACTGTTAGATTTCATTGATTTTCTCCATTGCTTTCTCTGTTGCATGTCTTGCTTATTTCATCTCTAATAATGATTATTTCCGTTCTTCATCTTGCTTTACATTTAGTTTGCTTATCTTTTCCTAATTACTTAAGGAATAAAGTTAGATTATTAATCTGAGCCCTTCATTTTTTATATAGGTGTTTACAGCTATACATTTCCCTATGAACTGTTCTGTCTGCAACCTGGAAGTTTTCAGATGGTGTTTATAAACTATAAATTTTCCAATAAATCCCATTTTAGCTGCATCACATAAGTTTCGGTACAATATATTTTCTTAAATAATCATTTTTTGAAATACAGTTTATATGCAATATTATATTGGTTTCCAATAAACAACTTGGTGATTTATCAATTACATACATTACTGAGTGTTCACCATAATGTGTAGTTACCATGTTACCATACAAAGATATTATAATATTATGAGCTATATTTTCTGCGCTATACTTCCATCCCTGTGAGTAAATAATTTTATAATTTGAAGTTTGCACTTCTTTATCCCCTTTACCCATTTCACCATTCCACCACCTCCTATGGTGTGTGTTTATGAGTCTATTTGTTTTGTTTGTTCTGTTTTTTTATTTCACATATATGTGAAACCATATGGTATTCATCTTTATCTGAGTAGCACTATTTCACTTAGCATAATGCCATGCTGGTCCATCCATTTTGTCACAAATGGCAGGATTTCTTTCTTTTTTAAGGCTGAATACTATTCCATTGTGTATATGTACCACATCTTCTCTATCCATTCATCTATTGATGGTTTCCATTCTTGACTATTGTAAATAATGTGGCACTAAACTTAGGGGTGCATATATTTTTTTGAATCAGAGATGTTGTTTTCTTCAGGCAAATTCCCGGAAGTAGAATTGCTGTGTCATATGGTATTTCTATTTTTAATTTTTGAGGAACCTCCATACTGATTTCCATAGTGGCTGCACCAATTTGCAATTCCACCAACAGTGCACCAGGGTTCCCTTTTTCTCACAACCTTGCCAACATGTGTTATTTCTTGTCTTGTTTATAGTAGCCATTCTGACTGGTGTGAGGTGATACATCATTGTAGTTTTGAATTTGCATTTCCCTGATGATTAGTGATATTGAGAATATTTTCATGTGTCTGTTGGCCATCTGTATGTCTTCTTTGGAGAAATGTCTGTGCCCATTTCTTAATCAAATTATTTGTGCAGGGGTGGTTTGGTATTGAGTTGTACAAGCTCTTTTTATGTTTTGGATATTAGCCCCTTATCAGCTATTGCTTGAAAATATATTTTCCTGTACAGTAATTGCCTTTTTGATTTGCTGGTGGCTTCCTTTGCTTTGCAGTTTTTTTAATTTGCTTCTTAATTTTTACTTTTGTTTCTCTTGGCTGGGGAAACATCTAGAAAATAGTTAATAATGTTGAGGTTCAAGAGTTGACTGCCTATACTTTCTTCTGATAGTTTTATTGTTTCAGGTCTTTCATTTAGGTCTTGAATCCATTGTGAGTTTATTTTTGTATATGGTGAAATACAATGATCCAGTTTCATCCTTTTGCATGTAGCTCTCTAGTTTTCCCAACATCATTTATTGAAAGATTGTCTTTTCCCTATTGTATATTCTGGCCTCTTCTGTCATATATTAATTCACCATTTGGCATGGGTTTATTTCTGGTCTCTCACTGATCTATGTATCAGTTCTTGTACCAGTACTATACCGTTTTGGTTACTATAACTTTGCAGTACAGTTTTAAGTCAGGGCACATGATACCTCCAGCTTTGCTCCTCATTATCAAAATTGCTTTGGCTATCTGGAGTTTCCTGTGATTCTGTATAAATTTTAAGATTAATTGCTGTAGTTTCATGAAAAATGCCGTTGGTATTTTGATATGCATTGCATTGAATCTGTAGGTTGCTTTGGGCAGGATGGCCACTTTAACAATATTAGTTCTTCCAATCCATGAGCAGGAAAAATGAATCTTCTATTTATTTGTAATTTCTTAAATTTCTTTCAAAAATGTTTTACAGTTTTCAGAGTACAAGTCTTTCATTTCCTTAGTTAGATTTATTCCTTGGGTAATTTATTATTTTTGATGCATTTGTAAATGAGATTGTTTTCTTAATTTCTCTTTCTGTTAGATCATTATTTGTATACAGAAATGTAACAAATTTCTATACATTGATTTGTATCCTATAACTTCACTGAATTCATTTATTAATTCTAATATTTTCTGGTGGAGTCCTTAGGGCCTTCTGTATATATTATGTCATCTGCAAATAGTGACAGTTTTACTTCTGTACTAATTTGGATGCCTTTTATTTACTTTTTCTTGTCTGATTGCTGTGGCTAGGACTTCTAGGACTATGTTGAGTAAAAGTGGTGACAGTGGGCACCTTTGTCATTTTCCTGGTCTTAAAGCAAAAGCTTTAAGCTTTTCACCATTAAGATATTAGCTGTGGGTTTGTCATATCTGACCTTTATTATTTTGAGTATGTGCCTTGTATGATCACTTTACTGAGAATTTTAGCATGAATGGATATTCAACTTTGTGAAATGCCTTTTTAGCATGTATTGACATCATACAGTTTTTATCCTTCCTTTTATTAATGTAGTGTATCATATTGATTGATTTGCAGATATTGAAGCATTCTTGCATCCCTGGGATAAACCCTACTTGATCATGGTGAATGATCTTCTACATGTATTTTCAATTAGGTTTACTAACATTTTATTTAGGATTTTTGGTGCATTATGTTATAATTTTCATTCATTTAAAATATTTTCTAATTTCCTTTGTACTTTCCTACATTGACCCATTGATTATTTATGTGTGTAATTTAATTTCCATATATATGTGAATATCCCAAATTTATGTCAGTCATCAACTTGTAATTTCATTCCATTTTGGTAAGAAAACATATGTTCTATGATTAGTCATTTGAAATTTATTGATGCCTGATTTTTGGCCTAATATAAGGTTATTCTGGAGACTGTTTCATGTGCACTTAAGAGCAATGTGTATTTTATTTTTCTAGCACAGAATTTTCTGTAGATGTCTGTTATGTCTAGTTGGCATATAGTGTTGTTAAGTCTTCTATTTCCTTGTTGATATTTGCCTATTTAGTTTATCCATTATGTAGCATTCAACTATTATCATTGATGTATATTTCTTCCTTCAAATCTGTCTGTTTTTGCTTCAGGTACTTTGGGACTCTGTTCTTAGGTGATTATATGTTTATAATTGTTACATCTATTATATGAATTTTATCATTATAAAATGTATTTTTTTGTCTCTACCAACAGTTTTTGTATTTTGACTGGTATTACTATAGCCATTCCATTTCTCTTAGGGTTATTGTTTGCATGGCATTTTTTTTCTATCATTTTATTTCAACCTTTTCATGTCCTCAAATCTGAAGTTTCTGTTGATAGCATATAACTGGGTCATTTTTTTCTTTAAGTCTATTCTGCCATTCTCTGCCTTTGAAATGTTTAACATATTTAATGTGACTATTGATGAGGTAAGATTTACGTCTGCCATTTTGTTATTTGTTTTCTATATGACATGTGTTTTTGTTTTTCTAATTCAAGACAGAATCTATATTTTACCTTCTTTTTTGTTAAATAGATATTATTTCCTAATGTACTATTTTAATTACCTAAATCTAACCAAGGAGATGAAATACCTGTACTCTGAAAGGGTTTTTCTATTTACTATATTACTGTATTATTTTCTCACTTTTTAAAGTTATTTTCTTATTGGTTGCCATGGTAATGACTAAAATTAATATCTTAATATAACAATCTAATTCCAATTAATGCTAACTTAATTTCAATAATATACAAAAACTTCACTCTGTCACCATTCATGCCCCCTCCTTTTTGCTATTATACAAATCTTTATACCTTATATGCCATTGACACACTTATAATCTATGTGGTTTTTCCTTTCAATAAAATAAGAAAAAAAACTAATTATAAACCACTACATTATAAAAATATTTTTAATATTTGCTTGAGTAGTTACCTTTACCAGTGTTCTTTATTTCTTCATATGGACTTGAGTTACTGTCTAGTGTGTCCTTTAATTTTAACATGAAAGACTCCCTCTGGTATTTCTTGTAGGGCAGATCTGCTAATGATGAAATGTCTCAGTGTTTGTTTATTTGGGAAACCTACAAATTTATCCTTATTTTGATAAATTCACTGGATATTGAATTATTGTCTAATAGTATTTTTCTTTAAGCACTTTGACTACATCATTCCACTGCCTCCTGTCCTCCACGCTTTCTGATGAGAAATCAGCTCTTAATCTTTTGAGGATGCTTTGTATATGATGAGCCAAGTATATACCTGTCTCTTGCTAATTTCATGCCTCACTTTGGCCTTGGCTTTTCATAGTTTGATTGTGGTGTATCTATGTGTCAATCTCTTTGACTTCATCCTGTCTGGAACTTAATTGTATTTTTGTATGCACAGATTGTCACTAAACTTGGGAAGACATTTGTCACTATTTTTTCAATTATTTCTGAATTTTCTCCTCTCTGTATTAGACTACCATTATTCATATTTGGTACACCTTTAAATGCAGACCATTTTCTCCAGGTGGTGGAAGTAGGTGAAGTCAGAGAGATTTGAAGTATGAAGAGGACTTGATGCACCATCATCAGTTTGAAGATGGAAGAGGCCATTTAATGAGGAATGTCAGCAGTTTCTAGAAGCTGAGAGCATCTCTATATGATACCACCCATCAAGGAATTGGAAACTTTAGTCTTACATCCACAGGAAACTGAATTTTTCTATTAATTGAATCAGCTTAGAAGAAGATTCCAAGCTCCAGATGATAAAACAGTCAGCTGACAGTTTGATTTCAAACATACTGTGCTACACTTCTAACCTACAGAACTGTGAGCTAATAAATGGGTGCTGTTTACAATATTAAGTTTGTGTAAATTTGTTAAGCAGTAATATATTTCTTCATAGCACTTGTTCCAATCACCCGCTTTCTTATATATTCATTTTTCTTTTTTTAGTGTTCTGACTCTCCCCACTAAAATGAAAGGAGTAATTTTTCTTGTTTTGCCTCATATGTAAGCCCTGAAGCTATTCTGTGGCCATTTTCTTTTGTTCTCTTGGCTCAAAAATTAACCATAGTAAATGAGAATGAAAAAGAAAGTCAATTAAATGTTCATCTTGGTTTTTGGGTACTCTAAGGACTAATGAGAAATATGTAATTTACCTCAGGGTACTAGTTTTGGGGCCAAAAAGAGGAATTTTGCCTCACTAATCCAGAGTGTGGTCCCCTTTCCATATCACTAAAAGGAGTAGAGAGTTGGGCAGAATACTGAGAAATTGATAGTTTCATTGAAAAGGAGTGAGCATGTATGCAAAGGAACCATTCAAATGATTACATCAGACAACCTTTTTCAGATTACACAAATTCAATTTTCCCCCTTATTACCCAGTGCAGAAGGCAGGCATTAATGATGAAGATCAGATCACTCACAGACCATTAAATAAACCAAAGTGCTTGTGCAGCCTGAGGAGCATGAGTGCATTTGTGATCTCAGTACACCTTCTCCATCAGCTCCTCTTCTGCCTACCTTCTTATTAGTCTGTATTAATGGGGATTGGGATATCCTTGCCTTTCTTCTTTAAACCAGGACAACTTTTTGATCTCCATAAATGGACTTTCAAAACAGAACACAGAAAGAGAACTGGACAAGACAGAGTGAAGTAACTGATGAGAGCTGTTGCTGCAGTGAGTAGAGCCTCCTTAAGGCCTTCCTTGCCCTCCACAAGTAATGCCTAACTCCATAATCCTTTAATGACATGGACCTCATTTCCCTTGGCCTGAGCCCTGGAACTTAGCTTCAGAAAATATTTCCAGAGCCAGAAAATGAAACCTGGAGGAACATGCAGAAAGTCACTATTTTTAAATTTTTGTTTTACAATAGTTTACAGAAAGTTGCAAACTTTACAGAAAAGTTGCAAAGATCGTTCCCATATACATTTCATTGTGTTTCCCCTGTTTTAACATCTTTCATAACCCTGGTATACTTTTCAAAACTAAGAAATTAATGTTGGTACTCTTTTCCAAACTACAGATTTTTAGATTTCCTTAGTTTTTACATCAATGTTCTTTCTCTTTCAGGATTCCATTCAGTCATCATGTTTCCTTATCCTCCTCTGTCTCCTCTGGACTGTGACTGTTTCTTGGTCTTTCCCTATTTTTTAATGATTTTGACAGTTTTAAACAGTGCCAGTCAAGTATTTTGTAGAATGTTCTTCAATTTGGGTTTACCTGGCATTTTCTCAAGATTAAACTTGGATTATGGGTAAAAAAATTTCTTTCTTATTTTCTTAAATATGTAAATGATGTCAGTTCCTCAGTAAGAACTTAGACATATGAGAGACAATTACAACAGTTTCTGAAAGACAGAGAAATCTCCCCAAAGATTTCTTAATCATCATGCTTGCTCCTAAGAAAATACATTTTCAGAGAAGTCCATCCACTTCTGTATCAAAAGAAGGAATAATCATCCTCATACACTTTCATCTACTGGTCACTGCCCTGAAAATGTCTATGAAATGATTATAAATAAGGGCAAAACTTATTTGTTGGAGGGAAAGCCCACCCCATGAATATCATTTTGGCAGATTTAAGATGGGAACAATTCTTTAACATTTCTCTCATTGACAGGTGGCATTTGGATTTGCCTGGTGCTGCTTTGACCAGTGGCAGAAATAACACAATGTCAGTTCTAGGCCTAGTCCTTAAGAGAACTGTCAGCTTCTGCTTTAGACATGTGTAGGACATGTTCATTTGATACATTTATATATTGCAATATGATTGCTATTGTAGCATTGGCTAATACTTCTATCATATCACAGAATTATCATTTTTCTGTTGTGGGAATCATTAAGAACTAGTCTCAGTAACTTTGATTTGTCTTTTATTTTTCTTGCCTCATTACTCTTGATAGGACTTCCAGTATTGTGCTGAATAAAGCTGGTGAAAGTGGGAATCTTTATCTTGCTCCTAATCTTAAAGGAAAAGTTTTCAGTTTTTCACAGTTGTATTAAGATTTTAGCTATAGGATTGTCTCATATGGACTTTATAATGTTGAGGTACATTCTTTCTACATCCTGTTTTTTGTTTTTATTATGAAATGATCTTGCATTTTGTCAAATGTTTTTCTGAATCTATTGAGATAATCATATGGTTTTTATCTTTCATTCTATTAAAATAATGTATCATATTTATTGATTTGTGTATGCTGAACCTCAGGAATATGAAAATTCCTGAATCTCAGAAATAAGTCCCACTTGATGATGCTTTTAATGCACTGTTGAATTCAGTTTGTTAATATTTTGTCAAGAATTTTTGTATCTATATTCATCAGGGATTTCAACCTATAGTTTTCTTTTCCTGTAGTGTCTTTAACTGGCTTTGGTGTCAGGGTAATGTTGGCCTCAACATTAGAATGAATTTGGAAGTGTTCCTTCCTCCTGAATTTTTTGGAGGAGTTCAAGGAGGATTTGTGTTAATCCTTGTTTAAATGTTCAGAAGTCACTTGTGAAACCATCTGGTCCTGGCTTTTCATTACTGCTTCAATCTTCTTACTTGTCTTTGTTCAGATTCTTTATTTCTTTATTTCTTCAAGATTTAGTCTTTGAAGGTTGTATGTTTCTAGGAATTAATCTATTTCTTCTAGATTATCCTGTTGGTTAGGCTCTGTGTCAATGTGGACTGCTTTTTGGGATCCCTGGTTGGGCAAGTCTGCTGGTTCTGCTCTACAGTCATACAGGACCACTAAGTAGGCCCCATATATCACTTCTGGTCACTCAGGGTGACATGTTATGTTCCCTGGCAGGGAAGTGCCACTGGGTGGACTCTGTTTGGGCAGGCTGTCTCTGAAATTGCTCCTGGTGGGGTGAGGCCTCAGTTTGTGTTCTCAGCTGAATGGTGCTGCTTGCTTGACTCCATGTTCAGGCTTCACATGCTGTGCTTCACAACCAGTCAGACCCTCAGGCTTTTTCTGCAGTCAGGTTGGGTCACAGGCTATGCCCTGAAATTGTGTGTGGTAACAGGCTGGCCTCCACTGTTGGGGAAGGTTGCTGGCTGGGTTCTCTGGTTGAGTGAAGGTTCCAGCTATACCTTACAGTTGATCAAGACTGGAAATTGTGCTCTCTGGTCTGGCAGAGTTGCTGTCCATGCTCCCTGGTCAGGGTGGGGCTACAGGGTATGCTCTACAATTAAGCAGGGTCACTGGCTGGTCTCCTTGTCTAGGTGAAGCTACAGGTTGTGCTCAGTTAATTGGGCAGGACCATGAGATGAGCTCTGTGGCCAGGAAGTACCATAGACAGAGCTCTGATGTTCCCAGGATCCGTGTTCAAATTTCCTGGTCAGTCAGGGCTGGAGGATATTCTCAGCTGCTGGATGTGGCTGCTGCCTTGCTTTCCTGCCCTGGTAGGTCGTAGGATATGCTCTGGACTGCTTAGCTTCACAAGCCAGGCTTCCTGGTCAGGTGGAACTGGAGACTATACACATTTGTGTAGGACTGCTCTATCAATTTTTTTCCCTCATGTATTTTGATGCTCTATCATTTTGTGTATACACTTTAAAGATTTTTACATCTTCTTGGAGAAAATTGATCTGTTTATCATTAAGTAATACTTGTCACTATAATTTTCTAGCTTTAAAGCCTTCTTCATTTGAAATAAATATATAGCTTCTCCAGATTTCTTTTGATTGTTGTTGGCATGGTATATCTTCCTCTTTCCCTTTTGTTTCATTAATTTTTTATTGAACTATAGTTGATATACAGTAATACTTTGGTTTTAAGTGTACAACATAGTGATTTGACAGTTATATGCATTATTAAATGCTTACCACAATAAGTATAGTTACCATCTGTCAACACAAAGATATTACAATATTATTAACTATATTCCCTATGTTGTAGTTTCATTCCTGTGACTAACTTATTTTATAATTGGAATTTTGTGCCTCTTTATCCTCTTCACCTATTCACCCATCTTCCCACCATCCTCCCCTATGGCAACCAGCATTCCCATCTTTGTGTCTCTGAGTCTCTGTTTGATTTGTTTTGTATCTTAGGTTCCACATATAAGTGAAATCATTTGGTATTTGTCTTTTTCTCCTGGCTTATTTCACTTAGCATAATAGCCTTTAGATCCATCTAGGTTGTTCCAAATAACAAAATTTCATTCTTTGTTATGGCTGAATAACATACCAGTGTATATATGTACCTCCATTCCTTTACTTTTAATCTGTGTATTTTATATTTAAAGTGGTTTTGTGGAGACCCTAACATGGAACCCTTGTAACTGGGTCTGCCTTTTTGATTCACTCTAACAATTTCTGTATTTTAACTGTTGTAGTTAGACCATTGATATTTAAAGTGATTATTGATATAGTTGGATTAATATATTCACCGTATTTGTCATTATATTATAATTATTGCCCTTGTTCTTACTTTTTGTCTTTTTTGCCTTTTGTGGCTTTAAATGAATATTTATGTAATTTTCTCTCCTTTGTTAGCATATAAATTTCTTTGTTTCTTTCTTTTTTTTTACTTTTTTAGTGGTTGCCCTAGAATTTGAAATATAAATTTACAGCTAATCCAAGTCCACTTTCAAACAACAGTCTACGACAAGATGGGTAGTGTAAGTACCTTATTAAAACAAAGCATTCTTTTCTTAACTCTTCTCTCCCTGCTAGGGTCATTGCTGCCATTTATATCATTTACATGTAAACAATAACGTTCAACTGCATTGTTGCTATTATTATTTGAACATACTACCTGTTCAATAAGGAATAAGGAAAATAAGTTTTTACTTTTACCTTTATATATTCTTTCCCTAAATTTCTATATGTAGTTCTGAGTCTCTCACATAATTTTCTTTCTGAACAACTTCTTTTAACATTTCTTGCACGGCATGTTAACTGTCAATAAATTTCCTCAATTTTTGTTTGAGAAAATCTTTATCTCTCCTTCACTTTTGGGGAATAATTTCACACTATATAGATTTTTAAGTTGTTTTTTCCCCCTATCAACACCTTTAATATTTAATTTCACTCTCTTCTTCCTTTTATGGTTTCTGAGGAGATGTGGGATATATTTCTTACCTTTGCTCTTCTATAAATAATTTTTTCCCTCTAGTTTTTTAAAAGATTTTTTCTTTATCTTCGATTTTGTGCAGTTTGAGTATGATATGCATAGGTGTAGATTTTTCCATTCATTCTGCTTGGTGTTCTCTGAGCCTCCTAGATCTGTGGTTTTAGGTGACCCTAATTTACAGAAATTTTCATTTGTTAATTTAAATATTATTTCTCTTACTTTCTTCTCCTTCTTGGATTACCATTACATGTATGTTACCCATTTTGGGTTTTTTACTGTTCTTGAATTCCTGTTTTTCTTTTATCTTTCTGCTTTTCAGTTTTGCAAATTTCTACTGATATATCCTGAAACTCAGATTCTTTCCTCTGCCATATCCTTTCTGCTATAGATGCATCAAAGACCTGGCATTCTTCATTCTTGTTATATTTTTTATCTCCAGCATTTCATTTTAATTATTTCTTAGGATTTCCCTCTCTTGCCTTATAATACCCATATATTCTTACATGTTGTCTATTTTTTCCATTATAGCCCTTAACATATTAATTACAGTTGTTTCAACTTCACTCTGATAGTTCCAATATCCCTTCCACATCTAGATATGTTTCTGATTTTTGCTCTTCACACTGTGTTTTTCTTCCTTTTAAGTATGCTTTGTTATTTTATTTTGAAAGCAGACATAATGTAGTGCATAAAAGGAGTAGGCCTTTAGTGTGAAGTGCTGTGGTATGGGGAGAAAGGAAATATTCTGTAGTCCTATGTTAGGTCTCAGTTTTTTAGCGAGCCTATATCCTTGGACTTTGAATTTGACAATTGCTTCTTAGTTTTCTCTCTCTCCTTTTTTCACCCCCTCAGGTGGTACAGATTACCTCTGATAAAACCCCAATAGGTTTGTCTCTGGTAAAATAGTTCCTCTTGAGGGATGTCCTCACTAAGAGTAGAATTCTGTGGCAGGTTTCAAAATTTTTACTTTTCACCTCCTCTTGCCAGAAGCCCGAGTGTATTTTTCTCCACTTTTCTGTGAAAACCTGACATAGCACTGAGAGGTAAAGTGTGGGGGCATCTCTAAAACTATAATTTTGATTCTCATACTTAGACTTTTAACTTTCACACTTGTCCACACTGAGCTTCCAGCAACTGATCAATTAAAGTCCAGGTTTCCTACCTCTGTAGTGGTTCACATGGAGGCTTCTGCTCATAGATTTCTGCTCTGGTGAGTTGGGATTTTCTGTATCTGTCTGTCTCTCGCCAATTTTAGGGACAGTAGTTTGTTCTGTGACCTCACTTCTCTTTCATATTAAGAATTGTTGATTTTTCAGTTTGTTCATCTTTTTACATCTTGTTGGATGGAGTGATAACTTTTAAGCAACTTACATGCCTGACTAGAAATCAGAAGTCCCTGTATCTTTTTGTCTTTTGTCAAGCATTCTATTATTTTTCTCTATTTCTAGTACAGTCGTAAACCCAGTCAACCAAGCTGAGTAACACTTTTTTTCACACATCCTCCTCCAAAAAACTCAACCCCACAACACGGGTTGATATTCATAGGAAAATTATATCTGAAATGAAAATGAAAATCAGTGATTGATTATATAACCAGATTTATAGCTATAGTGTAATTCTATTTCTCATGTCAGCTCTACTCCAACAAACAGGGCAACCAAGGGATACTCTTCTCTAAATATTATGCGTTATAACTTGCTAAATTATTGACAAAATTGTCTAAGTTAGTGCAAAATAATGCAGGAAACACAAAACATATAAAAAATGTACCTGGTCCTAAATCATAAGGAGACTGGCCTGGTGCACACTTATATATACACACCACACTCACAACACATAAATTCCATGAAAATATTATTTGCTTATTATAATACTGGATATGTAAGTTCCTAATATATATTTCAATTATTTTATCAGTACTTAGTGTGGGGACTAAGCTAAAATCCACAATTCAAAGAAAAGATTATATCTCAGTCTTACTTGACATAAAAATCACTGAACAGGCAATATATATCTAATGGTTTGATCTATCTTGAACATTTCCTTTATCTTTTATGAACTCCCATAACTTACTTCCCATGATGGAGCACCTATGCACTCTTTAATCCACTTGTATATGATTAGATTTTGACACTGAAAGAAATGTTTACTTCTCAACTACAGAGGCTGGGTGGTATTCTGTTTCTCTTATCTTCCCTGTAAGTATCTAAATAGGCTTATGGCACCCTATGTGGGATTTACAGAGAAAAAAGACAAAGGTGGTTGACTAGCTGACTGAGTGTGGCTACTGGAATAACATGTTGAGACCCAAACCATTGTAGGGAAACATTGGGTCAGTGAAGGGCTTGATTTTATTTCCCATCACATTAAAAGTTGTGAGATCCCACTCCTAAATGGGATAAATATGTACTCACATCTATAACGTTCTAATTAGGATTATGTGAGATAAGAAATGTAAATTCTGAGTGCCTGAAAGTGGTACATGGGTTGATGGGACCTATTCTTATCATCTGACCTCCATGTCACAGACTATTAGTGGGTAAAGTCATTAGAAGAGTGGGCTGTGGAGGTAAACTTCCTGGGTTTATATCATAGCAATTCTATGTCACTAACTTTGTGACCTTGCTTCTCATTTCTCCACTTGTTAAAGGATGATATGATATCTAGCATACAAAGTTACTGGTATGATCAAATGAGATAAAACAGGAAATATTCAGCAGAGTTCTGTACTCAAAAACACAATCAGGAGGAGGAGCCAAGATGGCGGCGTGAGTAGAGCAGCGGAAATCTCCTCCCAAAACCACATATATCTATGAAAATATAACAAAGACAACTCTTCCTAGAATAAAGACCAGAGGACACAGGACAACATCAAGACCACATACACACCTGTGAGAACCCAGCGCCTCATGAAGGAGGTAAGATACAAGCTCCGGCCCGGCAGGACCCGAGCGCCCCTCCCCCCAGCTCCCGGCAGGAGAAGAGTAGGCAGAGCGGGAGGGAGACGGAGCCCAGGACTGCTGAACACCCAGCCCCAGCCATCCGTATCAGAGTGCAGACACAGTGCGTGCACGGGACCCTGGATACTAGGGAAACAGGGCAGCAAGAACGGTGAGCGGGTACCAGAAGCCTGGCGCCGGAGGACATAAGAAAAGCGACCGGCCATTTTCGTTGTTGTTGTTGTTGTTGTTGTTTTGTTGAGGTGAGTGCTTTTTGGAAGTCTTAAAGGGACAGGGAACCCAAATATAGGGAAACAGGGCAGCAAGACCGGCGAGCTGGTATCGGGGAGGCCAGCAAAAGAGAACAAAAGAAAAGTGAGCGGCCAATTTTGTTGTTGTTGTTGTTGTTGTTGTTGTTGTTGTTGTTGTTTTGTTTTGATTTGGCGAGTGCTTTTTGGAAGTCTTAAAGGGATAGGGACCCAAATACTAGGGAAACAGGGCAGCAAGACCGGTGAGCAGATGCCTGAGGCTGGCGCCGGAGAATAAAGAAAAACGAGCGGCCATTTTTTATGTATTTATTTACTTATTTTTTTTAACTTTTTTTTTGTGGTCATTGTTTTGTTTTGGCGGGTGCTCTTTGGAATTCTTAAAGGGGTAGGGTGGGACACTTAAACCAGAGGTACGGAATCTGGGGATCTCTGGGCACCCTAATCCCCTGGGCTGCAGGGAGCACGGAGGCCCCTTACGGAGATAAATAGCCTCCCTGCCGCTCCCCCTCCAACGCGACTCCACCACTTTGGAGCATCAGCCCAAGCCAGGCCATGCCCACAGCAACAGCAGAGACAAACTCCATAGCAGCTGGGCAGAAAGCAGAAGCCCTGTCTGCGCCAGCTACCCAGGACAAGCCACTAGAGGTCGCTGTTCTCCCAGGAGACAAGGGCCACAAACCAACAAGAAGGGAAGTTGCTCCAGCCGTCACACGTCCCAGATCTGCAAACTATTCCTATCACCATGAAAATATAAAATTACAGGCAAACCAAGATCATAGAGACTCCAGAGAAGGAGACAGACCTAACCAGTCTTCCTGAGAAAGAATTCAAAATAAAAATCATAAACATGCTGACAGAGATGCAGAGAAATATGCAAGAGATATGGGATGAAATCCAGAGGGAGATCACAGATGCCAGAAAGGAGATCACAGAAATAAAACAAACTCTGGAAGGGTTTATAAGCAGAATGGATAAGATGCAAGAGGCCATTGATGGAATTGAAACCAGAGAACAGGAACTCATAGAAGCTAACATAGAGAGAGATAAAAGGATCTCCAGGAATGAAACAATATTAAGAGAACTGTGTGTCCAATCCAAAAGGAACAATATCCGTATTATAGGGGTACCAGAAGAAGAAGAGAGAGGAAAAGGGATGGAAAGTATCTTGGAAGAAATAATTGCTGAAAACTTCCCCAAACTGCGGGAGGAAATAATCAAACAGACCATGTAAATACATAGAACCCGCAACAGAAAGGATCCAAGGAAGACAACACCAAGACACATAATAATTAAAATGGCAAAGATCAAGGAGAAGGAAAGAGTTTTAAATGCAGCTAGAGAGGAAAAGGTCACCTATAAAGGAAAACCCATCAGGCTAACGTCAGACTTATCAACAGAAACCCTACAGGCCAGAAGAGAATGGCATGATATATTTAATGCAATGAAACAGAAGGGCCTTGAACCAAGGATACTGTATCCAGCACGACAATCATTTAAATATGATGGCGGGATTAAACAATTCCCAGACAAGCAAAAGCTGAGGGAATTTGCTTCCCACAAACCACCTCTACAGGATATCTTACAGGGACTGCTCCAGATGGGAGCACTCCTAGAAAGAGCACAGAACAAAACACCCAACATATGAAGAATATAGGAGGAGGAAAAAGAAGGGAGAGAAGAAAAGAAACTCCAGACAGTGTATATAACAGCACAATAAGCGAGCTAAGTTAGGCAGTAAGATACTAAAGAGGCTAACTTTGAACCTTTGGTAACCACGAATTTAAAGCCTGCAATGGCAATAAGTACATATCTTTCAATAGTCACCCTAAATGTAAATGGACTGAATGCACCAATCAAAACACACAGAGTAATAGAATGGATAAAAAGCAAGACCCATCTATTTGCTGCTTACAAGAAACTCACCTCAAACCCAAAGACATGTACAGACTAAAAGTCAAGGGATGGAAAAACATATTTCAGACAAACAACAGTGAGAAGAAAGCAGGGGTTGCAGTACTAATATCAGACAAAATAGACTTCAAAACAAAGAAAGTAACAAGAGATAAAGAAGGACACTACATAATGATAAAGGGCTTAGTCCAACAAGAGTATATAACCATTCAAAATATATATGCGCCCAACACAGGAGCAGCAGGATATGTGAAAAAATACTAACAGAACTAAAGGGGGAAATAGACTGCAATGCATTCATTCTAGGAGACATCAACACACCACTCACCCCAAAGGATAGATCCACCAGACAGAAAATAAGTAAGGACACAGAGGCACTGAACAACACAGTAGAGCAGATGGACCTAATAGACATCTATAGAACTCTACAACCAAAATCAACAGGATATACATTCTTCTCAAGTGCACATGGAACATTCTCCAGAATAGACCACATAATAGCCCACAAAAAGAGCCTCAGCAAAATCCAAAATATTGAAATTCTACCAACCAACTTTTCAGACCACAAAGGTACAAAACTAGAAATAAAGTCTACAAACAAAACAAAAAGGCTCACAAACACATGGAGGCTTAACAACATGCTCCTAAATAATCAATGGATCAACGAACAAATTAAAATAGAGATCAAGGAATATATAGAAACAAATGACAACAATAACACAAAGCCCCAACTTCTGTGGGACGCAGCGAAAGCAGTCTTAAGAGGAAAGTATATAGTTATCCAGGCACACTTGAAGAAGCAAGAACAATCCCAAATGAATAGTTTAACATCACAATTATCGAAATTGGAAAAAGAAGAACAAATGAGGCCTAAAGTCAGCAGAAGGAGGGACATAATAAAGATCAGAGAAGAAATAAACAAAATTTAAAAAGAATAAAACAATAGCAAAAATCAATGAAACCAAGAGCTGGTTCTTTGAGAAAATAAACAAAATAGATAAGCCTCTAGTCACACTTATTAAGAGAAAAAGAGAATCAAAACAAATCAACAGAATCACAAATGAGAACGGAAAAATCACCACAGACTCCACAGAAATACAAAGAATTATTAAAGACTACTATGAAAACCAATATGTTAACAAGCTGGAAAACCTAGAAGAAATGGACAACTTCCTAGAAAAATACAACGTTCCAAGACTGACCAAGGAAGAAACACAAAAGTTAAACAACCAAATTACGAGCAAAGAAATTGAAAGGTTAATCAAAAAACTACCAAAGAACAAAACACTTGGGCCAGACGGATTTACCTCGGAATTTTATCAGACACACAGAGAAGACATAATACATATTCTCCTTAAAGTTTTCCAAAAAATAGAAGAGGAGGGAATACTCCCAAACTCATTCTATGAAGCCAACATCACCCTAATACCAAAACCAGGCAAAGACCCCACCAAAAAGGAAAATTACAGACCAATATCCCTGATGAATGTAGATGCAAAAATATGCAATAAAATATTAGCAAATCGAATACAAAAGTATATCAAAAGGATCATACACCATGACCAAGTGGGATTCATCCCAGGGATGCAAGGATGGTACAACATTCGAAAATCCATCAATATCATCCACCACATCAACAAAAAGAAGGACAAAAACCATGTGATCATCTACATAGATGCTGAAAAAGCATTCAACAAAATTCAACATCCATTCTTGATAAAAACTCTCAACAAAATGTGTACTGAGGGCAAGTACCTCAACATAATAAAGGCCATATATGATAAACCCACAGCTAACATCATACTGAACAACAAGAGGTTGAAAGCTTTTCCTCTGAGATAGGGAACAGGACAGGGATGCCCACTTTCCTCTCTGCTATTCAACATAGTACTGTAGGTCCTAGGCACGGCAACTAGACAAAACAAGAAATACAACGAACCCAGACTGGTAAAGAAGAAGTTAAATTGTCACTATTTCCAGATGACATGATATTGTACATAAAAAACCCTAAAGACTCCACTCCAAAACTACTAGAACTGATATCGGAATACAGCAAAGTTGCAGGATACAAAATTAACACACCAAAATCTGTGGCTTTCCTATACACTAGCAATGAACCAATAGAAAGAGAAATCAGGAAAACAACTCCATTCACAATTGCATCAAAAAGAATAAAATACCTAGGAATAAACCTAACCAAAGCAGTGAAAGACCTATACCCTGAAAACTACATGTCACTCTTAAGAGAAATTAAAGGGGACACTAACAAAAGGAAACTCTTCTCATGCTCGTGGCTAGGAAGAATTAATACCGTCAAAATGACCATCCTGCCCAAAGCAATATACAGATTTGATGCAATCCCTATCAAATTACCAGAAACATTTTCAATGAACTGGAACAAATAATTCAAAAATTCATATGGAAACACCAAAGACCCCGAATAGCCAAATCAATCCTGAGAAAGAAGAATAAAATTGGGGGGAATCTCACTCCCCATCTCAAACTCTACTACAAAGCCATAGTAATCAAGAGAGTTTGGTACTGGCACAAGAACAGAGCCACAGACCAGTGGAACAGAATAGACACTCCTGACATTAACCCAAACATACATGGTTAATTAATATTTGATAAAGGAGCCATGGACATAGAATGGCGAAATTACAGTCTCTTCAACAGATGTTGCTGGCAAAACTGTACAGCTACATGTAGGAGAATGAAACTGGACGATTGTGTAACCCCATATACAAAAGTAAATTCAAAATGGATCAAAGACCTGAATGTAAGCCATGAAACCATTAAACTCGTGGAAAAAAACATAGGCAAAAACCTCCTAGACATAAACATGAGCGAACTCTTCGTGAACATATCTCCCCGGGCAAGGAAAACAACAGCAAAAATGAACAAGTGGGACTATATTAAGCTGAAAAGCTTCTGTATAGCAAAGGACACCATCAATAGAACAAAAAGGAACCCTACAGTACGGGAGAATATATTCATAAATGACAGATCTGATAAAGGCTTGACATCCAAAATATATAAGGAGCTCACACGCCTCAACAAACAAAAAACAAATAATCCAATTTAAAATGGGCAGAGGAACTGAACAGACAGTTCTCCAAAAAAGAAATACAGATGGCCAACAGACACATGAAAAGATGCTCCACATCACTAATTATCAGAGAAATGCAAATTAAAACTACAATGAGGTATCACCTCACACCACTAAGGATGGCTGCCATCCAAAAGAGAAATAACAACAAATGTTGGCAAGGCTGTGGGAAAGGGGAACCCTCCTACACTGCTGGTGGGAATGTAAACTAGTTCAGCCATTGTGGAAAGCAGTATGGAGGTTCAACAAAATGCTCAAAACAGACTTACCATTTGACCCAGGAATTCCACTCCTAGGAATTTACCCTAAGAAAGCAGCAATCAAGTTTGAGAAAGACCAATGCACCCCTATGTTTATTGCAGCACTATTTACAATAGCCAAGAATTGGAAACAACCTAAATGTCCATCGGTAGATGAACGGATAAAGAAGATGTGGTACATATACACAGTGGAATACTACTCAGCCATAAGAAGAGGGCAAATCCTACCATTTGCAGCAACATGGATGGAGCTGGAGGGTATTATGCTCAGTGAAATAAGCCAAGCGGAGAAAGAGAAATACCAAATGATTTCACTCATCTGGAAAAACTGAAGGAACAAAACAGGAGCGGAATCACAGAATTCAAGAATGGACTAACAGGTACCAAAGGGAAAGGGACTGGGGAGGATGGGTGGGTAGGAAGGGATAAGCTGGTGGGAGGAATAAGGTGGGTATTAAGATCAGCATGCATGGGGGGGTGGGAGAAAGGGGAGGGCTGTACAAGACAGAGAAGACAAGTAGTGATTCTACAACATTTAGCTATGCTGATGGAGAGTGACTGTAAAGGGGTTTATAGCGGGGACCTGGTATAGGAGAGAGCCTAGTAAACATAATATTCTTCATGTAAGTTTATATTAAAGGTAACAAAAAAAAAAGAAAGAAAAGGGGGATTACTTCCAGATAGGATAAAACTAACTGTAAATCAACGATTAATGCATGCTTTAAATATCCTTAACTTTGATCACTTAAAGGGTGTCAGATGATCGGCTATGGAGGTACACTTTTCTGATAATATTCCTTTCTCTTAAAAAAAAAAAAAGCAGTTCCTGTGTGGTGAACTCCAATGAGTTCTACACAATGGTATAAAGGGCAGATCAAAGTGTGGGCAAAGGGTCTGTTTGCGTTTATACAGAGGATCAAAGCCTAATTTGGCTACCCAGGAAAGGAACTAAGATACGATATGAAGAAGAACTTCCTACATCAACACTCTCTGGAAGAGTCATTCCAGAAGATGATCATCAAAACACCTCAACAAAGATCCAGGCAATGCTGCAGTTGTAGCTGCATTCATCCCACCGGTTCCTGGACTTGCCATTGGAATGAAGAAGGAGATATCTAAGCTGGCCTGTGCATACAGTAAAACAACAAATTTGACTGGATCTACACTGTTGGAACTCAACCAAGAATTAGGAGAAGTACAAGTACTAGCACTCCAAAATCTTACAACTACAGACTATCTACTGTTAAAAGAACATATGGGATGTGAACAGTTCCCAGGAATGGGCTGTTTTAATTTGTCTGATTTCTCTCAGACTGTTCAAGTACAGTTGGACAATATCCATCATATCATAGACACATTTTCACAAATGCCTAGGGTGCCGAACTGCTTTTCTTGGCCTCACTGGAGATGGCTGGTAATTATAGATCTGCTTTGGTTATGTAACTGTATTCCTATTATGTTAATGTGTGTGTGCAATTTAATTAGTAGTTTAAAACCTATACATGCTTAAATTACTCTACAAGAAGATATGTCAAAGAAATAATCAATCTTCCCATGTTTTCTTCCGTCTGCTACCTCTATAGCTTTTCTTCTTCCTTCCTAATTACAACCCTTAAATAGAATTTGTGCCTCATATCGAATTTACAGAGTATCATAATTCCTCCAAGTGCTAAAGATACCTCAAGACAAATGCTGGGCATAGAAGCCACAGGGCATAAATCTGCAAAGAAGTAAAAAGCTAACCTTTTCAAACAATATGGCTTCTCTCTCACTTACCAACTTTACATCTCCCTGTATGGCCCAGGAAGATGACTGGTTAGCCAGAGACGGGTAAGATTCCTCAAGGGAGGAACAACCTAAGACAGGCACAGTCGCAGGGGGGCCATCAGGTGAGAAATTGGAGATCAACAGAGGTGAGGCTTAGAACTTCTCCCCCCCCCTGTTTTGAGAGAAATCTTCTGCATCCGTGGATGTTTTATTGCCCTTGTCTAGCTTGGATTAACGCATAGTCTACAGGCACACACCTGATCATCTACTTTTGCTCTCTTACAACACTAAACTAAGTTTTCTACCTTTATCTTACATCTACCTACCACTTCAGCATTTTATTAAAAATAATAATAATAATAATAATAATAATAATAATAATAATAATAAAGGGAGAAATTTGGGATCCACATATAAATCAAGTATAAAAATCAAACGAATATTCATATTTGACCTGATTGTTTATAGTTCATAATGCGTGATCAAAACCAAAAGTTTCTGTGATGACTGCCCTTGCACTCTTCACCAAGTAAGAACTTATTCACTGTGTAAGAATTTTTTCACCATGTAAGAACTTGTTCGTTATACTTTAGAAGATTGGAGACTGTTGAGAATTAGGCTTGGGGTTGATTAATGACTGTGCATTGAGTCCCCTATACAGAATTTTATTGTTGTTAACAACCATTTGATCAATAAATATAAGATATGCCCTCTCAAAAAAAAATGCAATCAGTTTGTGCTAGCTGTTATGATCATTGTCATACATACACACACACACACACACACACACACACACACACAGATTCCCCCTATTCAGTCTAAGACCTTTCAGTTAAAAGTAAGAAGTCTTTTTTTTTTCTGTCTACTCCACTGATTCTGAGACAAGCCTGGCAAGGTCATTTTTAACTCTCAAGCTCTTTGATAGTATCACAATAGAAGAATCATTATCACATTAATTTGCACAGTCTGAGGTCCATTCAGGCTTCACAAGAGATTGTCATGGAAAACAAAACATCTTAAACTTAACAAAATTTTTAAATGACACAGTGATGTCCTGTATCCTGTGCAGCATACATGAGATTGCTGTTCACATATATCATAAGAGGGGCACCAGAGAACAAGGAGTGACCCTGAACCAGAGGCACCAGTACCAACACTTGTCTGCTCCCTACGTAGAGAGAAATGGCTGTATTAGATGATTTTATTACTCTTTCTACTGCTGCATCCCAACCAGTTGCCTAATCCTGTGGCCAAGACTTATTCCTTGCTTTTATGACCTATACCTTCAAGCTTGAAGCAACCCTTGGGTAATTCCCAGATTTGTCAGACAGGCCTAAATTTTACAGAAGTTATACCCTATGCCTGATTTTCATATGATTTTGTCATTCATACTTCAAAATCCTTCTGCCTTTATGGAATTCCACATAATTTCTAGTCTACCAGGAACTTCCTTCCTGTTTTCTAGAACCATAATAGATTTTTAAAGGTGTATTTTTCCTTTCATTTCTAGTACTTTAGGGCTGGAGCGATTTAAGCCTGGATATATTTTTTTTGCTATCATTAATCTACAATTACATGAAGAACACTATGTTGACCAGGCTCCCCCCACTCACCAAGTACCCCACACACACCCCACTACAATCACTGTCCATCAGTGAAGCAAGATGCTGTATAATCACCACCTGCCTTCTCTGTGTTGTACGGCCCTCCCCGTACCCCCACAAAACACTACACATGCTAATCCTAATGCCCCTTATCTTTTCCACTGCCCTTATTCCTCCCTTCCCACCCATCATCCCCAGTCCCTTTCCCTTTGGTAACTGTTAGTCCATTCTTGGGTTCTGTGATTCTGCTGCTATTTTGTTCCTTCAGTTTTTCTTTGTTCTTATACTCCACAGATGAGTGAAATCATTTGGTACTTACCTTTCTCCGCCTGGCTTATTTCACTGAGCATAATACCCTCTAGCTCCATCCATGTTGTTACAAATGGTAGGATTTATTTTCTTCTTATGGCTGAATAATATTCCATTCTGTATACATACCACACCTTCTTTATCCATTCATCTACTGATGGACACTTAGGTTTCTTCCATTTCTTGGCTATTGTAAATAGTGCTGCAATAAACATAGAGGTGCATCTGTCCTTTTCAAACTGGGCTGCTGAATTCTTAGAGTAAATTCCTAGAAGTGGAATTCCTGGGTCAAATGGTATTTCTATTGTGAGCATTTTGAGGAATCTCCATACTGCTTTCCATAATGGTTGAACTAATTTACATTCCCACCAGCAGTGTAGGAGGGATGCCCTTTCTCCACAACCTTGCCAATATTTGTGGTTGTTTGTCTTTTGGGTGGTGGCCATCCTTACTGGTGTGAGGTGATATCTCACTGTGATTTTAATTTGCATTTCTCTGATGACAAACAATGTGGAGCATCTTTTCATGTGTCTGTTGGCCATCTGAATTTCTTCTTTAGAGTACTGTCTATTCAGCTCCTCTGCCCACTTTTTAATTGGATTATTTGCTTTTTGATTGTTAAGGTGTGTGAGCTCTTTATATATTTTGGATGTCAACTCTTTATCTAATCTGTCATTTATAAATATATTCTCCCACCTTTTTGTTCTATTGATGGTGTCCTTTGCAGTACAGAAGCTTTTCAGCTTCATATAGTCCCACTTGTTCATGTTTGCTTTTGTTTCCCTTGCACAGGGACATATGTTCAAGCATAGGTCACTCATGCTTATGTCTAAGAGATTTTTGCCTATGTTTTTTTCTAAGAGTTTTATGGTTTCATGACTTACATTCAGGTCTTTGGTCCATTTCGAATTTACTTTTGAGTATGGAGTTAGGCAGTGATCCAGTTTCATTCTCTTACATGTAGCTCTCCAGTTTTGCCAGCAGCATCTGTTGAAGAGACTCTCATTTCCCCATTTTATGTACATGGCTCCTTTATCGAATACTAATTGACCATATATATTTGGGTTAATGTTTGGAATCTCTATTCTGTTCCATAGGTCTGTGGCAATGTTCTTCTGCCAGTACCAAATTGTCTTGATTACTGTGGCTTTGTAGTAGAGCTTGAAGTTGGGGAGTGAGAACCCCTCACTTTGTTTTTCCTTCTCAGGATTGCTTTAGTTATTTGGGGTCTTTGGTGTTTCCATATGAATTTTTGAACTATTTGTTCCAGTTCGTTGAAGAATGTTTCTGGTAATTTGATAGGGATTGCATCAAATCTATATATTGCTTTGGGCAGGATGGTCATTTTGACGGTATTAATTCTTCCTAGCCACGAGCATGGGACGAGTTTCCGTTTGTTAGTGTCCCCTTTAATTTCTCTTAAGAGTGACATGTAGTTTTCAGGGTATAGGTCTTTCACTGCTTTGGTTAGGTTTATTCCTAGGTATTTTATTCTTTTTGATGCAATTGTGAATGGAGTTGTTTTCCTGATTTCTCTTTCTATTGGTTCATTGTTAGTGTATAGGAAAGCCACAGATTTTGGTGTGTTAATTTTGTATCCTGCAACTTTGCTGTATTCCGATATCAGTTCTAGTAGTTTTGGAGTGGAGTCTTTAGGGTTTTTTATGTACAATATCATGTCATCTGGAAATAGTGACAATTTAACTTCTTCTTTACCAGTCTGGGTTCGTTGTATTTCTTGTTTTGTCTAGTTGCCTTGCCTAGGACCTACAGTACTATGTTGAATAGCAGAGAGGAAAGTGGGCATCCCTGTCCTGTTCCCTATCTCAGAGGAAAAGCTTTCAACCTCTTGCTGTTCAGTATGATGTTAGCTGTGGGTTTATCATATATGGCCTTTATTATGTTGAGGTACTTGCCCTCAGTACACATTTTGTTGAGAGTTTTTATCAAGAATGGATGTTGAATTTTGTTGAATGCTTTTTCAGCATCTATGTAGATGATCACATGGTTTTTGTCCTTCTTTTTGTTGATGTGGTGGATGATGTTGATGGATTTTCGAATGTGGTACCATCCTTGCATCCCTGGGATGAATCCCACTTGGTCATGGTGTATGATCCTTTTGATGTAATTTTGAATTCGGTTTGCTAATATTGTTGAGTATTTTTGCATCTACATTCATCAGGGATATTGGTCTCTAGTTTTCTTTTTTGGTGGGGTCTTTGCCTGGTTTTGGTATTAGGGTGATGTTGGCTTCATAGAATGAGTTTGGGAGTATTCCCTCCTCATCAATTTTTTGGAAAACTTGAAGGAGAATGGGTATTATATCTTCTCTGTATGTCTGATAAAATTCCGAGATAAATCCATCTGGCCCGGAGGTTTTGTTCTTGGGTAGTTTTTGATTACCACTTCAATTTTGTTGCTGGTAATTGGTCTGTTTAGATTTTCTGTTTCTTTCTGGGTCAGTCTTGGAAAGTTGTATTTTTCCAGAAAGTTGTCCATTTCTCCTAGGTTTTCCAGCTTGTTAGCATATAGGTTTTCACAGTATTGTCTAATAATTCTTTGTATTTCTGTGGGGCCTGTCTTGATTTTTCCTTTCTCATTTCTGATTCTGTTGATGTGTGTTGATTCTCTTTTTCTCTTATAAGTCTGGCTAGAGGCTTATCTATTTTGTTTATTCTCTGGAAGAACCAGCTCTTGGTTTCATTGATTTTTTTCTATTGTTTTATTCTTGTCAATTTTATTTATTTTTTCTCTGATCTTTATTATGTCCCTCCTTCTGCTGACCTTAGGTCTCATTTGTTCTTCTTTTTCCAATTTCGATAATTGTGACATTAGACTATTCATTTGGGATTGTTCTTCCTTCTTTAAATATGCCTGCATTGCCATATACTTTCCTCTTAAGACTGCTTTCACTGCATCCCACAGAAGTTGGGGCTTTGTGTTGTTGCTGTCATTTGTTTCCATATATTGCTGGATCTCCATTTTAATTTGGTCATTGATCCATTGATTATTTTGGAGCCTGTTGTTAAGCCTCCATGTGTTTGTGAGCCCTTTTGCTTTCTTTGTACAGTTTATTTCTAGTTTTATACCTTTGTGGTCTAAAAAGTTGGTTGGTAGGATTTCAATCTTTTGGAATTTACTGAGGCTCTTTTTGTGGCCTAGTATGTGGTCTATTCTGGAGGATGTTCCATGTGTACTTGAGAAGAATGTGTATGCTGTTGCTTTTGGGTGTAGAGTTCTATAGATGTCTATTAGGTTCATCTGTTCCAGTGTGTTGTTCAGTGCCTCTGTGTCCTTACTTATTTTCTGTCTGATGGATCTGTCCTTTGGAGTGAATGGTGTGTTGAAGTCTCCCAAAATGAATGCATTGCATTCTACTTCCTCCTTTAATTCTGTTAGTATATGTTTCACATATGTTGGTGCTCCTGTATTGGGTGTATGTATATTTGTAATGGTTATATTCTCTTGTTGGACTGAGACCTTTATCACTATGTAATGTCCTTCTTTATCTCTTGTTACTTTCCTTGTTTTGAAGTCTATATTGTCTGATACTAGTATTGCAACACCTGCTTTATTCTCTCTGTTCTTTGCATGAAATATCTTTTTCCATCCCTTGACTTTTAATCTGTGCATGTCTTTGGGTTTGAGGTGAGTCTCTTGAAAGCATCGTATAGATGGGTTTTGCTTTTTTATCCATTCTATTACTCTGTGTCTTTTGATTGGTGCATTCAGTCCATTTACATTTAGGGTGATTATTGAAAGATATGTACTTATTGCCATTGCAGGCTTTAAGTTTGTGGTTACCAAAGGTTCAGGGTCAGCTTCTTTACTATCTTACTGTATAACTTAACTTGCTTTTTGAGCTATTATAAACACTGTCTGATGATTCTTTATTTCTCTCCCTTCTTATTCCTCCTCCTCCATTCTTCATATGTTGGGTGTTTTGTTCTGTGCTCTTTTTAGGAGTGCTCCCGTCTAGAGCAGTCCTTCTAAGATGCCCTGTAGAGGTGGTTTGTGGGAGCAAATTCCCTCAACTTTTGCTTGTCTGGGAATTGTTTAATCCTTCCTTCATATTTAAATGATAATCGTGCTGGATACAGTATTCTTCTGTTTCATTGCATTAAATATATCATGCCATTCTCTTCTGGCCTGTGAGGTTTCTGTTGAGAAGTCTGATGATAGCCTGATGGGTTTTCCTTTGTAGGTGACCTTTTTTTTCTCTCTGGCTGCCTTTAATACTCTGTCCTTGTCTTTGATCTTTGCCATTTTAATTATAATGTGTCTTGGTGTTGCCCTCCTTGGGTCCCTTGTCATGGGAGTTCTGTGTGCTTCTGTGGTCTGATAGGCCATTTCCTCCCCCAGTTTGTGGATGTTTTCAGCAATTATTTCTTCGAAGACACTTTCTATCCCTTTTTCTCTCTCTTCTTCTTCTGGTACTCCTATAATGCGAATATTGTTCTGTTTCAATTGGTCACGCATTTCTCTTAATATTCTTTCATTCCTGGAGATACTTTTAGCTGTCTCTGCATCAGCTTCTCTGCGTTCCTGTTCTCTGAGTTCTAGTCCATTAATGGTCTATTGCATCTCGCCCATTCTGCTTTGAAGTCCTTCCAGAGATTGTTTTATTTCTGTATTCTCCCTCCTTAGTTCTTGCATATTTCTCTGCAAGTCGATGAGCATGGTTATGACTTTTGTTTTGAATTCTTTTTCAGGAAGATTGGTTAAATCTATCTTCCCAGATTCCTTCTCAGGGAACGATGTGGAAGATGTCTGGGTTAGTCTGGTCTGGATCAAATTGTTTTGCCTTTTCATGTTGATAGATGCAGTGGTATGCTGTTGACTTGTCTATCAGCTGGGAGAACCTTTCCACTTGCTCCTGGCCTTTCTTACTGGGACAACGGCAACTCCTAGTGGCTTGTGTTGGGCAGTTGTGTGTAGACTGGTCTCTGTTTCTTGCTAGGCCGATATTGAGGAAGCTCCCTTGCTGTGCACTCAGGCTGCTCTGCTATGGCGGGGCCGTGCTGGAGGGGGAACAGGTGGGGGAGTGTTTTTCACCTTGAGGGATCTCAGAGCTGCTGCCCAGGGGGTTAGGGTGCCTGGAGTTCCCTGAGATTCCCAGCTGCTGGGCTAAGTGTCCCAGGATGCCTCTGTCCAGGTGTGGGGTCCCTGTCCCTTTAAGACTTTCAAAAAGCACTCGTTTTTCTTTGTCCCAGGGTCGCTGGCTGCAGGGACCTGCTCGCAGGTTTTACTGTCCCGTTTCACTAGTTTCCTGCACTCTTTGCACTGTGTGTCTGCACTCTGCGTGTGGATGGCTAGGGCTGGGTGTTTAGCAGCCCTGGGCTCCCTCTCTCTCCCTGCTCCAACTCCTCTCCTCCCACCGGGAGCTTGGGTGAGGGGCGATTGGGTCCCGCCGGGGCACGGCTTGTATCTTATCCCCTTCGCGAGGTGCTGGGTTCTCGTGAGTGTGGATGTAGTCTGGCTGTTGTCCTGTATCTTCTGGTCTCTCTTTTAGGGATAGTTGTATTTGTTGTGTTTTCAAAAATATATATGTTTTTGGGAGGAGATTCCCACTGTCCTACTCACACTGCCATCCTGGCTCTGCCTCCAAGCCTGGAGATTTTTGTTGAAAGGTTTTTAACTACAATTTCAATTTTTTAAATACATATATGGACTATTTAGGTTATGCCATTGTTCTTCAATAAGCTTTGGTAGTTTTTGTTCTTCCAGGAATTTGTTCACTTCCTCTTAATTGTTGAATTTAATGACTTAAAACACTAGGGAGAGTCACCAAATCACAAGGGAAGACAGCAAGAGGATAAAGAACAGAGAAGAACTATAAAAACAACCAGCCAGAAAACAATAAACAAAGTAGCAATAAATACATATCTATAAATAATTACTTTAAATATAAAATGAACTGAATGCTCCAATCAAAAGACGTAAGGTGGCTGAATGGTTAAAAAAAGCAAGACCCATCTATATGCTGCCAACAAAGACTCACATAGGATTTAAAGACAGACAAAAAGTAAAGGGATGGTAAAAGATATTCCATGCAAATGGAAATGAAAATAGAGCTGGGGTAGCAATATTTACATGAGACTAAATAGACCTTAAAACCAAGACTGTAACAAGAGACAAAGAAGGGCATTACATAACCATAAAGGAATCATCAAGAGTATAAAACCAACAAGAGGATATAGCATTTGTACATATTTATGTACAAAAGAGAGGGCTACTAAACATAAAGCAATACTAACAGACATAAAGAAAGATACTGGAGAAATATAATAGTAGGGGCTTTACACCCTACTTACATCAATAGATAGATCATCCAGACAGATCAATAAGGAAACAGTGATATTCAATGACACTTTAGACCAGATGGACTTAACAGAGATATACAGACCATTTCAAACAAAATGCATACTCTTTTCATGTGCACATAGAATATTCTCCAGGTAAGATTGATTGTTAGGCAAAAAAAACAGGTTTCAATAAATTTAGGAAGGTTGAAATCATATCAAGTACCTTTTCATACTGAAACAAGAAATAATAAACCAATTACAAAAAGGAAGCTGGAAAAAAAAGCAAAATAATATGCAACTGAACAACTAAAGGAGTCAAATAAAAAATCAAAAAAGCTGGCAGGCACCAATGTGGGAATTCCCAGGAGCAACTCAAAATGTACAGGGGGAATATGCACATGCACAGTGCCTAATCCTGGCTGCCAGCAGGGTCAGGGAGTGCTGACTCCAGAATTCCAGGGAGAAGCCCAGAGTGCACAGGGACAAGGGAGAATGTGCAAGGAGCCTGACACCACATCACCAGAGAAACTTGGTAGGCACTTAATCTGGAAATTCCTCAGAGCATTCCCAACTGCCCCAGAGCATGCATGGGCATATGAGTGAGTGAGGAGACATGGAGACTAAGCTGGTGCCAATCCAGGAGTAACCTGGAGTGTGCCACCAACCCACTGATGGCTTACCACCTTTCCCCTAACAACACAGAATTCACAGGTGTATACCCAAGAACCCCTCCAATGGGACTCCAAAGTCATGCCTCTGGGACCATGCTCTGGAGGCCCCAGCACCAGATAAACCCTATCTCACACTTACTTAGCCTTCAGTTTTCCAAAACCACAAGGCACACACAGTCTACATAGTGGAATCTCCTACAAAAGCCAGCCCTTCAAGACTGGTAGAGAGAGCCATTTGAATATAAATAACCAAGCACAGCAAGTCATATAAAATGAGGAGATAGAGGAATATGCTCAAAATGACACAACAAAGGGGAAAAAAATCTACTTGAAAAAGAATTTAAAGCAATGGTTATAGAGGATTCTGGGAAGGTGGTGTAGTACAGAGAGCCCGAATCCACCTTCTTGCATATACACACCAAATCTGCACATACACAGTATTTCATCCTGAAGAAAAATGGAGCCCAAAGTGAACACCTTCTATAAAACTTTTTAAAAGCCCAAACAGCAGGAGAGATAGAGACATGATAACTGTGGGAACCCCATCCACAGCAGAGCCACTGGCAGAAGGGTGGGGGAGGGATATCCCTGGGAGATCTAGGTGTGGACTCCCTGCCCACAGGTGCAGAAAAACAGTCTTGATGTTTAAAATGAAACTAGACCATAAGTGAAAGAACCTAAGTTTCAGAATTAAACATTCACTGCTTGGCAAGGAAACCATGGGTGCAATCCAAGATTGGAAGAGCCAGCCAGCACCACTGTTTGAGTTCCTTTTGCACATCTTTGGGTAGTTGAGAGCCGAATCTGGGTGTGATCCAGTAGTCCTGCCTTGTTGCTTGCTGTTGTCCACTGGTCCAGCCCCCATCAGCAGGACCAGAATGTTCCCTTTATCACAGGGAAGGTGCAAAAATCTGCCAACTTGTGCCACCAAGGCAACTCCTCAGAGCACAGTAGGGAAAGCATGTGTTGGGACTGACCCCAGGTCATGAGTGGGGCCTGTTGGGCAATGAAGAGGGAAATCCCCAGAACAGCTCAGAGAGCACAAGCACCATGGGGAAACATGTGCACAGGGTGCCTGAGCCCAGCCACCAGCAAAACCAGCAGGCACTGATGCAGGAATTTCCTAAAGCAGCCCAGAGTTTGCAGGGGCCTAATGTGTACAGTGCCTCATTGTGGCTACCAGCAGAGACTGTGGGTGCCAATGCAGGAATTCCCAGGAGCTGTCCAGAGAGCTTAAGAGAAAAGGGAGAATGTGCATGGAGCCTGACCCCATGCCACCAACAGGACCTGGTAGGTGCCCAATACAAGAATTCTCCCTAGTGGTCCCAAGAAGCCCAGAGTAATCATGGGCATATGGAGGAGGAGGAACATAAGATTTAGCTGGCCCAATCTGGGAGTTACCTGGAGTACACCCCTAACCTGCCACTAGCCCACTGCCCTCCACCAGCCAGTGCAGAAATTACAGGTGTCCACCTAAGAGCTCTTCTAAAGGTCTCCCAAAGCCATGCCCATGGGACCACATCCTGGGAGCCCCACAACCAGAAAAAACCATCTCACACTTGCCTTCCAACTTGCCAAAGCCACAAGGCACACCCAGTCTACACAGGAGACTCTCCAACATAAGGCCAGTCTTTCAAAACCAGGAAAGTGAGCCTTTTCAACCAATTCATGGAACCAAGAACACAATGTCATACAAAATGAGGAGATAGAAAAATCAGCTCCAAATGACCAAATGAGAAAAAAATTCAGAAAAATAGCTAAATGAAACAGAGTTAACCAATCTACCTGACGAAGAGTTTAAAGTAGTGGTTTTAAAGATACTCACCGGACTTGTGAAAATAATAGTGTAACTCAAGGCAGAATATAACAAAGAGACACAAAGTCTAATGAACCACTCAGAGATGAAGAATTCAACAGATGAAATATAAAGTACAGTAGAGGAAATGAAGAGCACACTAGAGGATCAGAAGAATGGATCAGCAACTTAGAAGACAGAGAATGGAAAGCACTCAAACTGAACAGCTAAAGGAAGAAATAATTAAAAGAAATGAGGATGGGGTAAGAAAGCTCTGGGACAATATCAAGTATCCTAATGTCTACATTATAGTAGTCCAAAAAGGAGAAGAGAGAGAGAGATGAGTAGAAAATTTATTTGAAGAGATAATAGCAGAAAACTTCCCTAAAATAAGGGAAAAAAAACAGTCTACCAGATCCAGGAAGCACAGACAGCTCCAAAT
The DNA here is from genome assembly GCF_030020395.1 of Manis pentadactyla. Lineage (NCBI taxonomy): Eukaryota > Metazoa > Chordata > Mammalia > Pholidota > Manidae > Manis > Manis pentadactyla. The sequence goes on along the minus strand of NC_080038.1, from coordinate 49,380,684 downwards.
AATATGAACCCACAGAGATCCACATCAAGACACATTGTAATATAAAGTTCAAAGATCAAAGAAAGAGAGATTCTTAAAAGCAGCAAGAGAAAAGCAACAAATATAAGTGAACCACAAGAAGGTTATCAGCTGATATTTCTGAAAAAATTCTACAGGCTTGAATGTAATGGTATGATATATTCAAATTACTGAACAGAAAAAGTCTCTAACCAAGAATATTCTTCACAGCAAGTTTATCATTCAGAATTGGAGAGATAAAGAGCTTCATTGATAAACATAAATTAAAAGACTTCTTCACTACTAAACCAGCCTTACAAGAAATATTTAAGGGGCTTTTTTACGAAGAAAAGACCCTAACTGGAAGCAAGAAATTTAAGAAAGGGAAGAGTTTCCACTGGTAAAGCTAACAGAGCAAACATAGTAGATTAATTACATGAAAACTAGTATGAAGTTCAAAAAGACAAAATAATGAATTTATATCTAAAAATTAGTTAAGGGAATCACTTAATAAAATGTTGTAAAAGAACATATATACATAAAATGTGGAGGAGGGAGAGAAAGAAATGTAGTGTTATTAGAAGAAGTGAGCAAAAGAGGAAAAAAGAATTAAAGGAGAACAACAAAAACAGCCAGAAAACATTTAACAAAATGGCAAGAAGTACATGCATATTAATAACTACTTTAAATGTAAATGGTATAAATGGTCCAATTAAAAGACAGGGTGACTGAATGGATAAAAAAACAAGACCCATCTAGTTTCAATACTGAAACAAAATTAACTTCAAAACAAAGAAAGTAACAAGAGACAAAGAAAGACATTACATAATGATAAAGGGGTCAATCCAACAGGAGGCTATTTCAATCATAAACATCTATACACCCAGCATAGTGGCACGTAAATACATAAACCAAATACTAACAGACCTAAAAGGAGAAACTCACAGCAACACAATTATAATAGGGATGTTATCACTGCACTTACATCAATGGATAGATCATCCAGACAGAAAATAAATAAGGAAACACAAGCATTGAACAAGACCAGATGGACTTAACAGATATTTACAGAACATTCTACCAAAAGGCAACAGAATACAATTTTTATCAAGTGCACATGGAACATATTCAATAATAGATCACATATGAGGATACAAAATGTCTCAATAAATTAAAGAAGACTTCAATTTTATCAAGCAAATTCTCAGACCAGAATGGTATGAAATTATAAATCAATTACAAGAAACTGCAAAAAAATGCAAACTCATGGAGGATAAACAACATGCTTCTAAGTATTCAATGGATCAAGAAACAGATCAGATAGGAAATCAAACAATACATGGAGACAAATAAAAACAAAACACAATGGTTCAAATATGTGGAATGCAGCAAAGCAGTTCTAAGAGGAAAACACATAGTAATACACACCTAATGGAAGAAACAACAAACCAAAATAAACAATCTAACCTTATAACTAAAGAAACAAGAAAAAGAACAAACAAATCCCAACATTACTAGAAGGAGGGGAATAATAATGCTCAGAGGAGAAATAAATAAAATAGAGACAAAGAAAACAGACAAAATCAATGCAATCAAGAACTGGTTCTTTGATAAAATAAACAAAATAGACCCCTAACCAAACATATCACAAAGAAAAAGAAAGAGGACACAAACGTACAAAATCAGAAATGAAAAAGAAGTTATAACCAATACCACAGAGGCCCAAAGAATTATAAGATAATTCTTTGAAAATTATATGACAATAAATTGGATCACCTAGAATAAATGGATAAATTCCTACAAACATATAGTTTCCAATACTGACCATCAAAGAAACAGAAAATCTCAATAAACCAATTACTAGTAATGAAATTGAATTTGTAATTTAAAAAAAATTTCCAACAAACAGAAGTCCAACACAAGATGGCTTCATGGATGAATTCTACCAAACATTTAAAGACAAGCTAATACCTATCCTTCTTAAAGTATTCCAGAAAATAGAAGAGGGGGAAATACATCCATTCTATGAGGTCAACATTACTTTAATACAAAAACCAAAGACACTACAAAAAAGAAAACTATAGACCAATATCACTGATGAACATAGATGCAAAAATGCTCCAAAAAATATTAGCAAACTGAGTTAAAAAATATATCAAAAGATCCTTTATCATAACCAAGTGGGATTTATTCCATTGATGCAAGAATGGTACAATATCCACAAATCAATCAATGCAATATATCACATTAACAAAAGGAATGATAAAATCCTTGTGAACATCTCAATAGATGCTGAAACAACCTTTGAAATATTAAGCATCCATTCATGACAATACTGCCCAACAAAGTAGATATAGAGGGAATATACCTCAACATAATAAAAGCCATATATGACAAAACCACAGCCAACAATACACTCAATGGCAAAAAGCTAAAAGCTTTTCCTCTAAGATCAGGAACAACATAAAGATGCCCTTTCTCCCCACTTTTATTCAACATAGTGCTGGACGTCCTAGCCACAGCAGGTAAGAAAATGAAATAAAAGGCATCCAAATTGGTAAAGACATAAAACTGTCTCTATTTACAGGTGACATGATATTGTATTGACAGAATCCTAACTCCATCAAAAAATGATGATAACTACTAGCTGGATTTGGTAAAGTTGCAGGATACAAAATCAATATACAGAAATCTGTTGCATTCCAATATACTAACAACAAAATAGCACAAAGAGAAATTAAGAAAGCAATTTCATTTACAATTGCATCAGAAAGAATAAAATACCTAGGAATAAACCCAACCAAGTAGCTGAAAGACCTGTACTCGTAAAAGCACAAGACAATAATGAAGATAATTGAAGAGGACACAAATAAATGGAAAGCTAGCCCAGGCTCATGGATAGGAAAAATTAATATTGTCAAAATGGCCATCCTGCCCAAAGCAATTTGTAGTTTACCTATAAACTATACCAATTTATAGTAATACCTGTAAAAATACCAATGGCATTTTTCAATGAAGTAGAGCAAAGAATCCTAAAATTATACAAAACCATAATAAACCCAAATAACTAAACCAATCTTGACAAAGAACAAAACTGGGGTGATCATGCTCCCTGATTTCAAGCTACACTGCAAAATCTACAGTGATTAAAACAGTATGGTATTGGCACAAGAACAGACCCATTGATCAATAGAACAGAATGGAGAGCCCAGAAATAAATCCATGCATATATTGTCAATTAATATTTGAGAAAGAAACCTTGAAAATACAGTGGGAGAAAGACAGCCTCTTCAGTAAATGGTGTTGGGAAAACTGGAGAGCTACATATAAGAAATTGAAACTAGATCACTAATGCCATACACAAAAGTAAACTTCAAATGGATTAAAGACCTAAATGTAAGTCATGAAACCATAAAACTCTTAGAAGAAAATGCAGCCAAGAATGTCATGAACATCAGCATGTGAAATTTCTTTCTGGACGCATCTCTCCAGGCAAGGGAAACTAAAGAAAAACTGAAAAGTGGGACTGCATCAAATTAAAAAGCTTTTGCACAGTAAAGAAAACCCTGAACAAAACAAAAAGGCAACCTACCATATGGGAGAATGTATTTGCAAATGATATATCCAATAAGGAGCTAATATCCAGACTATATCAGGAACTTATAAAACTCAACTTCAAAAAGACAAATATTCCAGTGAAAAAATGTGCAAAAGACCTGAATAGACATTTTTCTGAAGAAGACATAGAGATTGCCAACAGATGCATGAGAAGATGATCAACATCAATAATCATTAGGGAAATGAAAAATCAAAACTACAGTAAGGTATCACCTCATGCCAGTAAGAATGGCTACTATCCAAAAGACAAGAAATAACAAGTGTTGGTGAGGATGTGGTAAAAAGAGAACCCTCCTACACTGAAGGTAGGAATGTTAATTGGTGTAGCCACTATGGAAAGCAGTATGGAAGTGCCTCAGAAAACTAAAAATAGAAATAATATGTGACCCAGCAACTTCTGGGAATTTACCTGAAGGAAAGCTATATGAACACCTATGTTCATTGCAGCATTATTTACAATAGCAAAAATATGGACGCAACCCAAGTGCCCATTAACAGATAAAAATGTGGTATATATACACAATGGAATATTAATCATCCATAAAAGAGAAATAAATCTTGCCTTTTGAAACAACTTTCATGGGCCTAGAGGGTACTATGCTAAGTGAAATAAGCCAAGCAGAGAAAGATAAATAGCATATGATTTCACTTATATGTGGAATCTAAACAAACAAAAAAGAAATAGAAACACACATATAGACAACAGACTCTTGGTTACCAAATGGAGGGGTGGGGAAATGGATGAAATAGGTGAAGGGAATAAAAAGGATAAACTGCAAATTATGAAATAAGTTAACCATAGGAATGGAATGGAAGTACAACAGAGAATATAACCAATAACATTGTAATAGCTTGGTATGGAAATGGGGTAACTACACTTATTGTGGCAACTATGTAGTAATGTATGTAATTATCGAGTCACTATGTTGTGCATCTGAAATCCAATACAATATTGTATATCAACTTTATTCCAAAAAAATTAAAAGGATAGAGAAAAAAAACTTGACAAGAGAAATATTGAAAAAAAATCATAAAATACCTTGAGAGAAATGAAAATGCAAAGACAACAGCTGAAAATCCAAGAGACCAGCAAAATCACTTCTAATTAAGAAGTTTATAGTGATACAAGCCCACCTCAGGACACAAGACAAATTTCAAATAAACAATGTAACTTTATATCTAATAAAACTAGAAAAAGAAGAACAAACAAAGCCCAAAGTTCATTGAAGGAATGAAATAATAAAGATCAGAGTGTAACTGAAATACAGATTCAAAAAAAAGTAGGAAATACAAATAAAATAAGGGACCTGTCTTCAAAAATATAAATACAATTAATAAAACTTTACCCAGACTCATCAAAAAATAAAATAAAACAGAGGGCCCAAATAAAAATAAGAAAGAGAGGTTACAAACTAATGCCACAGAAATACAAAGGCTTACAAGAGACTACTACAAAGAATTATATGCCAAAAATTGGAACAACCTAGAAAAAATGTATGAACTCATAAAACAATCTCCCAAGACTGAACCAAAAGAAATAGAAAATCTGAAAAACTGATTACTGGTAATAAAATTGAATTAGTAATGACAAATTTCCTAGCAAACAATAATCCAGAACTAGAAGGCTGCAGAAGGGAATTCTACCAAACTTTTCAAGAATTAATAATCACTCTTCTCAAACTTTTCCAAAAAATTGAAAAGGAAGGAACACTTCCAAATTCATTCTATGAGGCATTGTTATCCTGATACCAAAACTAGAAAAAGACACCACACAAAAAAGGAAAATTATAGGTAAATATACCTGATGAACATTGATGCAAAAATCGACTACAAAATATTAGCTAAACCAAATTCAACAATACATTAAAATAATTGTACATCCTGATCAAGTGGGATTTATTCCACAGATGCAAGGATGGTTCAATATCTGCAAGTCAATCAATATGATATGCCACATTAACAAAAAAGAATAAATATCATACCATTGTCTCAATAGTGCAGAAAAGCATTTGAATCAATCAAACATCCATTTATGATAAAATCTCTCAAAAACATGGGCATACAGAGAATATATCTCAACATAATAAGGGCCTTGTATTACAAACCCACAGCCAAAATCATACTCCATCATAAAAAGCTAAGTTTTTCTTCTAAGATTAGAAACAATACAAGAATGCCCACTCTCACCACTTGTATTCAACATAGTACTGAAAGTCTTAGACACAGAAATCAGACTAGGAAAAGAAATAAATGTTCTCTGAATTAGAAAGAAAGAAGTAAAACTGTCACTGTATACAGCATGATACTATATATAGAAAACCCTAAAGATGCCACTTAAATGCTATTAGAACTAATAAATAGATTCACTAAAGTTTCAGAATACAAAATTAATGTACATAAATGAATCTGTTGGATTTCTACATACTAATAATGAACTAACAGAAAGAGGAATTAAGAAAACAATCCCAGTTACAATTATATTAAAAAGAATAAAATACCTAGGAATAAATTTAACAAAGGAGGTGAAATACCTATTCTCTGAAAAGTGTAAGAAATGGATTAAATAAATTGAAGATTACACAAATAAATGTAAAAATACACTGTGGTCTTGACTTGGAAGAATATTGTTAAAATATTCATAAAAACTACCTAAAACAATCTACAGATTCAATGCAATCCCTGTCAAAGCACCAGTGGTATTTTTCATAGAAATAGAACAAATAATATTAAAATTTATTTAGAATGACAGGAGACCCTGAACAGTCAAAGAAACCTTGAAAAGAACGAAGATGGAGGTAGCAGGCTCCTTGATTTAAAAGTGTACTATGAAACTGTAGTAATCAAAAGTTTGGTATTGAAAGATACTTAGATCAATGAAACAGAATAAAGTCCAGAAATAAACCCATGCTTGTATGGTGAATTAATCTTTTACAAAGGATGCACAAACATACTATGGTAAAAGACAGTCTCTTCAATAAATGATGATGGAAAGATTGGATAACTACATGCAAAAGAATGAAATTGGACCACTTTCTTATACCACATACAAAAAATAAACATAAAATGGATTAAAGACTTCTAAATGTATGACCAAAACCCATAAAAGTCCTAGAGAAAACCATAGGCAGTAAGCTCTTGGACATCACTATGAGTAGTATTTGTTGGATCTGTGTCTAAATGCAAGGAAAAGAAAAGCAAAAATAAACAAATGGGACTACATAAAAATAAAATGCTTCTGCAAAGTGAAGGAAACCATCAGAAAAATGTGAATGCAACCTACTAAGTGGAAGAACATATTTGTAAATTATATAAACAAGGGGTTATTAGCCAAAACATATAAAGAACTCACACAACTCATTATTAAAAAATCCAATTAAAAAATTGGCAGTGGATCTGAATAGATATTTCTCCAAAGAAGACATACAGATGGCCAACAGACATGTGAAAAGAGTCCAACACTAAGGAAATGCAAATCAAAACTACATTGAGATATCACTAATACCTGTCAGAATGCCAATTGAAAAATGAAAGAAAGAATAAGTGCTGGTGAGAATGTGGAGGAAAGGAAACCTTCACACACAGTTGGTGGTAATGTAATTTGTTACAGACACTACGGAAAACAGTATAGAGGTTCCTCAAATATTTTTAAATGAAAAATGTGATCCAGCAATTCCATTCTTGAATATTTATCCAAAGAAAATGAAACTCTGACTTCAAAAGATATATGTACTATATGATCATAGCAGCATTTTTACAATAGCCAAGATATGGAAGCAACCTGTGTCCATCAGTAGACAAATGGATAAATGGTCACTGAATTATACATGTACAATGGGTGAAAAAATGTATACATATAATGGAGTATTACTCAGCCATAAAGAAGAATGAATTATTGCCATTTGCAACAACATGGACAGACATATAGAATATTATAAGTGAAATAAGTCAAAGACAAATATATGATTTTATTGATATGTGGAATCCAATAAAACAACAAAAACAATCAGATACAGAGACCCATGTGGTGGTTGTCAGAGGAGAGGGATGTGGAGAGATGGGTAAAATAGGAGAAGGGGATTATAAGGGACAAGAATCTAGCTATAAAATAAATGAGAGAGATGTTTATTTGGAGGAAAATCAGCAGGCAGTGCACAGAGAGGCAGAGTGACAGGCTCAAGCGAGTTGAAAAAAGCAAAGGAGGAATAGCTGGGAGGAAGATTGTATAATAGGAGGTCACTGTGATAACCTTTTCCTATGTACACAGCAAGGAAACAACCACATAAAGTACAAGTAACTCTGAAAATGACCTGAAGACTGCAGAACAGATCATATACACATAATGAATAAGACAATACCACATTGAGATGGGTAAAGGGGCAGAGCCATGATTGATCAGGGTCCAACACCTTTCCCTAATCCAACCCACAGGCAAAAGGGAGAGAAACAGAATTAGAGGGGATAAACAGGAACCTGGAACACCTGGCCCTGGAATCTGCTCTAGGAAGACAAGTCCCAATTGTACTGGGCTTGAAGATTAACAGAGCTGGACACCAGAAATAGTTGGAGTACTATGAGGGGCAGAGAATCCAGTCACTTATGGAGGACTGGGGTGCTCTGTTAATCCTTCTGGGACCCAATGCAGAGGCAGCAGTTAGAAAGATTTTCTAGCCTTGGGAAGTGCGCCAGAGGGCAGGGATCTGAGAGAGCTCTCTCTGGAGGAGAAAGGGCAGGCAGATGACAATTTCCCAAATCTCACTCAGACCAGTTGGCCAATGCTAGTGTGACCCAGCTCTAAAATTCTCCACCTGCCCCACTGGTTTAGCCTTGACATTCTGTGGTGGACCTGTCACACCTGCACACTTGGCCTAACAGTGGATGGTATTAATGACAGAAAGGCAGAAAGTGGCCCCACCCACAACACATCCCAGCAGAAATGCCAGACATCATACAAATGGCACAAAAAGGCTAGCAGAATAGATCTGCCATTACTGGCAGACAGGCACACAGAAGCTAGCATTGGAAATACACCATTCCTAGCAGGCAGGCAGAAAGGCAGGCCCTGTCCACAGCCCACTAACAGTGGCCATGGTTCAACACAACACAGAATCAGGCTCTGATGTGCAAATAATATTGCACTTCTGGGCACCACAGGATGCCTACTACATAAGCCATAACTTTCAGTATGGTGAGGCATAGCTGACCTATGCAATAAAAAGGAAAAAACACAAAGATGCAGACAAAATATGAATATGTATCAAACAAAAGAACTAGGAAAATACACAGAAAAAGTGCTAAATGAAATGGACATAAGCAACCTTCCTGATAAATAATTTAAAGAAAGGATCATAAAGATACTCACTGAACTGGGGGAAAAAATTAATAATCACAGTGAGAAGGTCAACAAAGAGATAGAAAATATGAAAAAGAGCCATTCAGAGCTGAAGAATACAATAACTGAAATGAAAAATACAACATGGAATAAATAGAAGGCTAATGGATGCATAGGAATGGATTAGTGAGATGAAAGGGCACTGGAGAATAACCAGGCTAAGTAACAGAGAGATAAAATAATTTCTAACAATGAGAAGATGCAAAGAGAGGGTGACAATTCCAAATGAAACAATATTCATATAATAGGGGTCCCAGAAGGAGAAAAGAGAGACAAAGGGATAGAAAGCCTATTTGAAGAAATTGTAGCTGAAAACTTCCCCAACCTGGGGTAGGAAACAAACATTCAAGTCTCAGAAGAACAGAGGGTGCCTAAAAAAATGAACCCATGGAGGTACACACCAAGACACTTAGTAATTAAAATAGCTAAGTTTAAAGGTAAAAAGTCTTAAAAGTAGCAAGAGAAAGGCAGTTATGCACAAAGGAAACTCTATAAGGCTATCAGCAAGATTTCTCAGGAGAACCTTTACAGGCCAGAAGGGAGTTGCATGAAATATGCAAAGTGCTGAAAAGGAAAAATGTGACAACCAAATGAGGTTATTATTCAGGTCTGAAGGATAGAATAAAGGTTTAAAGGTTTTCCAGATAAACAACTATTAGAGGAATTCATCATTACTAAATCATCCTTACAGGATATGTTTAAAGGGACTTCTTCAAATGGAAATGTTTTTAAGTTTAAATATTTTTCATCAATTAAATAAACCTACAGTAAAGGGAGGAGACCAATCAGTTCCACAGTGAGAATGAAATTAAAATAAGAAAAGTAGCAAAATCAATTATGCACAAAATTAGTCAAGGGATACAAAAATAAAATGTAGATTATGACATCAAAAATAAAATGTAGAGGAGGAATAAGAATAAAAAAGTACTTTTAGAATGTGTTTGAAATTAAATTAACATCAACTTAATATGGACTGTTATATATATATATATAAATTTCATATATAGCTTCCTGTATATATATATATATACAGGAAGCTATATATGAAATTTATAGTTAACTATACACCACACACCAAAAGCCTTTAACAGATACAGAATAAAAACAAACAGAAAGGAATCCAAGCATAACACTAAAGAAAGTCATCAAATCAGAATTGAAGACAGCAAGAGAGGAAGAAAGGAACAGAGAGAATCTAAAAAAACACCAGAAAACAATTAACAGAATGGCAATAAATACACCAATAAATGGAAAGGTAGCCCATGCTCATGGATAGGAAGAACTAATATTGAAAAATGGTCATGCTGCCCAAAGCAATTTACAGATTCAGTGCTATCCCTACCACAATACCAATTTAATTTTTCATGAAACTAGAGAAAATAATCCTAAAATGTATATGCAACCACAAAAGGCCCCAATAGCCAAAGCAATGTTCAGAAAGAACAAAGCTGGGATATCATGCTCCCTGATTTCAAGCTATACTATAAAGGTACATTGATTAAAACAGTGTTCTACTGACACAATAATAGATACATGGATCGATGGAACAGAATATAGAGCCTAGAAATAAACCTATGCATATACTGTCAATTAATGTATGACAAAGGAGGCAAGAATATACAATGGGAAAAAGACAATCTCTTCAATAAATGGTGTTGGGGAAACAGGAGATCTGCATGTAAGAAAATGAAACTGGATCACTGTCTAACACTGTACACAAAAGTAAACTCAAATGGATTAAAGTCCTAAATATAAGATATGAAGCCATAAAACTCTTAGAAGAAAATATAGGCAGGAATCTTTTGAACATTAGCATGAGTAATTTTTTTTCTGGATACACATCCCTGGGCAACGGAAAGAAAAGCAAAAATAAACAAGTGGCACTAAATCAACAAAAATGTTTCTGCACGGCAAAGGAAACAATCAACAAAATGAAAAGGCAACCTATTGAATGGGAGAATATATTTGCAAATGGTATGTCTGATTAGGGGCTAATATCCAAAATATATAAAGAACTCATAAAATTTAACACCAAAAAGATAAATAACCTAATTTAAAAATGGGCAGAGCACCTGAATAGACATTTTCCCAAAGAAGACATACAGATGGCCAACAGGCACATGAAAAGATGCTCCACATCACTAATCATCAGGGAAATGCAAATGAAAACCACAATGAGATATCTCCTTATAGAAGTTAGAATGGACACCATCCAAAAGACAAGAAATAACAAGTGCTGGTGAGGATGTGGTGAAAATGGAATCCTACTACACTGTTGTTGGGAATGTAAATTGGTCCAATCACTGTGGAAAACAGTATGGAGGTTCTTCAAAAAATTTAAAAAAGAAACACCATATGGCCCAGAAAAGGTACAAAATCTCAGTTATAATGTAAATTAGTCATGAGGATGTACAGCACAGAGAATATATTCAATAATATGGTTTAATATCTTTTTCTGTTCACAGATCATAACTACACTTATTGGGGTGAGCATTTAATAATGTAGATAACTGTCAATCACTACATTTTATACTTGAAATCAACAGAATATTGTATATCAGTCATACTTCAATAAAAACACCTTTTTTCATTATTATGTATTCATTGAAAAAACAAAGGCACTAACAGATCTTTGGTTGCTGCTAAATGGTATGCATGCTGAAATCAACATTATTTAATAATTATATTTTAATATCATAATGGCTAAATATTAAAATAATACAAACTGATAACTACAAAGAAATATGTGAGACATTGGGATACAATGTCCCTGTAAGTGGCACAGGGAATATAGTTAACAACTTTGTATGTTGACAGATGATAGCTAGATTTACATGGTGATCACTTTGTAATGAATATAAATGTGAAATCACTATATTGTACACCCAAAATTAATACAGTATTGTATGTCAACTACACTCCAATAAATAAATAAATAAACATATATTTAAAGGTTTAAAAATAATAGATTTAAATTAAATTAGAAACTACAAACCAATCTTACAAGAAGTAGTAGTAGCCACAACACATCTGGGACATGGCTATCAGAAATCGTGGAGATACAAGCTGCTTTCTGAGGTTCATTAAAAAATCTGAGCAAGAGGTATAGCTAATGGAGGAAAGATGGTGATAATGAGACAAACCCTTTGGGGAGTAACCCAACAAATTTCTGTGTATGTTTCTTAACCCCAATTCACTACATATGGTTGGGCCCATCATTAATTGCTATGGCTTTTAGAGAGACATTTGACAATATGCATGAGAAAAATCTTAAAAATTTACATTATTTAATGAAGTAATTCCATTCCAAATAATCAATAGTATTATTTGGTTGTAGTGATACTTAAACAGTTCTGAAACTATACTAATAATCACTGAATTATACATGTAAAATGGGTGAATTTTATAGTATTTAAAACACACCTTAATAAAACTTACAGAAAATCAATGCTAAGAAACTAATCTAAGATGCAGAAAAAGCTTGAAGCACAATGATATTTATCACAGTGCAAATGCAAAGTGAAAGTCGAAACACCTAAATCATTGAAGTCTAATCAATCAAACATCATCTCAATATCTACTCATTGCATATTAACCCTCGGTGTGCAGAAATGGATCACATACAGACTCAGACCACAGAGGAATTCTCAGGCAGGTGGAAGTCAGCCAAGAGAGAACAAATCTATTCAGGTAGACAGGAAACTGTGGAAAGAAGGGTCAGGGAAGTGTTTCCTGAAGAGGTGCCATATGAGTACCTGGCACTGGAACTCACCACCCCCAGATTGCATTGCCTCCCATGAAGATCAGACCTGCATACCCCAAATTTAAAAGAAACACTTTACTGCTGAATAGAGCTGATGTCGGGCACAAACACAGCTACCAACCCTCATGAACTCACCAGGACCAAGCATAGTACAGTAGTGCTCAACCTAAGCATCCGTCCTAATGCCTTGGGAAGCCCCAGATACTTTCAGGGCACTTCATGTGCTTCTTTAGAATAGCTCGGGGGTCTGCCACCACCCTTGGTTGGTACCCAATTCCATTCCTGGGTATGGGCAGAATAGGAGGAGGGATCATAGAAAATGCAACCGAATGCACCAAATATTTCTGACAGCCCCTCCTACCAATGGTTCCAGATCCTATCATCAAATTGCTCAAGGTCTGCTGGAGAAGACATAAAACTAGACACTGATAATATAGTGTAATAAATGATGGCAGTGGGGTGTGAGAGGCCTGAAGAAGGACCAGATCCACTGTGGGAGTTAGGGAAGACTTCCTAGAGGTGATGAATGGTATCTGAGCTCAGTTTCCAAAATAACAAATGGTTAGCCAGCTAAAGAGCTAGTGGTCAAAGTTATTGCAGGTGTACTATTTTTGTAGTGTATTTTAAAAGTTTATACTTAATAAATCAATCTTTTTACAAGATATGATATATAATTGTTATTGATTACATAATTATGGGATTCATTTTTTTAATCCTTGCTAGTAATTTGTTTTTTTTATTTCACTGATTTTATTTTTGTAATTGAAGCATAGTTGATATACATAAATATATTGGTTTCAGGTGTACAACATAGTGGTTTGACAATTATATGTATCATGAAATCTCACCATAAGAAGTGGTTATCATCTTTCACCATATAGTTATTGCAATGTTATTGGCTATATCCCCTATGCTGTACCTTTCATCCCCATGACTTATTTATTTCACCATTGGAAGTTTGTACCTCTTTATTCCATTTGCCTATTTCAGTCATCTCCCCCAACCTTCCCCTATGGCAACCACCAGTATTTTTCCCTGTATTTATGAGTCTATTTCTATTTTACTTGTTTTTGTTTGTTCATTTGTTTTGTTTATTAGATTCCACATAGAAGTAAAATCATATGGTATTTGTCTTTCTCTGACATTTCACTTAGCATAGTACCCTCTAGGTCAATCCATATTGTTGCAAATGACAAGATTTCATGCTTTTTATGACTGAATAATATTCCTGTGTGTGTGTGTGTGTGTGTGTGTGTATACCACATCTTTATCCATTCATCTATAGATGGACATTTTGGTTGTTTCCATACCTCAGCTAATGTAAATAATGCTGCAACAAACGTAGGGGTACATATATGTTTTTTAATTAGTGTCTTTGTTTCCCTCATGTAAATACCCAGAAGTGGAATTACTGGGTAATATGGCATTTCTATTTAATTTTTTGAGGAAACTACATACTGTTTTTCATAGTGGCTGAACAAATTTACATTCACCCCAACAGTTTATGAGGTTTCCCTTTTTTCCACATGTTCCCCAACACTTGCTATTTCCTGCCTTTTTGATACTTGCTTTTCTGACTTGCGTGAGATTATACCTTATTGTGGTTTTGATTTGCATTTCCCTAATGATTAATGATGTTGAGCATCTTTTCATGTATCTGTTGGATATCTGTAGGTCTTCTTTGGAAAAATGTCTATTCAAGTCCTCTGCTCATTTTTTAATTAGGTGATTTGTCTTTTTGGTGTTGAATTGCATGAGTGCTTTATATATTTTGCATATTAACCCATAATTAGACATATCATTTGCAAATATATTCTCCCATTCAATAGGTTGCCTTTTCATTTTGTTGATGGTTTCTTTTTTCAGGTGTATTTGGAATGCCTTCCAGAAGAACTGGAGACAACCTTCAATTTAAAAATATGGTTAAGTATGACATGCTATACTAATAACCTCCAATCCTATGCAGCTGCCTGACACACTGTAGGCACTCAATAAATATTTGTTGAATAATTAATGAATGCAGGTGGAACAACAGGTATCACAGAAAGGGGTTAGTATCCATACTATTCAAAGATCTGCTCCAACTCAAAAGGAGACTATAATCAACAACAATAATAGCTACATCTCATCCTCACAACAATCCTATGGAGTAGGGTCTATGATTGTCCTATTTATGGAGAGGAATCTGAAGCTTAGTGAACCACACAGCTATTGAGTAAGATAACTTGGGTGAATCTGACTCCAGAGCTCATACTTTTAGCCCAATACCCTTTACTGGCAACCCATCCCAAAAATGGGCAAAGAATTAGATCAGGCAATTCACAAGAGGAAGTAGTCAAATGACCAGCAAACATGAAAAGATGCTCAATCTTATTAATAACTAAAGAAAAACAAATCAAAGCAACACTGAGATACCACTTGTAGTGCCTATCAGATTAACAAAGATTTTTTAAAGTGATAAGCAGTGTTAGTAAACTGGTGAGAGAACAGACACATGCACACTCTTATGCACGGTAGGGATGTATAGGGAAAATAAGCAGTGTCAAAATTTTAAATATCTATATACCTTTTGGCCAGAAACTCTTTTTTTAAAGGATAATACCCTATAAAGAAATATTCTCATATATATTCAAAGATGTTTGTGACACTATTCAAAATGGAGGGGGAAAAGTCCCTCGAAGTAACCTAAGTTTCCATCAGTAAGGGTCTGTTTGAATAAATTATGGTAGCATTCAGGTGCTGGAATATTGTAACTCCACTAAACAGAAATAATTTATGCGGAAAGACTTACATGGCATATTGGCATATGGTCAAATGGAAAAAAAGGAAATTACAGATCAATGTGAAGAGTATACCATTTATGTAAATATAATATTAATGATGATAATCTGCTCCACAGATGAAACTGCCTTGTTATGACATAGTCCTGCTACCATAGATTTGAGAAGGGAAGGAAAAGAAGACAGTAAGAAGAGGAGAAGAAAAATTAAAAAGGGATAAGGAGAGAGTAATAGAAAAGAGAAGATAGGGAACTTCAAAAATTTAACTGGATATTTTGAAAGGGAGATAGTGCTTAAAGAGTGTGAGTTCTAGAACCAGATTACCTGGGTTCATAGTTGGGCTCTGTACATACTAGCTAGGTTATCAGTTAGCTACCTCACCTCTCTGAACCTGTTTCTTCATCTGTAACATGGGAATAATAGTAGCTCTCTTGTGAGGGCCTTATTAGAATGGGCTAAATTAATCCATGTAAAGCACTTAATGAAGGGTCTGGTACACAGTAAGCTGTCAATTAATATTAGCTGTTATTTCTTTGTACCAGGCATTAAGGAAAGTGTTTTCTATACATTATGTTATTGAATTGTTTACAAGCACCTGGTTGTATGGAAGCTAACTGTAAGAAAGCACTTACCATTTGTATTACAGTAGTTTCTGAGTTTTATTGCCCTCCTTTTATAGTTGAGGAAACTTAGGGTCAGAGAGGTGTTTTTACTCAAGGTGCCCTGGCTATATATGGGTGGTCTGATTCCAACGCCCAGCGAGCTCATTTTACTACTCCAGAGGGAAAGGAGAAAAATGTATAGAGGGGAAAGCCAGTGCTGGGTGAGGCGGGAGGCGAGAGGGAATACACTGGGTTTTATCTCTAACAAGCGCCTGAAATACCTTTGGGGCCAAAGCAGGGCCCGGCAAGAAGAAGGCGGAGTGGGTGGAGCTGAGCCAAGGGGGAAAGGATAAATGCCACGTCCTGACCCACACACCCACCATCGTTCGTTCGTCCTCAGTGCAGGGCAACAGGTAAGAGTTGCTTTCAGCCTGATGCCCTCTCTGGTTTGCCTACCCACCTCAAGGCTCCACATGCTGACTCTGGACTGACTAGATCTGACTTTGTTTTTTAGAATCTGTCTCTGTCCTTTTCCTTTTTTCTCTCCCATGACTCTCCTTGTCTTTCCCTGTTTCCAACTTTCTTTTCTTTTTTCTGTTTTCTCTCCTTTGTTAGTTTTTCAAGACAATCACTTGACTTCATCTCTGACACTATTTTTCTCTTATTTTTCCTTTATCTGAGTTCTTCCTCTGTCTTTTTCTCTAAATCTCTCTCTCTCTCTCTCTCTCTACCTTTCCATCTCTTTCTTATACTCTGTACCTCTCAGTATCTGTCTTTTTGTCTCTCTATCCCCTCTCGTCTCTGCCTCCCAGGAAGATATCTTGGTATTTCTTCCAGCAATTTTCCATTCTTCCCTCACTTTGGCATCTTCTCTCTGCTCTGGCTGACAGAAGCTCAATGGGTAAGAGCCTAGCAGGCCAGAGGGAGGGACAGAAAACTGAGGGAATGTGGGGATGATGGGAATGATGAATTGGGTATGGAGAGATTTGAAGGAATTGAGAGATGAATAATTAGCAGAAACAAGGGAAGAAGCTGGAAGATGAATGTTATGTCATTGAAAGGACCTTTGCTGAAAGTCAATAGATTTGTGTTCTCACCCTAATTCACAGTGAGACACTACACAAGTTGTTCACCTTCTGAAAAAAGGGCATGGCCTATGATTCCCACAACCTCTTCTAATTTTTATCTTGTGGTCTTCTAAGTTGTTCTGTTTCTAAGGATTTCTGATTCTCTGATTTCAGGTTTCTAAAATTCTCTATGATTCTTCCATGATGGGTAGAGGGTGCTAGGAATGGTCTGACGCTTCCAACTCCTGAAGAGCAGTGACCACATCCCATCCATACCTAACTGAACCTTGCAAAGCAGGCCACAAAGGGAAAAGAGAGGTCAAGGAATGTGACATTGAGTGGTTTCTGGCATTCTGTTGAGGTAGAGTTGTGGTTGGTCCTTCTGATCTCTGGGACTGCAGATTGGTTGCCAGCATCAGAGAGGAATTTAAAGTGCAGGAAAAATCTTCTAGTAATGATCTGTCATTTGGTCTGAAATATCACCATTATCTCTGAGGGAAAGCATTGTTTTAAGAAGACCCCTGGCAAGGACTGCAACACAATGGGTGAATAAGTTGTTAAATGGTGGAATGAATCAGCAAATGTTCACCAGTGCCTGAAATTCTACTTCAGTTACAAATCTGTTCCTTTGGTAAAGGCATTGGTCACAGTTCAAATCAAATGTCCTGGAAAGGTCCTATTAGTGAAGCAGAGGGGATTGATGTCTGGAGTCAGGCTCTTGGTCAAGAAAATATATAGCAATATTTGAATCATAAATCCATAGTGGCCAAGCTAGTAGACTCTGGAACCAGATTGCCTAGGTTTGAATCCTGGTTATCCTACTTACTAGCTTTATGACCTAGGCAGATCTTAGTCTTTTGGGGCCTCAGTCTCCTCATCTTTGAAATAAGGCTGATATTAGTGTCTACCTCACAGGGTTGTCATGAGGTTTAAATAAGTCAACTCATGTGAAACACTTCCAACAGGGTCTGGCACAGTGAGTACTCTGTGAGTGTTTGACTGTTAGAACCATATGGAATCTATGAAGTCATCTAGTCCAATATCTGAATAGAAACTGAGGCCCAGAGAAGGAAAGTACAGAGCCCAAGTTCACATAGTAAATTGTAACAGAATAAGGGCAAAAATCAGGACTGAGACAAGAATCAGCTTTTCAGACCTGGTCTGGTGTATTTATTCATGATGTGACTTCCCTTTGCCCTACCTTCACTTTCACTATATAGAAAATGTAGAAAGTAAAAATAATAGCTAACACTCTTTCAGTATTTATTCTGGGATAGGCACTTTTATATATACTTTATATAGATTATCTTATTGAATCTTCACAACATCCCTGTGAAGTAGATTGTTCTTATTATTACCTAATTATATATATATATAAGACATAAAGCAGATACATATCTTTTCTAAGTTCTCAGAACTAGTGAGGGGTGGAGCCAGGATTCAAATCCAAGTAGTCTGGCTCCAGAGGCTGTTGATACCCTAAATTGCATAAAATACTTCCTTGATTCAATTTTACTCATTCTAATCTCATAACAGTTAGTGGGATGGAATGGAAACAGAGCCTAAGGTAACTAGACTATGAGGTTATGGGTCATAAAGATGGGCAGGCAGAGTGAGGCAGGAAAAATTCCAGGAAAGGAGCATTAAAATAGAGAAATTGGAACTGAAGTTTGAAAGAACTTGATAATGTAATAAATTCCAATAAATAGTCTGTATTTTCCCAGATCCCTGAAAATATCATGACCAAAAGCCTCTTAGAGATGATGTGATTATAGTGAAAGTCTTCTGCTTTTGTAGTTGGGGGCAGGAGTAGGACTTAATCCACTATCATCCTAAGGTAGGACCAGACTTTGCTTCTAATCTTGGGGTCTTTGCTTTCTGTTACACACCCTAATGTTGTTGTCATTATTGGTGGTGGTGTTGACGTTGGAGAAAGGAGTTGCAGGAGCCTGGAACCTGGCCATCTGCTTTGCCTGTCTCTCCCTGGGCCATCCACCCCTTCTCACTACCAATAGCCAGGGTCAGCCCCAGCCAGATGCTCAGATGTGATTCTAGAAAGGAGCTCCTCTTCTCTTCCACACCCTGGTCTCAGTATGGGGAGTGGTCAGACACCAATAGTGATAAACTCTGTGAACTTTATCTGTGGTCTGCAGGCTCAGCCCCAAGTGCTTTAGCTTTTGCGGGCAGGCAGGGGGAGGGAAATTCTTATCTCCAGATACAAGGTAAGCATTGGATCCAATTCATTACCTACCATATGAGGTAGGCATAATTACCTTACATTTGACAGCTGATGAAAGCTGAGACCCAGAGGGGGGAAATGAGTCTCCAAAAATGTCCAACAGGGAATTGGGAAGTTGCAATTGAAATAAAATATCTAACATTTATTGAAAATATACTATGTGCCAGGCACTCTCCTAAACGCTCAAGATGAGTTTCATTTAGTCCTTTCAACACCCCTTTGCCTTTCCCAATTTCAGGGCCCACATGCCCCGTCCCACATACCAACCTATGTTCCTACAGTAACCTGTTGAGAGTTGGAGGGAGGATGCTCTGGAGTGAACAAGAAGAAGTGATTGTTTTGTGAGTTAGGGGAAGGTACTTGCTCTGTGGGATCTGGAAGGGAGAGGTGTTGCTCTGTAACAGGGTGAAAGAAGGGGTGAAGAAGGTTGCCATATAAGGACAGAGGCACAGGCTTTTCCTGTTCACTTGTTCCTTAAATACAAGGCCCCAAATATTAGAGTTACTGTTAAATTCTATTCAGTAGCTCTCCTGGTGGCGCCAGGGCTATATTCTTTGCATATTCCTCCAAATCTCTCCCGTCATCCTGTGCCATATCAAGTTTGTCTTACCTTCTGACACTGGATCTCCAGTTTGCCCTTTTTCTTTTGATGTTTCTCTTTCTTGCTCTTTCTTTCTCTTTGTATCTCTCAGTTCCCCCTTCATCCCAACCTTCAACCCACCTTAGACAACTCTATCATTTGATCTTGTCTCTACTCCCTTTTCTTTGTTGCTCAGTCTTTCTATCACTTTCCTCAATAGGGAAGAGAAACTCAATAGGGCTGAGTTCCTCTTCCCCCAATTTTTCTTGTTGCTTTCCCCCCAGCCCCCCAATTTCTGGCAGCATTTCTGCTTTACAGTTGTGCCTGACTGACTCTCTGCCCCTGCTGGATTCCCTCCTCTCCTGGTCTCAGTTTTCTGAGTCTTTGTATATTTCTCTATGTTCCTTGATCTCTTCTCATCTTCCTTTTGTGTCCTTCTGTCCATCTGCCTCTGCCTCTACCCTGCTCTGTCACTCAGCCTCTCTTTCATTCTTTCTCTCAACTCAGTCTCTTTCCCTATCTTTCCGTATTTTCCATCACCTTCTTGTTCTCTGCTTTTCTGTATCAGCCTTCCTCTCCCTGTTCTTATCTCTACCCTGTCTCCCTTTTCTCTGACTTTAATCTTTCTACTCAACTACTACCACTGTAACTTTATTTCCTCTCACTTTCCTCCTTTTATCTTTCCTAATTTTTCTTCTTCTGACTCCCATCCCCTACTATTCTCTTTCCCCCATTTGAGCCTCTGTTCATTCATTAATTTACTGCCAAATTCAACAAATATTTATTGACTGCCTACTATGTGTATTTTGTTTCTTCTTTTCTGATCATCTCCCTGTATCCTTTCTCACTTCTGTCTTAGCCTCCACCTTTTTCATTCACTTGTAGACTTGTTTCCTAGACTCATTGTATCTTACTTTCACCTCCTTCTCTAACTGTACTTTTCCAAAAGTAAGCAACAAATCCAAAAACCGAAGACAGTAAAATACCAGCCTGGTAACACATGGTCGGTAGGACCTAGGGCCTGCCATTCTGTATTATTATTTAAATCTACTTAAGCTGGTACCTGTAGCCTCAAGCTCCTTCTCCCTCTCTGGCTGGGCCTGCTCAGGAAACGCTCTGGACTAAAGCCTCAGGAGTCCTGGTCAATGGTATCTGTCTGCATTAGTAGACTGAGTTTTAACTTGGCTCAAACTAATATTCTTAGAAAGATTCTTGCCTTAAGTGTTGGTCAAGGGTTGGTGGGTTACCAACTCTCATCCTGCCACACACAATCCCACTTCAATGATCCTCACTATCACTGAGGGGGTCAGTGGCAGTCTGAATCACAATTCAGGCTTTCTGACTTCCAGTTGGAATTCTTTCCTTCACCCCATTATATAATGTTCAGTTTCCTATTTCTTTCTCTCTGATGTTCTATTGGTGCATTTTAACCTTGAGAAAATTCTTACCCTGGGAGGACAATAAAAGTATTTCTGGTGAGGGCAACAAGCACTGGGTATGAAGCTAAAGGCAAAGGATCAAACACAGGAATGGCCCTTGGTTTTGGCAAGATTTTCATAATGGAATCTCATCTCTTCCACGTCTTTTGTAGGACTTTGGGCTCAAAATGGTGTCAGCAGCCATGTTGTTACAGTGCTGCCCGGTGCTTGCCCAGGGCCCCACAGGCTTCCTGAGCAAGGTGATTAAGACTCACCAGTTTCTGTTTGGTATCGGACGCTGTCCCATCCTGGCCGCCCAAGGACCAACCTGTTCTCAAATCCACCTTAAGGCAACCAAGGCTGGAGGAGGTAAGAAGAGGTTACTGCCAAGTGGGGGAGAATGTCCTGGAAACAAAGTTGCAAGTCATACTAGCCATCCTCACCTAATAATTGGGAAGATTTATGTGAAAAGTACCAAAACAGAATGGGCTGGCCTAAAAATATACCTGGGATCTGACTTCTGCCAGTATCTCTCAAAAGATTCTCACTCTCATGTCCTTCACAGTCATGTGAAGCATGTGAACATGCTCCAGACTCAGCCATGCTGAAACTACTTAAAATTGCCTGGATCAGCTGAATTGTCTTGATCTTCTGTGTCTTTGCTCCTGTGAAATGACCCTTTCCCATAACCTTTACCAAAGTATCTTACATTTCTCATGTGACATTTAAGGTGTGAAGCCTACCTAGACCTCTAGCCTGTGCAATTCCAATTCTGGGTGATATACCCTCCCTCTTCTAGACTTCTACAGCACATTCCTCCCTCCCATCCCAGCACTGTTCATAATATATTTCCAGTGTATGCCATTTCTGCCAGCCTTGGAGGCCCCCTAAGTGCAGGGACCAGACTCATCCATCTCTGTGTCTTCTACCATAGCCTGAGACAGAACTTTGGGATACAGTAAATCTCAGTAATCATTGTTAAACTAAATTTATGGCCAGGAATGCAATGCCATTTACTCTCTTACCTTTGTATAGACTCACTATCTTGGGCCAAGAGCCACTGTCCCTTCATGCTGTCAGAACTCCAGGATGGGAAGAGCAAGATTGTGCAGTGGGCAACTCCAGAAGTCCAGGAAGATGTGAAGACAGGTTGGATTCAGGTTCTACCTCACCCAACCTCTACTCCTAATGCTTGAACTCACTTCATCATAGTCCCGAGCTAGGCTAATCTAAGGGAAGCTAGTACAAATTGTCATGGAAAGTCCAGTCTTTTCTAGGGGAACCATGGTAGGCAATAGCTTACACTGTACACTGAAATGCACCCTATCCAACACATATACATGCATTAGCTCCTGTAACTTTTTAACCATTAGTCTAAAATGAGCCCTCTAGAGTTCTTCCTCCTCCTCCCTCCCAAGTGGCTAAATAGATCTCAGCAGGCCGAGTTCCCACATTTAAGCAGTACCATTCTATGACAATCTGGATTTGCGTGAAAGAGTAAGTATTAGAAGCAGGTACATCCTTTAGAAGGGTATGGAGCCCCAGGTCAATTCAGCTGGTGCATACCACTCAAGATAATCACACTTAGAGATGACCACACTGTTGACATCTTTCATAGGTGCTTTTGGTATATCATTAAGGGTAAAAATTCCAAAACTGAACTTTAATGACATTCAGAGAAGAGTGAGGTACACTGCCCTGCATCTACTTCCCAAGTGCAAGACCTAGGGTGACTACTACAGTTACCACATCCAAGGGGAAGTCCTGCGGGGAGAAGTGTGATTCACCTAATGGAAGGTTTCCTGACATAGGAATCTCCAGCAGGATATGTCTTTGTTCTCCCAGAAGCTTCCCTACTTCATAAACTTGAATTTTCATATGTTGTATTGAGTTTTAAAAGGACAGCACACGCTTTCTTTCCCCCCCGCCCCCATTCATGGCCAATGAATCTCACACTCTCTCTCAGACCTTCCCATCTCTCTGGCCTCAACCAACCTGAGGAAGACATTCTCCAGTCCCCAGGAGTCAGAACAAATTTCAGAAAAGGTCATACATCTGATTCAAAACAACATGGCTGGTGAGTTTGCTCAAGTAGAAATAAAGGGGTTAAGAAATTTGGAAGTTGTGCTGAAAGGGCATCTAACACAGTAGAGGAAATGGCAAGAAAGCACTTTGGAACCAAAGGGAGTATAATGCTGGCACTTGCTGGCTCTGTGTGCTTTGGCAAGTAAATTACTCCCCTTCAGTGGGATTTTAATACCTGTCTCAACAGTTTATCATGAGGAGGAAATAAAAGTACATCTATGGAAGTGTTTCTAGCTTGTTATGAGGCCTCATTAAATATTAGGCTTATTCCTCTTATTTCTTCTCCATGCTTCCCTCAAAAACTCTCATTTTTCATAGAGAGCCTTTTCCCCTCTCTTGTATGTGTTTATTAATATTCATTTTTCATAATAGAATGTTTTATTTTCTAAATATGAGAAATACATTGTAAAATATTTTTCAACAGATACAGAAAAGTACAGAGAGAAATTCAAATCATTCAGAGTTCCACTATCCACCATTAACTTTTTGTTATATTTTCTTCCAGATATTTTCCTATGACTAAACACAATCACACACACACACACACACACACACACACACACACACACACACACACACCTCCTTACACTCTCCTCCACACATTTTAATAAAAATGTGATCTTATTTTATTCAGAATTTGTTATTTTGTTTTGTTCACTTGTGAGTATGTCATGAGCATCATTCCATGTCCCTAAACTTAGAGCTGCATAATAATTATGAATGGTTGAAGTGTGTTCTGTAGCATAGATGCAACATCATTCAGTTATTCAAGAACTATAATTCAGGTTATTATTTCTAATTTTGTGTGTGTATTCTTCCAGTTTATATTGTATGTTGGCTTTATATACATATAAATGTACCCAAGATAAAATATAGTATTATCTTAGATTTAGTATGGATATACTAGAGATTATTTAGCTATTCCTGTACTGGGTTGTTTCCAATGTTTCCTATTACAAACAATGGTGCAACAAACATCCTTGAATGTACCTCTTCACGCACATAGGTGTTTCTGTAGGATAGACACTAAGAGGTGGGAATTCTCAGAGTGTCAGGGTATGTATATTTTCAATATTAAGAAATACTGCCAATTGATTCTCCAAAGTGGCAAAGTGGTGCATCAGTTATCAAGGAGAGTATCCATATGCTCATATCCTCTCCAACACTTGATATTATCAAAATTAAAGTCTTTAGTAACTGATGGGTGAAAATTTGTTTTCTAAAGTTTGATTTTTCCTTTATTAAGCATCTTTTCCTACACTTACTGAATTTACTTTCTTTGCCCATTTTTCTACTGGATTTAAATTTTTTAATAGTAATTCTTCAGAGTTTAAAAAAATTAATTCTGGATATCAATCATTTTTTGTTAGTGTGCTACAAATACTTCTATAGGTATATCAGTGTGTGCATTTTAAAAATTATTGAGACATATTTCCAAACATCCCTACAGCAAAGATGTAACCAACTCACACCTCTACCACATAAATTGCCATCTGCAACAATCATGATTTCTATCTTATGTATAGAATCCTAGAGTATGACAAGCCCTTTGGCATACAATATTTCAATTTATTGTGAAAATAGGGTTGCTCCATTTTGTAGTACTACTGGTTAAAGAAGTGGACTCTAAGTCACTTACTTGTAGCATGACCTTGGGCAAGTTAACTAACCTCTCTATGCTTTGGTTTCCTCATCTACAAAATGGAGATACTAATAATAAATGAAATAATATTTATAAAGTTCCTAAGAGAAGGCATTACATGTAACAGGCACTCATTAAATGTTGGCCATAATGATATAATTAAATGCTATTATTATTACTATTACTACTACTTCTACTATTGCTATAGTCATAATGATAATACTAAGCACAAAACATATACCAGTTTGGATGTAATACATTCTGTTAGTCATCAGATGCTCCCAATTCTGCAAGGAATGTATTATTAGCCTCATTGTACAGATGAGGAAATTAAAACTAAGACAGGATTCATGACTTGTTCAAGGTCACAAAATCAGAAAGTGGCAGAGTAAAGACTAGAAACTAGATTTGTCAATACTCTTTCCACTGAAACTGAACATAGTGATTCCAGTAAGGATGCTGCCACACTAACCTTGCAAGAGATGAGGACTTGCATGGCATAGGAAACCTGAGTGAATATATGAATAAATTACTGAGTGAATGAGCCAGAGAGTAAGCAACAGGATGGTTGAATGAAGTAGTGGTGAGTTAATGTGGCCCAAGAAGTTAAAAACTGATCAAATAAATGAATAAACAGAAACTGGAGAACTCAAAACAACAGTATGAATAAAATATGGACTAGCCAGGAAGTGATTTAAAATTAATTCTTTTTGCCCCATCTTACTTCTGTAGGAAACCATGTATTTGGTTATGACCAGTTTTTTAGGGACAAGATCATGGAGAAGAAACAGGACCACACCTATCGTGTGTTCAAGACTGTGAACCGCTGGGCAGATGCATACCCCTTTGCCCAACACTTCTCTGAGGCATCTATGGCTTCAAAAGATGTGTCTGTCTGGTGCAGTAATGACTACCTGGGCATGAGCCGGCACCCTCAGGTTTTGCAAGCCACACAGTGAGTAGTAGGGTCTGGGCCGTGAGCTGTGGGACAGATCCAAGGAAGAGTCAAAGCCACACATGGATGGAAAAGGCAGAGATGGCAGTGGAAACCTGGACTCCACCCACTACCCTTTTTGTCCAAGGTTCTCCAGCATTTCAATTCCTCAGATATTAATTAAGTCAGTCAATGAACCATGTTTTCCAAACTCTTGGGTCTCCAGAGCTATGGAGCAGAAGATGGGAGACCAAGTAAGGCTCACTCTCCATGAGCTCTTACTCTGGCTGTGGAATGAATATTGGCAGGGATGGTATGTGACCTCTTCTAGAAGGTCTTCCAAGCTCTTCAAGTCCAACCTAGCTTCTCCCCACAACCTTGGGTGCCTTCAGCCTGAGAAAGAGGGTCCATGTCTCCCCATTATTCCCATCATGTCCTCTACTTTGTCACATAGAACCCAGCTTATATAGGTTCACTCAATCAATACTGACTCCCAGCAAGGAAGACAAATCTGTTCAGTTCTTCAGTGTCTGACACAGGTTTCTGCTTCTCCTTGAATCCCTTCTGTTTTCCACTGGCCAGGGAGACCCTGCAGCGTCATGGAGCTGGAGCTGGTGGTACTCGCAACATCTCGGGTACCAGTAAGTTTCATGTGGAGCTGGAGGAGGAGCTGGCTAAGCTGCACCAGAAGGACTCAGCCCTGCTCTTTTCTTCCTGCTTTGTGGCCAATGACTCTACTCTTTTCACCTTAGCCAAGATCCTGCCAGGTAAGCCTGGGGCCTGAGCTTTGTTCAGAGTTGGAGTTGGTATCCTGCACTACAGCATATGGTCTCACTCCCTCCATCATTCCTTCCCTCTATTCTGAGTTCACTTTTTCCTATTGCCCTTCCTTATTACTCACCTTGTATTACTCAGCAATGATCAATATATTCTTCTCCTTCCTCCATTTCTGCAATTAGGTTTTAGAACACTACTGAGGAATATCACCCAACATCACAAAAGGGTAACACCATAAATTTTTCACCTCCTGACTTAATTGGGCTCTTAACATTCATTAACAGTCCTCTAATGTCCTACATCAGCTTCTAAAACCTGTGACTACCTCCTTATTTACTCTTAGTAAATAACACCACATCTTGCCTGACTTTCTTTAATTTATAGCCCACCAAACTTACAAATTTATCAGACTGTACATCCACATTTCTTTCTTTCTTTAATTTTACAATTTGAAGGCATATCTGTCCTATTCCTAAACCCAATACCTTTAATTGTACATTGAATCCCATCTTTCCACTTTCTACAGGCAGTGATGCTCTCAACTCATATGCCTGTTGTCCTTCCATCACAGTCCAAACCCTGTAGGATAAAACTCTCTACCACATCTATGTCAATCTTGGGCTTATATAATTGCTTAGATTGTTCCTAATCTCTACCAGGTCCTCTATGCTGTCTGGCGATCCAGTTTCCATGGTCATCTGTCCTAGTCTCCAAGGTAGCTTTGCCAAACCCCCAACTTTCTCAGCTTTCTCAAATCTCCACCTAATCCGCACCCACAACAGATGACCTCACCTCCTACTGCACTGAACAGAAGACCTCAGAGAGCAATTTCTTCAACTCCTTGCCACAAACTACTCACAAATTCACAAGCATCTCCACATGTTCCCTCTTCAGTCCTTCGCTCCTGTCATAGCCCTTTTCATGTTAACTAATCCTTCTGCTGATGCTCTATGTCCCATTTCCTTCTATCTGCTCAGGAAGTTTAATATTAAAATTCCCTCTCTCCCTCTCCTTAAACATGTTGAAGTCTCTTGCATCTCAAAAAACCATTTCCCTTCATCACTCTCTAGCTACTGCTCTCTCTCCTCCCTATAACAGACATCTTTGGGAATTTTTTCAGTAAACCACACCCCCTTCTCAACCATTAGAATTCAACTTCTTTCCATTTCCATTGCCACCATCCTAGCCTAGAGGAATATCATTTTCTGATTTCACCTTTTCCTTCCTACATCCTATTCTTCACAGCAGTCAGAATATTTTTAAATACAAACTTATCTTTGTTACTCTCCTGCCCAAAACTTTAATATATCCCCAGTGCCTTAGAACCAATTGCATATTCTTATCATGCATTTTAAGGGCCTCAATAATCTGGCCCCTACCTACTTCTTCATCCTTACCTTTTGACACTCCTCCTCTCACTCTTTCATTCAGTAATATATTCACTGACATACAAATTTACTCACTTATAAATCAGTTATTTATTCATCTATCCATTCAGAAATGTTTGTTTAGCCTCTACTGTATACTTAACCTTTCCAGAGACAGAAAGATAAAAAGATGTGGTTCCTGCTCTCAAAAAACTTCCAGTCTATTTGTCCTTCACAGAAGGTCTTCCAGGAAGTCATGTCTGATTTCATCAGATAGAAGTGATCACTTACTCTAATGAAAGGGCACAGTTCCTTGATGTTAGTGCAATTTGGGGGGCTAGGATCAGTCCAGAGGTTGAAAAGCGAATATTGGGACAAAAGCTTAACAGCTATGTATCTGGTTCCTCAGGGTGTGAGATTTACTCAGATGCAGGCAACCATGCGTCAATGATCCAAGGTATCCGCAACAGTGGAGCAGCCAAGTTTGTCTTTAGGCACAATGATCCTGACCACCTGAAGAAACTTCTAAAGAAGTCCAACCCTGAGACACCCAAAATTGTGGCCTTTGAGACTGTTCATTCCATGGATGGTACGTAAATGTATGACTGTATATTTACTATTGATAACACAAAAACCATGATGATAATGATAACAGTGTTTATAGAGTGCATATTACTAGTATTTTACATGTATTGATTCACTTAATCTTCACAATTCTATAAGGTGGGTGCTATTATTATTTTTTTATTTACATGAGGAAACTGAAACATAAATAAGTGAAGTAACTTGCCCAAGGTCACACAGCCAGCAAATGACAAAGGATGAAGCCAGCTACTATTCTGATCTTATAGGTTAAGGAATTAAAGGTCAAAGACAGCACCCAATTTGTTTTGGTCACTCAATAAACTGATGCCAAAGTGAGTATTTGCACCCGAGGATGTATGGCTCCAATTCCTTCACATGACACAGCCCCAATTAGAAATGACATGCAAATCAATTACCCTAGTGTCTGGTTTCTGCAATGGAAAATTTCACAAACCATTGCCTCAGAGTTTTTTCAAGGTCTAGTATGAAGCATTAGAATCAAAAGAGGTATTCAAGTCAAACGAACCTGGGTTCAAATCCCACCCTGGAAGTTACTTGCTCTATGACCTTAGGTTACTCTTTAACTCTGAGCCTCAATTTTCCCCAGGGTAAAGTATCTGGCTTTAAGAATTAGAAATGATGAAAGCCATTCCATTTATTATGATCTAAATAGAAATAAATGACCCTTGTCTTCCTACTTCTTTTCTTCCAACTGAAACAATGTCTAAATCATTCTATTGTTTCCCCTCTTGAGCAGAAATCCTGTGCTTTTAGGCATCAATTTCTAGATTTATTAAGGGAAGAGGTCCTTACTTCATTTCGATTTGTCACTTTTCCAACTAAAACAAAGGAGAGTCCATAATATTCCCTGGTTTAGTCAATATAAGTGCCACCAGCATCATATAATGGTGATGCACAGGCTTTGGAACCAGACTATGCATGTTCATATCCCAGCATGACAGCTTACTAGTGTGGGTAGGTTTCTTAATTGCTCTGTATCAGTTGCCTTATTTGAAAAATGGAGGTGGTTATAAGACAGTAGCTGTGAGAATTAATATATGTGAAGGACTCGTGTGCACTCCCACATTTCTGTAAATAGCAAAAAAGTAAAACCATCCCATGATTATATTTCTACAACTGAGACTACTCTAATTCATTATTTTTCTAGTAGAAACCATGTTGGGAATATTCTACTTCCTTACATTTGCAAATGAATAGTTCCTTATTTTGTTGGTGGAAACTCTACCTAAACTGTCAATCCTAGGGCTGAATTTCTCCCATTGAAATGATGCTTGAGCTATCATACTGTTCTTTTTGTCTTGGACTCTACTTCCTGTAGTTGTCTCCACCTCATGTTGTCCGATCAGTTGCTCACATTCTTTAGTCCTAAACTGGAGCTCCTATTCCCACCTGAAGAAGTTTCTTCTGTATTCAACTCTCTGCACCTCAGCAGTTTCCAGGGACGGGGACTGGCAGAAGGTGTGATTCTTGACTATGCAGAGTGGCCATAAAGTCTATATATGAGATTCACAGCCATGTGAAGACCTTATAACTATCAGCATAGAAGATGCTTAGAATAACATGGGAAAATGGTAAATCTGTATGGAAAATGGAGAGGAACATACATATTATTTATAATTCCCTTTAATTTGATAGATTAAGACTGAGACTGTGGGAGGGTGCCCTCAGATAACAACATTGACAGAGATGAGAAATACACTCCCACAGAGACACAGAAAAGACAGAGACAAAGGCAGAAAGAAACTCAGAAAAAGACACAAAGGAACAGGGAAAGAATCTGAAGCAGAGAGACAGATAGGAAGACAGAAAGGGACATGAAGAGTGAGAAACAGAGAAGCAGAGGGTGAGAGACAAGAGGGGAGAAGGGGAGAGAAAATATAAAAACAAAGAGACAGAAAAATACACATAGAAACAAAGATGGAAATGGCCACAAAAAGCGAGACAGGGATGGAAAGCCAAAAAGACAGATACAGGGTACCAGTGAAGAATGAAGATATTGACAGCATTATCAACAGCACCTGGCTCAATGAGTGAGTGGGATCTGAAATCAGGACTGCATTAACTTGGAGCAAGAGGTGACTTTTTTCAATTTATTTAAACAAAGTCATCATATAGGCTAGTGCCAACCCTAGATGAAAATACGCAGACTTGTAAGGAAAAAAACAAGGGAAGCAAAGAGAGGCTGGAAAATGGCATAAACAAGAAGACAGATATTGTCAGAATAAAGTTAAAATAGAAAGATAGACAGGCAAGCCTTGATCTCAAGCTGGGAAACACACACACACAGTTCCATACTGGAGATGGAGCTGGAAAAGGGTTATGATCTACCTCTATTCCTTGGCTTTTTGCTCAGGTGCCATCTGTCCCCTTGAGGAGTTGTGTGATGTGGCCCACCAGTATGGAGCTCTGACCTTTGTGGATGAGGTTCATGCTGTAGGACTGTATGGGTCCCGGGGTGCTGGGATCGGGGAGCGTGATGGAATTATGCACAAGATAGACATCATTTCTGGAACTCTTGGTGAGTGCCTTAGACTGCCCTTATACACAAATACAGAAAGGAGGCCCCCTACAAGACCCTTTTCTTCCTCTTCCCCAAAGTTGCAGTAGCTATTTGGGTAGAATTAACAGCCACAGTCTGCAGAACTCCTGGATTCCTTAATTCATTTTCATTCCACTGTAGAGCTACTGAGAAAATCTGAAAAGGTTTTCTTGAGAAGACCTTTGAGCTGGGCCAAATAGCCAGGTTCAACTCAGTAAGTAGAGAGTTGTGGTTCTAAAATCCTACCTCACCTTAGCCCCAAGCTTCATCTTAGCTCCACTTTGGGGCCTAACCAGCTGGAAGGTCCCCACCCAGCTCCTGCCTATCTAGTCTTTGCATACGGCAAACCTTAAAAGCCCTATCTCAGCAGCAGAGTTATCAGCTCTGTCTGTCTTGTCATGGATAGAAGAGATGAGCAGAGGCCTGGGAAGGGAGTCTAGAGTTCCAGCTTTTGGTGCACTTCCTTGTGTTACCTGGGGCATGATCCTATTCTTCTGGGGATTCATAATGGGGTCTGTACACATCTTTCTTCTCCCTGTATCCAGGCAAGGCCTTTGGCTGTGTGGGTGGCTACATTGCCAGCACTCGTGACTTGGTGGACATGGTGCGCTCCTATGCTGCTGGCTTCATCTTCACCACTTCCTTGCCTCCTATGGTGCTCTCTGGGGCTCTGGAATCTGTGCGGCTGCTCAAGGGAGAGGAGGGTCAAGCCTTGAGGCGAGCCCACCAGCGTAATGTCAAGCATATGCGCCAGCTACTAATGGACAGGGGCCTTCCTGTCATCCCCTGCCCCAGCCACATCATCCCCATCCGGGTGAGAGCCCCACCCAGCCCATTGCCCTCCCCACCTCTCTTTTCTCAGTATTCCCAGACCCAGGAAACTGACACCTGCTCCTGTCATTAATTCTGTTTTCCTGTTATTCCCAGCTTTGTTATCTTCTTTGAAAAATTATCAGCTATTCTGTATTAATCAGTTATTGAAGAAAAATTTTCCCTTAGCTATTATCTCATGCTTATTAAACAGTCCTGACCCTGACAATACTGAGTATGCATGACCTATAATTCATTGTTTTTCAAATTGGGGATTGACCATTAGGGAGTCATGATATCAGTTTAGGGGGTTATGATTAGCATTAAAAAATTGAAGAGAATAGAAAGTGTTAGAGTACATGACACATTGTAAAGGTACCATTTTATGAGAAATTTCAGTTTTGTATATTTGTATATGTACATGTATGTGTGTATGTATATATGTATAGGATGGTCATGGTATGAAATATATTTCTTACTGAGAATTGAAGTCAGAACATATAAAATCAAAAGCCATGGAACTAGATGCTATTTTGGATTCCCAATTGCATTTGAGTATCTATTACCTTTAAAAATGAAATGTTACATCTTTCTTAAGTGACATCTATTTGTGTGTGTTGGTAAACCTAGATGTGGGAAGGACGCCTTTTTTGAGTTTTACAGACATAAAATAGTCACTGCTCCTTAGGCTAACCCAATATTCCCTTGAAAGAATGCTTTTGTTAATATCTATTTTCTTGTATTAACCCAGTGACAGTACCCCAGAGGTGACTTGGGGGGGGTTATCCTCTTGCCCAGAACTACCTCAAGTTAACATACTAGCTAAGTAAAACCACTGTGCATGCTCTACAAACAGCTTTAAGACAAGGTCCCTAGCACCGCCTCCATCCCACCCCCTTTAAATTTGACTGCTACCTCTGAGCAACTTCCTAACAGAATTTCTGGAGTTTCCACTAAGCCTCTTATGAAAACATCTGTTCCATAATTCAGTAGCATTCCTTGATTTGGTGCTTAATAGAGCTGGTAATAATGGGGCCAGGGTGACAGATACTGATAGGCCTTTCTCCTGAGCCTAGGTGAGTGATGCAGCTCTGAATAGCAAGATATGTGATCTCCTGCTCTCCAAGCATGGCATCTATGTGCAGGCCATCAACTACCCAACTGTCCCTCGGGGTGAGGAGCTGCTGCGCCTGGCACCCTCCCCCCACCACAGCCCTCAGATGATGGAAGACTTTGTGGGTAAGTCCTCAACATGGGTGCCTATAGCACCGTCCCTCCCTTCAACTCCAGGATCTGAAGAAGTTGAGAGAGTAGATGCTATTCAGTTTAAATATATATTTCTGGAACATCAATTCTGTGCCAGACCCTATATTAGGGTCATAAATGAATAAGAAACAGTCCTTAGACTTGTAGAGCTCTAATTTGGTTCAGAAGGACATAGCAAACACAATGACTTCAAGAGATGATCAAAGTTAAACAAAGACAGTGCAGGGGGTAGCTGTTGGAGCAGAGAAGAGGGGCCTAACACAACTTGTGGGATTCCTGGCAGGATTCCTAGTGGAGGTGACACCTGAATCTTGCAAGGTGAGTGGTATTGCATCAAGAGAAGAAAGAGAGTGTGGAAGGGGTATTCCTTACAAGGAAAGAGGAAGAAAGGCAAGGAGGAGGGTGAGAAGCAGC
Source organism: Manis pentadactyla (assembly GCF_030020395.1). Classification (NCBI taxonomy): domain Eukaryota; kingdom Metazoa; phylum Chordata; class Mammalia; order Pholidota; family Manidae; genus Manis; species Manis pentadactyla. Next base: position 49,346,791 of record NC_080038.1, on the reverse strand, counting down.
CTAGAATATATCAAGAAAAATAAGCAGGTGTTACTGGATGGTAGTGTAGTAGGAATGGAGTAGGGTAGAGGAATATCTATGAGTCTGCAAAGATAACACAAGATGGGCTGGATTTAGAAGCTTGTAGAGCTGACTGAGTAGTGCGGCTTTTATCCTGAAACATTCCAGTTTAGTCAACTCACCTATTAACTGGACTCCTGTTGGGTGAAATTTTTAGCTTAGGGCCTGGCATAAAGCAGGTGCTCATTCCAGGTCAGTTGGATAAAAGACATGTATGAAGTTCATGGTCTAGCAGAGGAGACAGACATACACATGGATGATACTGGTCCAGTGTGATGAGCTCCAGTGCTGTGGGAACTGAAGGGACAGTATACATTTATAGCTGGAGAGGATAGGAAGGATGAAATTAAGGCAGATTTGTGAGTGAGAAAATCCTTATGCTGCACCTTGATGTATATCTCGTATGGTGTAAGGACATTCCAGAATAAGGGAATTCTATGAGCAAGGACCTAGAGATAGGAAAGCAGAAAATTTTCTATTTGGCAATAGTCATTCTGTTTCTCTGGACCATGGGCAATATGAGAGTTCAAGGAAGACAAGATAGATAGGTACCATTCATTCACTCATTCATTCAAGAATATTGAATAATGCTAACATTTATTAAGTACTTACCATGTGCCAAGCACTATTTCAAACACTTTATTAACTCATCTAATCCTCATGGCATAGAGATACTATTATTAGCTTTTCCATTTTATATATGTGGAAACTGAGTCATTCAAATATATAGTAACTGATCCAGAGTCATACAGCTCCTAAATTTGAACTGGGAAGTCTGTCCATAGTTATAATCACTAGGACTATTACCTCTCTGAGCTGATGGTTCAGACTTCTGGACCTTTTGCTTAGTCCTCTCAATTGCTCTGTTCTTCAATTATAGAGCTCTCAATACTCTCAGTTCTCTGAGTGTCCATTTATGTTGGGCTTTTGCAAGAAAGAAATATGAGAGGCATCCACCATGACTCCACTAATCCTTCAAACCTCACAGCTAAACCATCTTGAAATTCTGCAAATGTTCTCTACAATCTCTTTCAAAACTGCTCTTTTCTCCATTTCCACGTTTTAATCCACGTCAATGTGATTTCTTCCTAGTTTTCCAGCTCCTCTCTTGCTTTGTTTTAATCCCTTCTCTATACTGACCACCAGAGGGATTTTTCTTTAACCTCTTCATGATTCCTTAAAGTCTAGGCTAGAGCAGTGGCCTCCAAGGTAAGGTATGCAAAATGATCATAGGCTGAGGGGGTTTCTTGGAATTTTGTTTACTTCTTTTCTTAAAATAGGATATTAAGCATTATTGATGTTGATCCTTAATATATGATACACATATTCAGTATATATACAAATATACATAGATGTGGAGGTACATGCTAAAACATTTGTGCTGATAATGTATAGTCCAAAATTTGGAGACCGTTGGCCTGCAGAACAGTCAAAGTTCCTTGGCATGGCATTCAGTGCCTTCAACGTGGTGATCTCTATGTTCTCATCTCTTGCTGACATTCAATTTATTTTTCCAGCTAAATGGAATGACTTGCAGTTCCCACATTTTGCTCTACTCTTTATCTCTAGGACCTTGCTAATCATGGTCCCTTCTGACTGGAATGCTCTCCCTCACCACTTCCTCTGGCTTACTTCATCTTTCAGACTTAATCAGGCATCCTTTCATTAATACTTTCAATAAATATTTATTGAGTATATACTGTGTGCTAGACACTGTTCTAAGTGCTGGAGAGCCAATAGTAAACAAAACAGACTCAAAATCCCTATCCTTCTGGAGCTTACATTCTAGTGGAAGGAAATAGTAAAAAATTAAATAAATAAAACTTTAATAAATACCCAAATTATATAGCATGTTAGTTCTGAGAGCTATGGAAAAAAATCAAGCAGGGTAAGAATAGGAAGTGTTGGCAGTGGGGGAAGGGGCTAGTTTGTAGGATTGTAACATTAAATGAAGTGTTAAGGGTAGGGACCATTGAGGTGACTCTTGAGCAGATATGAAGGAACTGAAGGACTTAGGTGGGCAGATACCTAAGGGAAGGGCATCCCAGGCAGAATGAACAGTTTAAAGCAGGGAAGACCTTAACACAGGAAATTCCTTCCATATTTGAGGAAAAATGAGATGAGAGTGGATTGAATGGTATAAGCAATAGGGGGAAAATAATAGAAAATTGAGGAGGGGCAATGTGAGGCCAGACTGCATAGGGTACTGTAGGCCACTGGAAGGATTTTCTCTTTAACTCTGAAATTGAGAGCCTTGTGAAGGATTTGAAGAGTGACATATGACTCAGGTAACAGAACTGCTTTAAATTCTATGTTGAGAATAGACTGAAAGGGATAAAGAGTGGAAGCAGGGAGATCCATTAGTGGCTTCTGTAATATTCCAGGTAAAAGTTGATGGTAAGCTCAGATCTGATGACATATTGTAAGTGATGAGAAGTTGGTAGCCAATAGTATCTGCTGATAGACTGGATGTGTGATAGGAGAAAAAGAGAAAAATAAAGGATGCTTCTAAAACTTTTGGATTGAGCACCTGGAATGGCCATCAACTAAGATGGGTAAGGCTGAAAGCAGAGTAGGTAGAAGGTAGGGAAATCAGCACAGTTGTGGTCATGTTTAGTTAGAGATGCCTATTAGACATCCAGGTGGAGATATAGAAAGGCAATTAGACTTATGGGTCTAGAATTCAGGAGAGAGGTCTGGGATGAGATGAAAAGTTCAGAATCATCAACATATAACAGTGTTTAAAGCCATGACACGAGACCACCTAAGGAGTGAGCCAAGACAGAGTCTCAGCACATAGCCTGAGGCATTTCCAACAGTCGGATCAATTTTCCACACACTCCAGGAACACACACAGGCTCCCAGGTCACAACAGTGATGACACTGTGTGGCTATGGTTACTGACATCTTCACCAGGCTGAGCTTCCAAGCAAATGGATTCATTCTTGGGCACAGCTTGCTCTATACTTAGGAAGTGGTCCAGGCCAAGCCAGTAGAGTTTCAAATTGTGTGGAATGAGTACTTTCCAAACTTTTATACATCATAGCACTCATACAAAAATAGTAACATTTACAGCACACAGTAGAGCAAACACAGGAAGCTACTTCAGGTTCTGAGATATCTTGAAGGGTTGAGGGGATCAGTATCTTGGCAAATCTGTCCTGTCATACAGGAATTAAGACTGAATCTAACCAATTCTTTCCTTCCCCTTCCCCACCTTCAGAGAAGCTCCTGGTAGCCTGGACTGAAGTGGGGCTGCCCCTCCAGGATGTGTCTATGGCTGCCTGCAATTTTTGTCACCGTCCTGTGCACTTTGAGCTTATGAGTGAGTGGGAACGTTCCTACTTTGGGAACATGGGGCCCCAGTATGTCACCACCTATGCCTGAGAAGCCAGCTGCCTTACATCCCCACCCCACTTGCACTTCACCTATGACTGGGCCTCCTCCTGTCCTCTGCTTTGTTGTATGCCTCTAGCTGACTTGAGTCTGAAAATAAAGAGCAAACTACAGCATCTGTAGCCCTTTGTTAGAGAACAGGCAACTGCACTACACCTGACTCCCTCAGACAAGTGGCAGAGACATGAGGAAACCACAAATCACTTGTTGGTCTGACCATCCTCGTTTACTGATAGGGAAACCAAGATCCAGAAAGAGGAAGATAGCCAAAAACTATACAATGATTTGCACAAAGATCCAGGATATTTGGCAGGTTTACTTGAAATGGCTCTTTCCCAATGGTTTCAATAAAAATCTAGGGATTGACTCTTCACTGGTAGACTTGGAAACCAGGGCCCATGTAACCTCTGTAAGGAGTCAGCTCTAACTAAACTGCTTGGGGGAGATAAATGGTTCCCCAAGACTTCAGAAGTATTTTCCAGCAGAGAAAATGGATGTCCTCTTTCCTTCCCACAATACCTTATCGAATACCACTCACCAGTTCCATTTTCAAGGTATAAAAGAGGCTTGGCTATAGCAAGCAATTTGTTCAAGGCAATGTTCCTGGCCTTTCCAGGTCACAACACACAGAGAATATTTGCATGGGACACTTGGGTGAAGCAATACCACTTGCCTAGGAGGCAATGTTTCCTGACATTTGTGTAATTGTTGGCCCTGTCTGGCAACTCTAAGCCTAAGGGATCCATTTCTTTCCACCCTATAACTCATTTGTGGCAGCTGTGGGACGTACCAGTTGGTAAGTGCTGATTTAAGGCTGTACAGCCTACCAGAGCTTTTTGCCACACCACACCGATCTCCCTTGCTGATCAAATATCACCAGTACAGGGAACTCCTACAACTAAGCAGAGCACCTTTATGGTGAGCATCACTGCTCCTTCCTCCCCTCTCCCAGGGAGTTAGTTATGTCATCAGGCTACAGGCAGTTGACAAACCCAGTATTAAGATAGCATCTCTGACTCAACTTCATGGAGCACATCAAAATTTCCATGACGTAGTATGCTAAAACAAAGACACAGACTCTATTTAGGTACAGATACACTTCCAAGTAAGGAAGGAAGGGATTTATTATCACAACTTGGGGCAACTGGTTTCAGTGGACTTCTGATGGTAAGGTGGGATGTAGGGTGGACTGGGTCACAGCATTAAAGCATAAGAAGTCCACAAGTGAGGAGGAGCTAGACAGGAAGAAGAGAGGAAGAGAGGCCATAGAGAAGGAAGATAAAGAGGAAAGGGAAGGGTCCTTGAAGCTGGACCAAGAGGAGGAGAAAAAGGAGGCCTTGAGAGAGGAAGAGGCAACTTAGGTGGGAGCTGGCCTCAGATCACGTATAGGGTTGACCATGCCTAGGCCTGGGTTGGTTCAATTGGGCCTGCTCCAGAGGAAGAAGTTGCAGCGGGAAAAGGGGTCAGTGGGAGGACCCTGGGGCCTGGCACACATGTAGAAGTTGCGGCCCAGGTTGGGTCCTGGCTTCTTCACAGTTCGCATCACACATGGCTCTCTGTGGCCCCCACAGAGGGGTATGGGCAAAGGCCCCCCCAGCACAGACTTCCAGAATGAGGTCTGTATGTCCCTCTCATCCTTGGCCTCTGAAGCCTTGGCCTGCTCCTCCACCACTTTGGCCATCACCTCGTCTTCTGGGGTTTTTGGGGTCACAAGGGTGCCAAGGCTAGGAAGGTCCAAGTCAGGAGATGCTTGAGGACGGCTGGAGGAGAGCTGGAAATAGCTAGTCAGGTATTTTTGGCCTCTTCTTGAGCCAGTCTGACTTGGCCGAGGCCTGGCTGAGCGCACACGGGCTTTGTTTTGGTGCAACTGTACCTGAGTTTGATGACTGAGATGCAGTGCCGACCGCTTGAACACAGGATCTTCTTCGAGGTGTACTAGGAAATGAAGGATCTTGAGCTGGGTGCCTGCAAACTCAGGGAAGAAGCGGGTACACAGAGGTGGGCACTGTTTTGCTGACACAGAGGACACACTCAAGACTGCACCCACAGGGCAATGATCAGAGCCCATTACCTCAGGCAGCAGGAAGGAGGCCTGGAATGTGTCTATAACCAGGGTCCTGTCCCCAAGCACATAGTCAAGCCGGGAGCCATAGTTCAGATGACGGGCACCACTGACTACCGACCAGCAGGTGAAGGCCCCCTCCTGATTTGGTTGGAAGCAGCGGTAGCTATCAATGAAAGGCCCTCTATGGGACACATCTTGGCATCCCAGGTTACTGAGCAAGCTGTTCATCCACTTGCGCCCTGGGTCCTCTTCAAAGCATTCCTGCGAAAGGGGGAGGGGGATGAGAGAGAGGCAGAACTAGATGCCTAGAACTGTAAGGGATTTAGACCAGACAAGAATTTTACAGACAAGAAAATCTGGTTGCTCCAAAGAAGACTGCTACTCAAGATCACACAGTACAGACTGGCAGAACTGGGATTCAATTTTCATCCTTACTGATTTAAAAGCCCATGCTTGTACCTGCATCAGGCTACATTTGCCTTGTACTGGTCCATAATGCCAAATCTGAAAGCTTGTTGTTTCCTTAATCGAACCAATTCTCAGAATTGCCCACCAAAGGAATGGAAAATAGGAAGCTAAAAGTAGTTACCTAGTAAGTCATGGTGGGGTTAGGAGTTAAAAAGACTGTTTACCTTTTCATTTAAACTCTTTGGCACTACTTAATTTATCTTGTGTGTGTCAAATCCCTCCATGACCATCCCTCTATCCTGAGCTTAGAGGCTTCAGGGATCCATGAGCTTAGAGGCTTCAGGGATCCAAAGAGATCAGGGATTCCTTTGATCTCTAATTCATCTATCCATCCAATCCACCCACCCACTTATTCAATGCAACAGATGTCCAAAGGACACTAAGTATGTGTCAGGATTGATGCTAAGGACAAAGTGAGAACCTGATCTAAAGAGGGACCAACGAGGCTTTCTTTCAGGAAGTGAAGGCTGAGCAGGGGTAAAACAGGCAGTGTGTCACAAATTGAAAGAACAGCCTCTGCGATGGGACTGTAGAGGAAGGGAGCACCATAACCAAAAGACTTGTGGGGAGGCAGACTAGGTGCCAGAATACCAGTGGGAGATGACTATCATAGTCCATGCAAGCAAGAGATGATGGTTAGAATAGGGTGGTGCGAGTGGAGACAGAGAAAAATGACATTAAGAGATGATTTTGAACTAGAATCAACAGAACTTGTTGACAAAGTGAATGTGGGAAGGTGGAGTAGAAAAGAAGGACAATAATAACATAATTCCCAGGCTTCTGGTTGGGGCAACCAAGGTGATGATGGCTCTCCTTAGGGAGATGAGAAGACTGAAAGAGCCAGTCTTGTGGGAAGTGGACATATTTTGCTATTTTGGAAAGGCTCTGTTTATCATGTGACCTGGTATTAATTCCCTTTTCCGGGAAGGAAGAATGTTAGAGGTGCACTTGAGAGATCTAACACACTTCTAAACTAAGGAGAGAAGGCATAAAGGTAAACGATGCTATCACAGGAAGCAGAAAAACAGACTAAGTATGCTGTTTTCCATAGTGGATGCACCAGTTTACATTCCCACCAACAGTGCACCAGGGTTCCATTTTCTCTACATGCTTGCTAACACTTGTTATTTATTGTCATTTTGCTACTAGGCTATGGAAAACAGTATGGAGATTCCTCAAAAAACTAAAAATAGAAATATAGTATGATACAGTAATTCCACTTCTGGATAATTACTCAAAGAAAACAAAAACACTAATTCAAAAAGATATATGCACTCCTATGTTTATCACAGCATTACTTACCATAGCCGAGATATGAAAGCAACCTAAGGGTCCACTGATAGATGAATGGATAAAGAGGCAGCCATAAAAAAGAATAAAATCTTGCCATTTGCAACAACATGGATGGACCTAGAGGGTATTTTGCTAAGTAAACAAAGTCAGATAGAGAAAGCAAATACCACATGGTTACACTTGTGTGTGTCAAAGCTCTCGCTGACCATCCCTCTATCCTGATCTGAGGAGCTTCAGTGGAATTTAAAAAGCAAAACAAATGAACATACAAACAACAATCAAAAACCCAGAAACAAACTCATAAGTACAGAGAATAAGCTGGTGGTTGCCAGAGGGGAAGGGAGGTGGGGGGAGTGGGAAAAACAGCTGAAGGAGATGAGGAAATACAAACTTCCAATTACAAAATAATAAGTCAGGGATGAAAGTATGCATGGGGAATATAGTCAATAATACAATAGCTTTGTATAGTGACAGACAGTATCTACACTTATCATGGTGAGCATTTAAATAATGCATAGAAATGTTAAATCACTATGTTGTACATATGCAACTAAATAATGTTATGCCAACTATACTTCAGTTAAGGAAGAAAACAGACTGAGTAAGTGCCTTATGATGAATAAGGTGGAAAGGGACTGAAGGTTTGCACTTTGTAGGTACACTCCCTTCCCCATCACCACACCATCACCATTTTCTCCTTTTCATTTCTGCTTATTTTCCTAGCTAGGAGCTACATCTATGTTTATGTGGTTCTTCTGAAAACTCATCAAGGAATCTTCCTGCAACCCCTCCTTTGAGCCACACAATGCTGAGTTGGACTATGCCAGCATAAGTTAATGATCTCTCCCCTTATAAGGCAAGCCAAGATAAAAACTGGTGTGTAGACTGTAGGGCAGTGGTTCTCATGCCTGACTGTACAATAAAAACAGCCTGGAAGCTTTTAAAACATACTGTTACCCTGGCCCCACACTCAACAGATTGGATTTTATTGGTCTGGGGCAGTACCAAAATACTGATATTTTTGTAAAAGCTCCTTGTTCTAATGTGCTGTTGGGGATTGAGAACCATTGCCCTGAGACACTCCGAGGTGAGAGGTTCATACAAGTAAAAACAACAGAATGGGAGGGGATACCCACCAATACAGGATGCAGTGGGAAAACTCAAAATGAGAATAAATTTTATAATGGGAAGAGAGTAAAGACCTGGCTGGTGTGGATGGAGTGTGTAGGGGTACTGAGGATGAAAATAGAGACTGGGCACAGATCAGAAAGAGCCTTGAATGTGAGCCCTAGATCACTTTCTCTGCATCATGGAGGTAAGAGGGAGATATTGAAGTTTCATGAGCAGGAAAGAAAGTATATTAGGGATATAATGAAGGCAAGGTGGCATTCAAGGCCTTCATAATCTAGCCCCCAAAGAACTCTTCAGCCCCATCTCCTGCCACTCACCTCCCTTCCCATGTCACCCCCTAACAAGAAAATAAGTTACAGTTCACCATGCACATCACATAAATTTTCACCTTGTAGCCTCTGTTCATGCTAGAATGCTTTGGTCCCCATCCCCAAAGCTCTTTTCTACTTATCTTGAAGAGTCAGCCATTTTCAGATGCCTCTCCTGATCTCCAGGCTGACCCAGGAATCGCATGTCCAAGCTGCCCTAGCCTCCTGGGCTGCCACCTCTGCCTCAGACCAGTAGACACCATTCTGTAATTGGCTGGTCATGTGTCCATAGCCACAACGACACTAACAGCTCTGAAGGGCCAAGAGCCAGAACTGACTGGTAACTGACTCCCCAGCATGTGGCTCAGGGCCAGGTCAAAGGTATAGTCAGTAATGTCTATTGAATGAATAAGCAATTCTCAGTGCCTTGAGACTATTTCAAACTAAGCTTTGCTTTTCCATGAAAGAAACTATCCCTGGGCTAAAGAAACAGTGTTGCTTGACTGGCTCAACAGAACCACAGTCCGGAGTGAGGCCAGGGGCCCAGAGGAAGCCTTACCACATTGGCTGCATCCCAGTGGTCAATGCAGCGGTGGGCGGTATTCAGGTCACCCAGAATGATCACATGGCTGAAAAACACAAAGTGGGATTATCATACTGAAAGGATTATCATTCATTTCAAGAAAGGAAAGCAGTAGTCCTGGCCCATCTACTTTATTCTCGGTCCAAGAGCTCAGACAGACAACCTCCCACTTTGAGGCCAAGGTGAAAGCCAACATCAACTCATAGAAGCCTACCTCTCCAATCTTACCGTAACCTCACTGCCCTCTATGCCTGACTAACCCAATTCTCATCTCCAGAGGTGACAGTTCCTGTTTAGCAAAATCGTCTCACTGATCTCTACTCAAGGGCATCTTTCTGGTCCTTCAAAGTTGAGGTCAGATACTACTTCCTCCAGGAAGTATCCCTTGATTACTCTAATTCACCTTCACTATACTGTTCCTCTCTGGGACAAGACTTTTCATTTGCTCCCAAGGCACTTTACCTTCCTCATCTCATTTCACCCTTAAAACTATTCTGTGAGGTAGGGATTCATACACTCATTTTATTAAAGACAACATACAGACAGGACTAGTCTCAGGGCTCACAGTGAGTAAAAGGAGGAGCCAGGATAGGCGCTCAAAGGTATCTAAGTATAAATCTCATGTTTGTGTCACTTTTCCCTGGTCCTCACAGCTCTTAGAGAACTGAGCCTATTCAGGTTGACATGCTGGTGTCTTGCAACTAGGTTGTGAAGAAACTCAAAAGACAAAGATCTCATATCCCTTCCAATGGAGCTTGACACAGGGCTGGGCACCCAGAACAAACTCAAACCTTGCTGCTCATGCTTGTAGTACCTGCCAGCCGCCATGAGGGCTTCTGCTCGAATCTGCAGCAAACGATAGAAGCGCATCTTAAAAGCCAGTCGCTCAGGCTTCTCAGGGCCCGCGTGGGGGCAATACACATTGATTAGGGTCAATGTCTTCTCTTTGCCTTCCCATGTGCTGGAGAGAAGAGAACACCCCCACCAAAGAAAGGGGGATTGTTTCCGAGGCTCCCCTCTCAACACCAAGTGGCTTCCACTTACTTAATTGTTGTTCACTGGATGGACATGAAGTAAGGGGGTAGAGAGACATTAATGGGCTGGCATGCACAGGACTTGGGGACTGACTACGGCAGGGAGGAGGCTTCTAGAATGACACCCAGGTAAACTAGGTGATAGTGCTGCCATTCACAAAGATAGGACACTCAGAAAGAGAGCAACTTGGGGCAGTGAGCTCAGCATTGGCTAAGTTGCTTTTGAGGTACCTGTGATAGTAAGAGAGCTGGACCTCCCAGCCAGACCCCCAATGTAGACATGGGAGAACTCAAGGTTCAGAGGGGAATATGATTGGCCCAGGGTCACATGATGAATAGTCCAGGCAGGACTATAGTCCAGGAAAGGCAAATTTTGTAAGTTTTTCATGGTGAATGCATGTTATAAGGCAAGCCTCAGAATCATCAAACTCACAGAGTAGAAACCATCAGTGGTCAGTGACAGAAAGATATGGGCTATTACCGGATCCTGTGCTGTGTGAGGAGCGCCCGGCCCTCACTATCCAGAGCCCGAAGCTCCTCTTGGGTGAACTCATCCATGTTTCCATAGCAACCCACGTCCCTATTCTGAGTGCCAAGTAAACCACTCAGGCCTTCTTCAGCAGCTACTGGGGTAGCGCTGTCCTTACAGAAGGTGGCTACACCTGGAGACAGACAGGATACTCTTAGTAGGCCTGGCAGTCAACAGCCTACTGCTCAGCCTGTTGTTCCCACACAGGTCACCCGGGTCATCTTTATCAAGATTGGCTGTATTGACCACTCTCCCAACTCAAGGGCTATGGATGGCTACCTGGGGCAACTGTACTCAAACCCTGGAGTCAGAGCTCCTTCATCTAAAACAACTACAGAATAATAACATGTAATAAATTCTAAGTGTTTTACAAGGTAAGTGCTAAAAAAGTGTTAGCTATTTTTATTATTATCACATGGACTAATTTGTTCAATCTTTGTAATAGCCCTAGGTGAGCATTATCCACATTTCCCAGCTGAGGAATCTGAGGCATAAAGCGGTTAAGTAATTTGCCAGAGGTTGCACAGTTAGGGACTGAGGTAGCATTCAAACCAAGACTATTTAGCTCCAGCTCTCATACAATTACCACCACACTATTGTGCTTCTGAGGTCCAATAGGATAATTTTAAATATAACATTTTCACGTATTTATGTGGCTTAAGTTCTGTGGACTAAAAGCCTAAATTTCATATTACCTTCCAATCAAACACTGGAAACCCTTTCCCCCTACCTGCCTCCATCACTAATTTAAAGTCCCCAGAAAGCCCCATTTACCAGAATAGCCACTACGGTTGCGGCTGAAGCTGAAATAAGAGTTATAACCCTCAGTGATAACCAGGGGCTCTGTCAGCACATCCCCTGGAAAAAAGACGTAAGAATATGTCAGAGATAAAACTAGAACCGAGGACATACAAAGGCTTGGAATTATACTTGTAGGCTAATTCCTTGCACACATCAGAGCCAGGGCTGGGAGGGAAAATAAAGTATCTATGAATAGAGGAGTAGCTAGAAAGGTGGGGGCTAGAGAGGGAATTGATATCAAAACTACAAAGAGGGATGAGGCTATGGACTGGGAGGGGTAAAATTAGGTGGGAGGAGGCTAGGTGATTAGGTAACCAGAAGAGCTGGGGGTGGGAAATGGTATATGGAAAGGGAAACTGGGAATCTGAACTGGGGTTAGGAGGTAGGTGAAAGAGGGAATTAGAATATCTGAACTGAGGATGGAGAGAGAAATAGTTAAGGGGTCTCAGAGGGGATGCCTAGTAGAGGGAAGGAATGGAGAATTGAGCTATAGGTGGGAGATTGCTAGGAAGGAAAGGGAATTAGGGGAATCTAAGTTTGGGGTGGGACATGAGGTAGGAATGATGAGAAGCTGAGCTGGGGAGAAGAGATGGGGGTGGAGATAGGGGGACTGGGGATCAAAGGAATAAAAAGGAGGAAACTGGGAAGTCTGAGCTGGGGGCAAAAGTGTGGTGTTAGAGGGTGTGAGCTTGGGGAAGGAAGGGGTAACTGGGGGATCTGACTTGGGAATAGGAGATGGAGAGTTTGGCAGGACCGGAAATCTGGGGACCGAGCTGGGGTGGGAGAATGAGTGGGAATTAGGGGATCTGAGTGAGGATGGAGGTTGCAAGGGACAGGGGATTAAGGTTTTACTGAGGGCAAGGGACGAAGTGGGAATTACAGGAGATCTAGCTGGAGTGAGAAACAGGGGCTTAAGGGAGAGGCTTTCAGGATTCTGGGCTGGGTCTAGGGGGAGGACGCTAAGGATAGAAAAATGGGATTGAAAGGGGGGCAGCAAAAGTTAGTGGAAAGGCTAAAGTATGGTAAAGGTCCTGTATTCTTGAGCGCTCACGGGTCACTTTGGTCTCCTGAAGGCAGACGATGTCAGCATCCAGCTTCTCCAAAATGCGCCCCACAGCCATGGCGGCACAGTTGCTAGGCTCCTCGTATACCACCCCTTGCAGGGGGCTCCGGATCCCATTGACGTTCCAGCTCACCACGCGCAACATCTTGACAGCGAACTGCAATGCCTTTTAGCTCGCGTAGAACCTAGGGTCAAGCGAACTGGACGTCCCAAGCCCGCCAGGCCCTGCCTTCCGCGCGCATTTGCGCAGACGTTTCCGTGCGTGCCAGAACACGGAAGGACGCACGTAAGGCGGTGCTTTGAGACCCTCGGTTCCCATTGGCTGGAGAAGCGGAAGCTAAAGGCGACTATTACTTATGTAGGAGGAATGAATGGAGAGAAAAAGGCTTCCATCTGGACTCCTCCTCCACCCGCTGCACTCCGGCCCACGCACCTGAGTCTGACTGCATTTCTTCTCGTCTTAAAAGTCCTCCCGGTGCTTCCGATTATTTACAAACAGGATTTCGCCACTTTTGAAGCAGCGGAACCGCGCAGCAACTGAAGCCCCTCCCCCAGTGAGACCGACCACTACCCAAGTGCTCAGATGGCTGTGGCACTGGCTCCCTGGGAGTAGCTGATGTAACTCCAGCTCTCTTGTAGGGGAGGAGGTATGCGCGAAGGGAATTTCGCGGCTGGAGGAGCCGTAAGAAGCGCCCTAGTGGAATAAGATTTAGGAGAGGGCCTCTGGCTTTACACGACAGGGGGAGGGGATAGGAGAGGGAGGAGGCTATCTCAAGCCCGACCTGTAGCCATTTGCCTTGGGTAAAAACATGGCCTGACACAGATTTCTGCTTGGCTACATTTATCAAATGAGTAAAATCAAAGCCCATAATTTAAGTGGACTATCCAAGCTCCAGAGCAGCACTGTCTCCCATTGTAGCCCATGGCTCTTCCGTATACATTATTTAATTTCATTCTCAGGACAACCCTGTGAGGAGCATTAAGGCTAAGCAAGAGAAATTGAGTGAATTCACCTCAGCTTCACAAGGGTGGTAGAGCCAGGATTCAAGCCCTATCTCAATCAGCTCAAGGAATACTTTCCTGAGTAAGTTTTTCCTAACCACCCACACACCTCCCCAGTTAGATCTTTTGCTTTGGGCTCCCACAGCACCCTATAGTCCATTCTGTCACAGTACTTATCACAGTGCACAGCTACCATTGATTTCTTTGTCAGTACACTGCCAGCAACTTGAGAGCAATGACCATGTCTCATTAATCTTACTATCCCCATCCTCAAATATAGGGCAAAGCATATATTAGGAGTCATTAAGTATTTTTGAGTGAATGAATTAACAGAGAGCAATAGCAAGAGCATCAACAGGTTAGTGACTTGTTTGTGAGAACACAAAAATAGAAATAATAGACATGCTCAATATCCATGGAAGCATAACTTTGCATACTTAGGTTCCTCACCCAGAATTGCAGCATAATTATTTTTTCCCCAGAATTCCATAGCCTATGACCAAAAGCCAAAGCCATTGTCCTCAATGTCTGCAGAAAACACCCAGAGCACTGCTTTTTCTCCTGGAGTACTTAGGTTTACCTTCTAATTGTTGCTATCAGAAAATAGCTCTCAATTAAAATAAAAATTTTGGTGATTTGAACTTCTTCATGCTTTCATGGTCATTGGCTCAGGATTGAGTCCCAGCAGTGGGATTACTAGGACAAAGGAAATGAACATTTTTATTGCTCTTGCTTCATATTGCCAAATGGCTTTCCAGTAAGGGATTTGCCCATTTATACTGAAGATCAATCTGAAACTCGGCCCCAAGGACATGCATGCAGGTCTTGCTGTCTCCATTGTTGGCTTTAATTTCCCCTTCAGCAGTGGCTTGTTAATATTAGTTCTGACCTTTGGGACAAGGTGAACACATGGTTGGCCTGAAGAGAAAAGGCACCCGGTGGCTCAGGAACTTCTTTGACAACTACAACAGCTGATACTTCAGGAGAGCACACGTCCCTCTTAAACTAAGGGTACTTCCCCAGCCTTCTCTGGGAACCAACAAACACCTCCAGGCTCCCTCTTTGACGCCACCCACTGGAACTGCTTTGTGGTCTAAATGCAAGAGAGCTGTGTGTTGGATAATTAGCAATGGAAGAGAAAACCTCTAGGAGAACAGGTAGGTGAGACAGAAGCAGAAATAGTAGTTACACAAATCCAAATCCATTCTTCAAGCTCTCTGGAAAGTTTTCTTTGCATAGATGGTAACTTGAAGTGCATATTAAAAGGTATGGGGGAGTTGGGGAAAAGATGGTATCTATATCTATTTATCATCCATTCTGACCTGCCTTTGTGGGACACTGTCCCAAAGGGCAGTCCTAGCACCTTTAGAAATCTCTATAACTTGGACTAGTCAAGTTTTGAATAAACTGGATGATAGAAATTATATCTCTTATCTGCACACTGGTATATAAATTAGGGACTGGTTTGCTGTGGCACATTGAATGAGGTTTTTAGCTTCTCTGGACTTCAGTCACCTCCTCACTAAAATGGAAATTGACGCCCCTCACCCACTTCCCTCAGAGGGCTGTCTCAAGGTGAAGAAGAGTGAGAGAACAGGAACCAAAGTTCTTTGGAGGTATCTGAGGACTTCATGCTCTGTCTGAGATTAGTGATCCTGCTTTTTCTGTAGCCTCCACAGTTACCCCTGCATGTGCTCTTCTCCCTGAGTGACTATGGACTGTGGAGAGCCACTTCTAGGACTAGGCTCCAGTGAACCCTGGGCCCCGGGCATGGGGCTGAAAATAGTAGGGGAATAGTGGGCCAGAGCAGTGGCTGGAAGGCAGTGGATCCTAAGCTGTTGCCACAGAAGGCTTGATACTCGTGTGTGTGTGTGACCTGTAAGCATGTGACCAATCTCCCACATACATTCTAACCCCCCACAAATACACTCACACCCATATACTTAAGAAAAACCAATAGGGAGACCCCATTTGTGATTTTGTTTACCCATCAGTACTGTTTTAATACTTTTTTAATGGGATTCTCCCACACACCCCATACTTTGGGAGGACTGTCACGATCCATGGGCCCCTGGAAGTCATACTGTATGATTTTCCTCCCTAGCGTTAAAATCAGTTTAGAATTTGCACCTCAGCTCTTGACCTTGAGTCTCTGACATTGAGTCAACTCTTTTTCTGCAACCAGGTCATTGGACCATTTCATGGGGGCTTAATTCTTTTATTTATTCTTCTCTGCTTCATTCAAGGTTGAGAAACTTTCTAGATGCCACCTTTTACCTTCAGACCAGTTCCCTGCATAGCTCTCTGTTACAACATTTACCTTGTTGAATGGGGATTATTTGTCCACATGCGCATCTCAGCTGGGTAGAGATATATAGATTGTACAAACACTGATTGAGCAACTGTCTCCTCTGTACCAGACCCTGAGATGGACACTGGAAACCGAGATCACAGATAATCTGGTCCCCATCCTCAAGGAGTTCACAGTCTAGTAGAGAAGTAGAACAGTAAAACACTGGTGGATACTTGTTAAAACAGATGGAAGCATATAGGCAGTATGAGAACCAAAGACAAAGCCTATCCCAAGGATACAAGAAAGGCTTCCCAGAGGAGGTGGACATTGAGCCAGGCCATGAAGAATCAGTCAGGTTTCATTGAGAATGGAAAGAAAGAGAAGACATTCCAGGCTTAGCAAAAGCCCAGTGGCAACAACAACAACAAAAGTATGGGGTATGTTTGGTGGTTCAGTGAGTCAGCTGCTGCAGTTTAAGCATGGGGATCTAAAGAGAGACATGACTAGAGAAGTAGGTTGCAGCTAGACTGAGAAGAACCAGGCTAAGGCCTTTCCATAAAGCTTGTTTAGTTCTCCTGCTTCTGGGATCAGAATTGATAACAGTGGAAACAAACCAACAGTTAGTTCTAGACAGTTTTATGTTGTTTTTCAAACATGGACCAGGTTTACCCTTTTAGACCTACTAAAAGCCTGCTAGCCTCCTATCTCAGATTTCCTGTTGCTAGATTATCTTTCTGCCTCTTGGCAGAATCATGAGGACAAAATTGTAAACATAGAAGAGGAGTTTATGTGACTGGCTCAATTACCTTAGCCAAGGCCCTTCTCTTCCCTATACCAGTTTCCCTGTGAGGCTAGTGAATTTTGTGAGGAGCAAGTAGGATAAGGATTATGTTGCTGCTTTGTAAGCCATTGGAAACATACATGTAAAGGGTTATTATTCAGATTATTAGCACCAGCAGAGTGATACTAGTTAGGAGACATTAGAATTAAGAGAGTTATATCTCTTCCAAAGTCTAATTCTGAGACTGTAAAGATTCTGAGCTAATCTGGAAGAGCACATTCTTAAATCAAGCTAGACTTGTCAATTAACCAAAGAAAAGCCTTGTACTGGGAGAAATCAGGTCCCCAGTGTTCTACCCCTGACTTGGTAACGTACTCCATAGCAGGACCTTAGGAAAATACTTCCCATCTCTAGGCCTCCCTTTTCTTATTTGAGAAGCTTGGATGAGATAATTTCTAGGAGGCTTCTGTATCACAAAACCAAAAAAGCAAAAGTGAATTCATCTTCCTAATTGGTTGGCAGGAGCTCTTTATTATAAATGTTAATTCCTGTCATAATGTTGTAAATTTCCTTTACTGCGTGTTTCCTGTATGCTTGGCATTACATTAGAAGTTTCAGATTGGCCAAAGAGGTGACTGGTCATTTACTTCACAAAGAGAATCACAGCATTAGGTAATAAATTTTGAGCATTACCCAGGTTGTTTTATGTATATTAATATGTGAATCTTCAACAACCCTAAGCGGATAGGTACTCTTATCAGATGAAAAAACTGAGGCACTGAAAGGTTAAGTCTTCTGCTCAGGGTCTTATAGCAAGGGGCAGAGGTAGGATTTGACTTAAGTAGCATGGCTTC
Organism: Manis pentadactyla; assembly: GCF_030020395.1. NCBI lineage: Eukaryota > Metazoa > Chordata > Mammalia > Pholidota > Manidae > Manis > Manis pentadactyla. Next base: position 49,329,130 of record NC_080038.1, on the reverse strand, counting down.
ACAGTCCATTGCATTTAACCACTGTGATCCATTGCCTCAGTAGATTTATTTAGATGAGCAGGCTCTGAAATGAATTGAGTTTGGTATGATTTATACACAGCAACTGGAGGAAATCAAACCCTTGTGAAGACTATGACACTTAGAATGTATTTTAAGGAACTTCTTAAAGGGCAGAGTGGAGCTGAGAACATTGGAGAACGGGGATTGGAGATTTCCATCTCCAAGAGATTGCCCTTGTGTAGTCCAGCTCAGTGGAAGAAAGTTGAACTTCCTCATAGCCAATTAATGGAGGCTCATCAGGAGTTGAGAAGGTTGCAGAAGAATAAAGAGCGAGCCACACTTGGACATCTTCCAGATAAACTGTGCTATTAGATGAATTCTACACATAAAAGCCTCAAAAACAACCAAGAGGAAAGGGATGGTAAAGCAGACCATCTGTGTGGGATGGTTCTGGCCTAAAGAGTTGTCCTACTTTGAGGCTATTGCTCCCTGCTCCCACAGTTCTTCCTGCTGCAGCCTCCACCCTAAGCCTCCATCCCTATGGTTTGGCCAGGTTCTGGATCAGAGCCTTTCTCCCTAAGGCACCTGACTGAGCTAGCAGCCATGTGGGCAGTGCTTGCCATATCTGCCCCCAGCAATGGCTGCATTCACTCCTCTTCCTAAGGTGTCAGGTTCAGTCTGATTTATTTCATCTTGGCTGGAGAGATCATAAAGATGATCAGATAGTGCCCATCTCTCCAAGAGTACCTCAGGCAGCACATTTTAAGAATGAGAGGCCCTGCAGTAAGAAAGGCAGCAGAATTCAGGGGAAGAGAAGGCTTTCAATGCCATTTGTCGGGAGGGTGGGGCAGTAAGCAGTGAACCTTCCCCTTCCAGTTCAGGTGTTTCATTGCTAGCTCTAAATATTGTATTTTTCAGTAGGGAACTTGTGTTTGTGTGTTTGTACTTTCTGATGTGGATCTCTGTTTCTGGTTTGGAATGTGATAGTCTCCTTGGGTTCATATTTTTATTTAAAGCTGCAAAGCTTCCTAGACATGCCTCTCTCACAGAGAACGTAAGCACATGATCTTTGGTCTTTTATTTGCATACTCTACTAGCCCTTTCTTCATTGGAGAGAAGTGACTGGCCATACCTGGGCTGTCTTACTAGGTGCCTTCCTTGCTGGATTCCAGCTTATCTCCTGTGTACACAGTCCTTGGAGTTCAGAGGCCTCTAGTGATCTCTGTTCAACTTCTCCCTCTCTGTACCTAAGCCCCCACTGGTACATCCAGGAGCAGAGGCAGGCAAGGACTAGGAAAGAGGAAGAGGGGACTGGAGACAGGCTGCCAGGGGACTCAGAAGCTGATTTCACTTTGCTGTCCCAACTGTGTCTACCTGCTGCTGTGGCCACAGCACAGAAGAGACAGCTAATAAGACAGGAAATGAGGCCCAGTACCTTGTGGACAGTGGTGTCATTATCTGCGATGCCTAAGATGTCTCAACAGATGGGAGAGCTCACTCAAACCAGGTTGCAGAAGATCTGGATCCCACACAGCAGCAGCTGCAGGCTGCAACGGAGAAGGGGCTGTAAGTGGGTTTGCTTTCACGGGCTTCAAGGTGGTGGTGGTAGAGTGGGTGTAGAGGATAGCTGTGGGATAACAAGAGTCTAATGTCATAAAAGGTAGAGAAAGAATGAGAAAAAGAGAGAGATAAAGACAGAATGAGGATTAGGTAAACATCATCATCAGAGAGATTTTTGACTAGGAACTTTTTCTATCTTATCCGGAACTTACTTGAAATGCTTCTTGTTTGTAGTTTGGAAATGTTCAGTGTTAGTCTAGAATGTTTCATTTTGGTGACCTCAGTAGTGTATAGAAATGAAATTGGTCTTCTTTGATAGTGCTTGGGGGAAATAAAGTAATGGTCATGGTATTGTTTCTCAGAAGACAGGTGCTTCTGGGTACATAGAACTACACTGTCATTGGTCAGTTTTGCTCCTCCCTTTTCTCAAGCCTCTTCTAATAAGCCTATACCTGACAGAGTTGTGAAATGCTGAGTGTCCTGTCTCCTGCATTGCCTTCTTGGCACATAACAGGTACTTTTACTGCTGTGGAAATTTGAGAGAGAAGACACCCATTCTCTCAGGAACAACCTACTGGTATACATGTTCACTTTGAAAAATTCAGAAAGAACAGGGGCAAAGGAGAAGAAACAAAACCTAGACTTTAAAAAAATGGTGTATACCATTTCCCCATAGATAATGGGACAGTTGTGCACCAACGTGCTTCCAGCACAAGGGTTATGGCCTGAGTAGCCATAAAGTAGGTGGACATAAGGCAGCACAGGATCATGGCACCCAGATGTCTCAAGACCAGCTGACCAAGTTTCCACTATGCTAATACTACAGGAGGCTCAGGGTCACAGCTAGTGAGAGCAGACAGATAGTTGCTTAGAGGATCCAGAGGAATACAGGATGTTAAATATAGTATGTAAGAGGTAGGGTGTGGGTGGAAGAAAAAGAAAGGAAGGAGGGAAAATCCCAGCCTCCTGTTCTCTTTCCTCCTCTCCACCAGCAGTTAACTCACTCATCCGGACATTAAGGAGCCTGGATGAGATTGAGAATTACACCCCCAACCCACCCCACAACTCCTCATCTTTTCCAAGGGTTGTGGGGTTAGCTGGCAAGCAGGCAAGCCACTGTCTACATACCTGGGTCCTCCAACCCTTACATTCCTGGAAACTCTGTGTTTCAGGTTGGAGAAATAGTACACATAAATCACCCAATATAGTCTCCATCACACACAGGGTGCAAAATAAATATGTGCTCATTTTAGTTCTGAACATTTCTTTGCTCAGCTGTAAAACAGAATTAATACCTATCACAGCATGTTGTTGGGTTGATTAAACAGAGGTTCTAGATCCAGACTGCCTAGCTTTGTGTCCCAGCTCTACCACCTCCTGCCTCTGTGACTTGAATGAGTCTCTTAACCTCTTGGTGCTTCCTCCTCACACATAAAAATAGCTGAATAATAAATAGTGTTGATGTAAAGATCAGAGAGCTAAGCATATAAAATGCTTAGAAGAGTGTCCAGCTCATAGTAAGTGCTCAGTAAATGTTAGTTATTATTTAAAAAAAAGTAAGTGTATGGTCCTTTTGCCTTATCCCCAGCATCACACTTGGAGCCTGGCACATAGCAGATGCACAGTATATGGTCACTGTGCTACTTCCACTCTGATCACCCACTATAGCTAAGCATGAGGCTATGTGTGTTCAAGTCAGCTGCTCATTAGTGAGTGAATTATGTCAGACCACAGATGCAGTAAACTTAAATAGTGTTTGCCAAGTTCCATCCTGGACAATGTCTGCCTCATCTTTGTGGCTGGGGAGGCCACGCTGAAGTTTACCCCAGAAAGATCTGAATCACATCTTGCTTGGTGCATCCTCTTTAGAAGACCTGCCTGATTCCAAAGCAGGCAGTGGGGTAAGGAATGTACACAATCACTTAATGACATTAGTCTGAGGATAAAATGCATAAGTATGTGTAAAGTACTTGAATACCTGTGTATATTAATCTGACTTGTTTTTCTCATTCAGCATTAAGTTTTGTGTGCCATCTATATTATTGTTGATGCGGTTGTAGCTTTTTTATTCTCCTTGCTGTGTAACATCACATTTTGTGAGTATGTCACAGGTTATTTATCCATCTTACTGTTGATGAGCATTTAGGTAGTTTCTAGTTTTTGGATATTAACAATACTGCAGTCAACATTTTTGTCCCCATAAATTTTGGAATCAGCTTTTCAAATAACACAAACATACAGAGACAAAACTTTTAGGATTTTGATTGAAATTGCATTCAATCTGTAGATCAATTTGAGAGAGTTAACATCTTTGTGATAATGAATCTTCTATAAACATGGTATGTCTCCATCCATTTAGACTTTTTCATGTTATTTGAATGAAGTTTTATAATTTAAAAGGGTTTGCACATCACTGTAAGACCTTTTTGCTTATTTTTTGTTCCTATTGTAAATAACACCTTTTTAGAAAATAACATTTTATTGTAGTTTTACTACAATAAATTAGTTTATTGTCAAGGTATATAAACAATGATTTTTATATATTGCATTTGTAACTAGAAACCTAATAACCTTTCTCATAAACTTATATGTAAATGGCAGTTCTTTTTCCCCTCCAATACTTACCATTTTTCTCTCTTTTTCTTATATTTACTGCATTGCTAGTACCTCCCATCTCCAATACACACACACCATCTTCAGTACAGTGTTGAATAGAAATATTACTAGTGTGCATTCTTATACTGATCCTAATTTGAAAAAGACTGCTTCAAAAGTTTCACCGTTGAGTAAATTTGCTGCAGTTTTTTGGAGATAACATTTAACAATTTCAGGAAGTTCCAGTTTATTCTTATTTTACCAGTAGGATTTTTAAAGAGGTGGATAGATGTTGACTTTGATTAAGTATGTTTTCTGTATCCACTGTGACATGTTGTATTTGTATTTTAATCTGTTAATGTGAATTACATTAGAAATTTTTATTGTGTTGAACTAATCTTGCAGTCCTAGGATAAATAAAAACTATTGGTTTTAGTTCATTAATATTTTGTTTAGTAATTTGGCATTTTGAGATTTAGCATGAATAAGATTGGCCTGTAATTTTTCCATTCTCATGTTTCCCTGTTTGATTTTGGAGTCATAAAATACAGTGAGAACTTTTTTCTTTCATTCTATTTTTTGACAGAGGTTGTCTAAGGAACTATCTAGTCTTTAAATATTTGGCACAAGTTCCAGATAAAACCATCTGAACCTGGTGTCTTCTCTAAAAAGAAAAATTTTAACTGATACAATCTTTTATATATAGTTGAGAATCATTCCAGTTTGCTATTTCTACTTGTCAGTTTTGTTAAGTTGTTGTTTTCTGGGAATTTTCTATTTCACATCACTTTTTAAATTTATTTGCATGAAGGTCTTGAAATTTTAAAACTGTGTTGCGTTTGCAGTTATATCCTGTCTTTCATTCTCCTACTGGTTATTTCTATCATCTCTTTATTCTCTTTAAAAATGTATATGCCCATAAAATTGTGCATCTGTGGAATATCAGCCCTGTTTAGTAGGTCAATTATAGCATTGGCACAAGTTCCAGGTAAAACCATCTGAACCTGGTGTCTTCTCTTTCCAGAAGTTTGTCACGTTTATAGGTTTTTTAAAATAGTCAATTTTTGGCTTTTGATTCTTTCTGTTATGTCTTTGTTTGCTTTTTAACTATTTTTTTCCAGATAATATTCTGTTTAATTTTTCCTTATCATTATTTTGTTTCTTTCACTTTCTTTGGATTTGTTCTGTTGTTCTTTTTTAACTTCCGGAGTTGGATTCTCAGCTCATTAGTTTTCAGACTTTCTTCTTTTTGAATATAAGCATCCAATGCTATAATTGACCTACCAAACAGGGCTGATATTCCACAGATGCACAATTTTATGGGCATATACATTTTTAAAATATTTCCAGACTATCTGGTGAACAGGCACTACTCTGAGCTTTCTTAGTTTTTCCACCACATACCCAGTTGTCCTGACCACCTCAGTCTCTTTCCCATGACTGCTGAGACCTATTGATTATTATCTAGCAACTAAGTTCATACCTCGCAAAGCAGGAGGCCTCCATAATTGGTGCCAGCTCTTGGGCCAGCTTCTGTTTTGACAGATCAGTGCCCTTGTATTTCCAGGTTGACTCCGTACTTGTTACAGAACCAAATTTATATGATTACAATTATTTGAAATCTTCTGAGATTTGCTTTATGGACCAACATATGGCCATTTTAGTAAATGCTCCATAAGTCCTTGAAAAAATGTGTTCAGTGTAGTGTATCTTTCAATTAAGTCAATTTGTTAATTTGATTCAAATGCTCTACATTCTTATGGTGTTTTGTCTGCTCATTGATAGGGGAAATTTGTTAATCTCCTTGTAACTATGTCAAATTTGAAGCTTTGTAAGTAGTTACAAACTTAGAATTTCTATATTTTCCTGGTGAATTGAACGTTTTATCTATGTGTAAGGAAATTTATTTATTTATGGTAATCTAGTGTCATTGGCATTTTGCCCTAAAATCAAATTTGTCCTGATGTGAAGTATACACACATTAGCTTTATTTAGCTTAATATTTGCCTGGTGTATCCGTTCCTATACTTTGGAAAAAATTGTTTTTGATAAAGATATAATTAACATACCATAACATTCATCATATAAAGTATACGACTTATTTGGTTTTTAGTATACTCACCTGGTCGTGTACCATCACCGCTAATTCCAGAACATTTTCATCATGCCCGACAGAAACTTCATATACTTTAGAGTCATTCCAGATTCCCCCATCCACACAGCCCCTGGAAACCACTTTATGGCCTCTAGTTTGCCTGTTCTTGATATTTCATATAAATGGAATCGTACAATATGTGGCTTTTTGTATCTAGCTTCTTTCATCACACATATTTTCAAGGTTAACCTATGTTGTAGCATGTGTAAGTACTTCATTCCTTGTACAGCAGAATAATATTCTGTTGTATAGATTTTCTACATTTTGTTTATCCATTCATGAATTGGTAGACATTTGGGTTGTTTCCACTTTGGGCTATTATTAATCACGTCATGAACATTCTTGTACAAGTTTTTGTATACGAATATTTTCATTTCCTTTGGATACCTGTATACCTAGGAGTGGAATTGCTGAGTATTTTGGTAACTGTGTCTATAAAGCCTTAAGGAACTGCCCAACTGTTTTACAAAGTGGCTTAATCATTGTATATTCCCAAAAGCAACATATGAGGATTCCAATTTCTCTGTATCCTTGCTAACATTTATTAATCCATTTTTTTATTATAGCCATCCTGAGTATGAAATGACATTTCATTGTGATTCCTATTTACATTTCACTAATGACTAATGATGTTGAGCATCTCTTCATTTACTTATTGGCCATTTGTATATGTTCTTTGGAGAAATGTCTCCTCAAATTGCACATTTTTAAGTTGGGTTACTGTCTTCATATTTTGTTAATTTGTAAGAGTCCCTTATATATTCTGGAAACTAGACTCTTATCAGATATATGATTTGCAAATATTTACTCCCATTCTATGGGTTGTGTTTTAATTTTCTTCATAATTTCCTTTAAAGCACAAAAGTTTTTAATTTTTATGAAGTCCAGTTAACCAATTTTTTCTTCTGGTCCTTGTGCTTCATGTATCATATGCCAGAAACCATTGCCTAACCCAAGGATACAGAGATTTCTGACTGTTTTCTTCTAAGAGTTTTATAGGTTTAGCTCTTAATTTTAGGTCTTTGATCCATTTTGAGTTAATTTTTGCATATGGTGTAAGGTAGCAGTCCAGTTTCATTCTCTGCATGTGGATATCCAGTTCTTATACACCATTTATTGCAAAGACTCTTCTTTTCCCCTACTGAATAGTTTTGGCACTCTTGATATAAATCAATTCACTTTAAATTTGAGAGTTTATTTCTTGGCTCTCAGTCCTGTTCCATTGGTTTAAATATCTATCCTTATGTTAGTACCACACTGTCTTTATTACTGTAACTTTTTTATTAAGTTTTGAAATTGGGAAGTGTGACTCCTCCAGTTTTGCTCTTTTTCAACATTATTTTGGCTATTGTAGGCCCCTTTATTTCCATCTGAATTTTAGGATCAACTTGTCAATTTCTGCAAAGAAGTCAGCTGGGATTTTGAGAGGGATTATGTTGAATCTCTAGATCAGTTGTTGAGTATTCACATCTTAGTAATATTAAGTCTTAAGTCCATGGACCTGAGATGTTGTTCCATTTATTTAGGTCCTCTAATTATTTTCAACATTTTTTTTGTAGTTCTCAGAGGATAAGTTGTACATTTTGGTTAAATATTCCAAAGTATTTTTTGTGCTATTATAGAGATGCTTTTCTTAATTTCATTTTCTTGGCTCTTGCTCCTTTGTAGAAGTATAATCGATTTTTTCTATATAGGCATGACTTACATATAGAACAGATTCAGTTCCAGACCACCACAGTAAAGAGAATATTACAATAAAGCAAGCCCATTGAGTTTTTTGGTTGCCCTGTACATATAAAAGTTACGTCTACACTATCCTGTAGTCTATTAAGTGCACAATAAGCGTTATGTATAAAAATGTAACAATCTTAATTTAAAAACATTTTATTGCTAAAAAATGCTAACCATCATCTGAACGTTGAGAGACTCATGATCTTTTTCCCAGTGGAGGGTCTTGCATCAAAGTTGATGTCTGCTGACTGATCAGGGTGGTGACTGCAAAGGTCAGAGTGGATGTAGCAGTTTTTAAAATAAGACAGCAGTGAAGTTTGCCACATTGACTGATTCTTCCTTTCATGAATGATTTCTCTGTAGCATATGGTGCTGTTTGATACTATTTTACCCACAGTCTAATTTCCTTCATAAATGGAGTCAGTCCTTTGAAACCCTTATGCTGCTTTATGAAGTTTATATAATATTCTAAATCGTTTGTTGTCTTTTCAACAATCTCCACACCGGGAGTAGAGTCCATCTCAAAAAAACACCTTTTTTCATCCGTAAGAAGGAACCCCTCATCCATTAAAATTTTATCATGAGATTGCAGCAATGTAGTCACATCTTCACCCTCCACTTCCAGATCTCTTGTGACTTCCACCACATATGTAGCTACTTCCTCCCCTGAAGTCTGTGTATATATTTTCATTGAAGTATAGTTGACATACAATATTATATTGCTTTCAAGAATACAACATATGTTTGACAGTGGTCTACATTATTAAATGCTCACCCCAACTGTAGTTACTATCTGTCAAAATAGAAAGATGTTACAGAACTATTGACTATATTCTGTATATTGTACTTTCATCCCTGTGGATAATTTATGTTGTTATTAATATTTTGTGCCTTTTTGTCCTCCGCACCTATTTCACCCACCCACACCTAACATTCCCCCATAGTAACAGCCAGTCACTTCTCAGTGTCTATGAGTCTATTGTTGTTTTGTTTTGTTTTTAGATTCCACAGATAAGTGAAATCATATGGTATTTATCTTTCTCCACCTGGCTTATTTCACTTAGGATAATACCTTCTATGTCCATCCATGCTGTCGCAAATGGCAGGAGTTCTTTCTTTTTTTTGGCTGAGTAATATTCCATTATGTGCATGTACCACATCTTCTTTATCCATCCATCTATTGAGGAACACTTTGCTTATGTCCAATCTTGGCTATTGCAAATAATGGGGCCATAAGCATAGGGGTGCATGTATGTTCATCAATCAGAGATTTTGTTTTCTTGGTGTAAATCCCTAGAAGGAGGATTACTGGGTTGTATTGTATTTCTATTTTTTTTGAGGAACCTCTATACTGATTTCCATAGTGGCTATACCAATTTACATTTACAACCTTTTCTCCACATACTTGCCAACACTTATTATTTCTTGTCTTTTGGATAGTGGCCATTCTGGCTAGTGTGAGGTGCTATCTTATTGTGGTTTTGATTTATGTTTTCCTGGTGATTAACGATGTGGAGCATCTTTTCATGTGCCTGTTGGCCATCTGTATGTCTCCTTTAGAAAAATATCCATTCAGGTACTCTGCCAATTTTTTAATTTCATTATTTGTTTCTATCAGTGTTGTGTCTTATGAAGTCTTTATATATTTTGGATGTTAACTCCTTATTGCATATATCACTTATGAATATATTCTCTAATATTATAGGTTAGGTTACCTTTTTGTTTCACTGATGGTGTCCTTTGCTGTACAGAAGCTTTTTAGTTTGATGTAGTCCCCCTTTTTTATTTTTATTATTGTTTCCCTTGCCCAGAGAGACATATTCCCCCCCAAAATTTCTCATGCTTATGTTCAAGAGATTCCTGCCTGTGTTTTCTTCTAAGTGTTTTATGATTTTATGTTTTTTTCATATCCTTAATCTACAATTACATGGGGAACATTGTGTTTACTACACTCCTCCCTGCACCAAGTCCCCCCGACAAACCCCACTACAGTCACTGTCCACCAGCATAATAAGATGCTGTAGAATCACTACTTGTCTTCTCTGTGTTGTACAGCCCTCCCCGTGCCTCACCACAGATTATACATGCTAATCGTAATGCCCCCTTTCTTCTTCCCCACCCTTATCCATCCCTTCCCACCGATCCTCCCCAGTCCTTTTCCCTTTGGTAACTGTTAGTCCATTCTTGGGTTTTGTGATTCTGCTGCTGTTTTGTTCCTTCAGTTTTTTCTTTGTTCTTATACTCCACATATGAGTGAAATCATTTGGTACTTGTCTTTTTCTGCCTGGCTTATTTCACTGAGCATAATACCCTGTAGCTCCATCCATGTTGTTGCAAATGGTAGGATTTGTTTTCTTCTTATGGCTGAATAATATTCCACTGTGTATATGTAATGCATCTTTATCCATTCATCTACTGTTGGACACTTAGGTTGCTTCCATTTCTTGGCTATTGTAAATATTGCTGCAATAAAAATAGGGGTGCATCTGTCTTTTTCAAACTGGGTTGCTGCATTCTTAGGGTAAATTCCTAGAAGTGGAATTCCTGGGTCAAATGGTATTTCTATTTTGAGCTTTTTGAGGAACCTCCATAATGCTTTCCACAATGGTTGAACTAATTTACATTCCCACCAGCAGTGTAGGAGGGTTCCCCTTTCTCCACAACTTTGCCAACATTTGTTGTTGTTTGTCTTTTGGTTGGTGGCCATCCTTACTGGTGTGAGGTGATATCTCATTGTGGTTTTAATTTGAATTTCTCTGATGACTAGCGATATGGAGCATCTTTTCATGTGTCTGTTGGCCATCCAAATTTCTTCTTTGGAGAACTGTCTGTTCAGGTCCTCTGCCCATTTTTTAATTGGGTTATTTGCTTTTTGTTTGTTGAGGCACTTGAGCTCTTTATGTATTTTGGATGTTAACCCTTTATCAGATGTCATTTATGAATATATGCTCCCATACTGTAGGGATCCTTTTTGTTCTATTGATGGTGTCCTTTGCTGTACAGAAGCTTTTCAGCTTGATATAGTCCCACTTGTTCATTTTTGCTTTTGTTTCCCTTGCCCAGGGAGATATGTTCATGAAGAAGTTGCTCATGTCCAAGAGATTTTGCCTGTTTTTTTCTAAGAGTTTTATGGTTTCATGACTTACATTTGATCCATTTCGAATTTACTTTTGTGTATGGGGTTAGACAATGACCAGTTTCATTCTCTTACATGTAGCTGTCCATTTTCGCCAACACCAGCTGTTGAAGAGCCTATCATTTCCCCATTGTATGTCCATGGCTCCTTTATCATATATTAATCGACCATATATGTTTGGGTTAATGTCTGGGGTCTCTGTTCTGTTCCACTGGTCTGTGGCTCTGTTCTTGTGCCAGTACCAAATTGTCTTGATTACTGTGGCTTTGTAGTAGAGCTTGCAGTTGGGGAGTGAGATCCCCCCCCCCCACTTTATTCTTCCTTCTCAGGATTGCTTTGGCTATTCGGTGTCTTTTGTGGTTCCATAGGAATTTTAGAATGATTTCTTCCAGTTCATTTAAGAAAGCTCTTTGTAATTTGATAGGGATTACATTGAATCTGTAGATTGCTTTGGGCAGGATGGCCATTTTGACAATATTAATTCTTCCTAACCAAGAGCATGGGATGAGTTTCCATTTGTTCATGTCCTCTTTAACTTCTCTTAAGAGTGTCTTGTAGTTTTCAGGGTATAGGTCTTTCACTTCCTTGGTTAGGTTTTTTATTCTTTTTGATGCAACTGTGAATGGAATTGTTTTCCTGATTTCTCTTTCTGCTAATTTATCATTAGTGTCTAGGAATGCAACAGATTTCTGCGTATTAATTTTGAATCCTGCAACTTTGCTGAATTCAGATATTAGTTCTAGTAGTTTTGGAGTGGAGTCTTTAGGGTTTTTTATATACAATATCATGTCATCTGCAAATAGTGACAGTTTAACTTCTTCCTTACCAATCTGGATGCCTTGTATTTCTTTGTTTTGTCTGATTGCCATGATGAGGACCTCCAGTACTATGTTGAATAAAAGTGGTGAGAGTAGGCATCCTTGTCTTGTTCCCAATTTTAGATGAAAAGATTTCTGCTCTTCACTGTTAAATATGATGTTCGCTATGGGTTTGTCCTATATGGCCTTTATTATGTTAAGGTTCTTGCCCTCTATATCTATTTTATTGAGAGTTTTTATCATGAATGGATGTTGAATTTTGTGGAATGCTTTTTTGACATCCTAGGAGATGATCTTGTGATTTTTGTCCTTCTTTTCATTGATGTGGTGTATGATGTTGATGGATTTCCTATTATTGTACCATCCTTGCATCCCTGGAATAAATCCTACTTGATCATGATGGATGATCTTTTGGATGTATTTTTTAAGTTCAGTTTGCTAATATTTTGTTGAGTACTTTTGCATCTTTGTTCATCATTGATATTGGTGTGTAATTTTCTTTTTGTGTGGTGTCTTTGCCTGGTTTGGGTATTAGAGTAATGCTGGCCTCATAAAATGGGTTTGGAAGTACTCCTGCCTCTTCTAATTTGGGGAAAACTTTAAGGAGGATGGGTATTAGGTCTTCTCTAAGTGTTTGATAAAATTCAATGGTGATGCCATCTGTTCCGGGGTTTTGTTCTTAGGTAGCTTTTTGATTACCAGTTCTGTTTCATTGCTGGTAATTGGTCTGTTCAGATTCTCTCTATCTTCCTGGGTCATCTTTGAAGGTTGTATCTTTCTTGAAAGTTTTCCATTTGTTCTAGGTTATCCAATTTGTGAGCAGTTAATTTTTCATTGTATCATCTAATAATTTTTTGTATTTCTGTGGTGTCCGTAGTGATTTTTCCTTTCACATTTATGATTCTGTTTCTGTGTGTACACTCTCTTTTATTCCTGATAAGTCTGGCTAGGGTGTTATCTATTTTGTTTACTTTCCCAAAGAACCAGCTCCTGGTGTAATTGATTCTTTCTTTTGTTTTATTCTTCTCAATTTTATTTATTTCTCCTCTGGTCTTTATTATGTCCCTCCTTCTACTTACTTTGGGCCTCATTTGTATTTCTTATTCTAGTTTCATTAATTCGGAGTTTGGACTGTTCATTTGAGATAGTTCTTTCTTGAGGTAAGCCTGTATTTCTATATATTTTCCTCTTATAATTGCCTTTACTGCATCCCACAGGTTTTGGGGTGTTAAGTTGTTTTCATTTTTCTCCATATATTGCTTGATCTCTGGTTTTCTTTGGTCATTGATCCATTAATTGTTTAGGAGCATGTTGTTAAGCCTCCATGTGTTTGTGAGCCCTTTTGTTTTCTTTGTACAATTTATTTCTAGTTTTATACCTTTGTGATGTGAGACTTTGGTTGGTACAATTTCAATCTTTTGGAATTTACTGAGGCTCTTTTTGTGGCCTAGTATGTGGTCTATTCTGCAAAATGTTCCATGTGCACTTCAGAAGAATGTGTATCCTGCTGCTTTTGGGTGTAGAGTTCTGTAGATGTCTGTTAGGTCCATCTGTTCTAGTGTGTTGTTCAGTGCCTCTGTGTCCTTACTTATTTTCTTTCTGGTTGTTCTATCCTTTGGAGTGAGTTGTGCGTTGAAGTCTTCTAAAATGAATGCATTGCATTGTTTCCTCCTTTAATTCTGTTAGTATTTATTTCACATATGTAGGTGCTGCTGTGTTGGGAACATAGATATTTATAACGTTTATATCCTCTTGTTGGACTGACCCCTTTATTATTATGCAGTGTCCTTCTTTGTCTCTTGTTACTTTCTTTGTTTTGAAGTCTATTTTATCTGATACAAGTACTGTAACTCCTGCTTTTCTCCCTATTACATGAAATATCTTTTTCTATCCCTTCACTTTTAGTTTGAGTAGGTCTTCGGGTTTGAAGTTATTCTCTTGCAGGCAGCACATAGATGTGTCTTATTTTTTATCCATTCTCTAACTCTATGTCTTTTCATTGGTGCATTCATTCCATTTGCATTTAGGGTGATTATCAATAGATATGTACTTATTGCCATTGCAATCTTTAAATTAGTGGTTACCAGAGGCTCAAGTGCAGCTTCTTTACTCTCTAACTGTTTCTCTTAACTCACTTATTACACTATTTTCAGCACAATTTAAAGGTTGTTTTTTCTCCCTTCTTTTTCTTCCTCCTCTGATCTTTATATATTAGGTGTCATATTCTGCAGTCTGTGTGTATCCCTTGACTGATTTGTGAGTAGTTGATTTAATTTTGCACTTGCTTAGTAATTAATTGTTCTACTTCCTTTACTGTGGTTTTATTTTCTCTGGTGACAGCTGTTTAGCCTTAGGAGCACTTCCATCTATAGCAGTCCCTTTAAAATACACTGTAGAGACAGTTTGTGGAAGGTAAATTCTGTCAACTTTTGCTTATCTGGAAATTGTTTTATCCCTGCTTCAAATTTAAATGATAATCCTACTGGGTAGAGTATTCTTGTTTTGAAGCCCTTCTGTTTCATTGCATTAAATATATCATTCCACAACCTTCTGGCCTGTAAGGTTTCTGCTGAGAAGTCTCCTGATAGCCTTATGGGCTTTCCTTTGTATGTGATCTTTTTTTTCTCTCTGGCTGCTTTTAATATTCTGTCCTTGTCCTTGATCTTTGCCATTTTACTTATTAGGTGTTGTCTTCCTAGGGCCCCTTGTGTTGGTAGATCTGTGAACTTCCATGTCCCAAGAGACTATTTCCTTCCCCCCACTGGGAAGTTTGCAGCAATTATTTCCTCAAAGAGACTTTCTATCCCTTTATCTCTCTCTTCTTCTGGTACCCCTATAATGTGAATATTGTTCTGTTTGGATTGGTCGCACAGCTATTATTATTCTTTCATTCCTATAGGTCCTTTTTCCTCTGTGTGCCTCAGTTTCTTTGTAATCATCTTCACTAATTTCTAGTTCATTTACCATCTTCTCTACCTCATCTAATCTGCTTTTAAATCCCTCCATTGTATGTTTCATTTCGGATAATGTATTTTTCAAAGTTTCTATCTCTTGAAGTCCTCCGTGAGATCTTGAATATTTTTCTGCAGCTCTATGAGCCCATTTATGATTTTTATTTTGAAATCTCTATCAAGAATATTGGTGATTTCAGTTTCCCTGAGCCCTCTTTTTGGTGTTTGAGGGATTCTGGTTTGTACAAAATTCTTTTGTCATTTTGTAAATTTAATGATTACTATGGAACAATAACTTTGAGTGGTTGGTGCCCTCTAGTGCCCAGAAGCTCTACTCTTTGCAGCTGCCAAGCACCTGGAGTGATGGCAAGGGTCGCAGGCACAGGGCACCAGCACCTGCTGGTAGGAAAGAGCTCTTTCCTGCTTCTCGGCTGCAGTGCATGCCTTCACTGCCAGGTCCAGTGGGCGGAGCACACAGGATGGGGCCGCTGCTTTATTTCCCTGTAGTTGCCATAGGCGGGCCAACCTCTGGCTGGCCTGTTGTGATAGTGGGTGCAGCAGGTGTGAGGAAGGAGTGGCAGGCTGTGAATTGCAGTTGGGGGCCTCAGTGCTGTGTTCCCAGTCAGGGGGATGGAGCATCTGAAGGGCCTGAAAGTTCCCAGTCTGCTGGGCTGAGTGTTCCAGGATGATTTTGTCCACCTGTCCTTTCTCCTGAGCAGCAAGCTCTGTGCAATCCTTGCCCCTTTAGCACCCCTCTTGCTGTGGAGAAGTCTTTCAAAGTGCCCACCTTTCTTTTGTTCTGGAGCATCCAGTTGTGGGTACCTGTTCTGCACAAGCAGCTGGAATCTCAGTCTCTCTGAGTATTCTGCCTGTCTGCTTTCCAACCCCTCTAATTTCCAAAACACCATGTAATGTGGGTTCATGCTCCCCGAGCAGATCTCCATGGGTGGGTGTTTAGCAGTACTGTGCTTCTACTCCCTCCCCCCTCTGTTTCTCTTCCTCCCATCTGTGAGCTGTGGGTGGGGAGGGCTTAGGTCCTGCTGGATCACAGCTTTGCTACTTTACCATTTTCTGTCAGGTCTTCTCTTTTCCCCAGATGTAGGCAGTCTGTTGCAGCCTTTGGGTTGCTCTTTCAGGGTTTGTTGTATCTGCTATATTTTCATGTTTTATATGGTTTTGGGAGGAGATTTCTGCCTCACTTCTCACACCACCATCTTTTTCCCAAGTCTCCCAGTCCTTTTCATTGGAACTTTTTTGGAGGCTAAATTCCAGGACAGAATGTTTATGATGGAAGTTGGAAAGTGTTACATAATAAGCCTTAGGTGATATTATAGAATGGCTTCTAAGACTGAGTAACTAAAGGCATCCCATTTGAATCCCCTGTTACCCAGCCCTATGTATCAAACTGAGCACTGTTAATACCTGATACTTTTTTAAAAGGGTAAGAGACCTGTTTTTCCACATCCAGCAAATACAAAAGTGACATATGCTGTATTGGCTGTCCTTTATTCTCCCAGCCCTGGTCTTAGGAAAGAAAGGTGCTATGTTTTTCACCTGGGGATAGAGGTGGCTGGCAGCAGAAGCAACATTGTGATTTCCCAGAGTGTGGCTTGTCTTCAAGGCACTGGGCTAAGATTTCAGCATGGGGTGGATCTGGAGGATCAGGGTTGGGCTTCAAGGCCTCACCTGTATAACATGGCTATAACATTAACTCCTGCACCCCTGGCAAGTGTCAGACCATTTATTTATTTTTTATTTTTTAACTGAAGTATAGTTGATGTACAATCTTATATTGTCAGACCATGTACTTAGCACTCCTTCCCTTTTGGCTATCAGAGAAGGGCCTATGTAGAACTGGCCCCTCTTTCTTGAATGTATTTAAACAGAAGTATGAGATTTATTTTTCACTGGTCTATTTCCAATCTGAGGAATAGGAATCTAGTTATTTTTTATGTAACTGTTTTGTTTTACTGAGGTGGACACAGTTTTGTAAAACTTAAAAATTAAATTTTTTTTTCAAGTCATGGTTTTACCGTTCATATAAAGTTAACTGTGTTTTTAATAAAACATGCAATCTTTGAATCTAAACACATTTAATATGACTCTTAATCTTCCTTTTTCAAAGTGAGAAAATTGCAATCCGAAGTCCAAGAAATTTCTTATGCGTCTGGAAACAAAATTGCTGATTCATGAAATGTGATGCTTCTGGCTTTAAGGTGTTGCTTTGGATTTTAAACTCAGAGGTCCAGCTCCTTGTTCTCAGGGAGGCATCTTTTATCTGAGTTTAGATTTGTGCTGTGATCAGAAACTATATCAGAGCTCTAAACTTAGAATCTGGGCTCTACCATACTGCTAAGAAAGTTTGCTTAAATCATTCAGCCTCTCTAATCCTTGATTTCTCCATTTGTACAATAATAACTAGCCCACCAGGTTTCTGTGAGGTTTTAATGAGCTCATGTTTGTGAACTCTAGAAGTACAGTGCCTGAGACAAAGAAGGTTCTTTTTCTTTCCCTTTTCTCCAGCTTAAGTTAATAACTGGGCTTTTAGGAGCATTCGTGTAGAGGTAGGGCTGTATAAAATTATCATCATAATAGTAACAACTAGATATAAACATTTTCTGCCTCTTCTTTTGTGAATTTCCTGTTCACATCCTTTGCCCATTTCCTTACTCTTTGGTCAGCATTGATTTGACTTGTAAAAGCTCCTAGCTATTAAAGATATAAGCCCATGTTAGGCATGTTGTGAATATTTTTTGTTTTGACTTTTCAGAGCATATATGTTGTTTTCTGCCATGTAGAAATTTAAAGTTTTGTTTACATGATATCAGGTTTTAGACTCAGTGAAATAGAACATTAATCTTTTCTTTTATAATTCCTGCCTTTGGTAGTGGTGGTGGTGGTGGTCGTGTATGTGTGTGTGTGTGTGTGTGTGTATACAAATGTTGGTATATGCAGATGGTCCCACTTATTACGGTTCAACTTATGATGTTTTTACTTTATGATGGTATGACAGTATGATTCCATAGAAACTGTATTTCAAATTTTGAATTTTGAGTTTTTCCAGGGCTTGTGATGTGTGGTACAATGGACTGTCATGAACCTGGGCAGAGGCCAAGAGCAGCAGCTCCTAATGGGCTGTGGGATTAGAAATGTAAATAACTGACACACCTACAACCATTCTGTACCCATATAACGATTCTTTCACTTCCTGTACAGTGTTCAACAAATTACATGAGATATTCAACAGTTATACAATAGGGTTTGTATTAAATGATTTTGCACAACTGTAGGCTAATGTAAGTGTTCTGAGCATGTTTAAGGTAGGCTAGGCTAAGCTATGATGTTTGGTAGCTTAGATGTATTAAATGCATTTTCCACTTATGGTATTTTCAATTTACAATGGGTTTATGGGGCATTACCCCATCATAAGTCAAAGAAGTTCTGTATATAAACTAGGCTTATTTTCATTACTCAAAAGAAAGATATCACAAACATGATGGGGTATGAAATGTTCTCTCCAGCTAAGAAAATTCTAGAAAGAAAGTAGTTGCACAGAATTCAGAAGCCCTAGCATGTCCATCAGTTATTGCTATGGGATGTTTTAGTCTTAGCTCATCTGTTGCCAGGATCACACAGTGTCCTGGCTGCTGCTCTTATCCAGCTGTCACTGTAACTTAATCCCTCCTGTTATATATCTCTGTGGTAGCAACAATTCAGAATTTGCCCTGAGGACAGCACCTGCCACTTTCCCTTCCACACCCTAACTATTGGAGAAAGGAGGGGGAAGAAGATGACAAACCCTGGAAAGCAGGCCATAAAGTAGAAGGCTAAAATACCAGGTAAAGGCTCTCAGGGCAGAGTACCTCCGTCTTGCCAATGGATTTCAGCCCCTGGCAAGTTCACTATGGATTCAATGTGACCCAATAAATTGACAGCAAAACGTTCTTGGGGTGAAAGGGTTATACTCAACTTTATCTCCAGGTGGCAGGTCAGTCACTAGAATCCCATTCACTCAGAGCGAGTCTGCAGGCAGCAAGCCGGTCTCTGCCTCTGGGCCCTTCTGTCTGCACAGCCATCCCACACAGCCGTCCTCTGGGCCTCTGTCCTTGGCACTGCCACCACTCCAGCCTATGCTCTGCTCTCTTGCAGCCTTGCAGCCCTGCCACCATATCGTGCCCAGAGCACTGGGCGGAGCTCTTTTTATAGAGTCAACAGCCATGTATTGCCCATAAGTGTGCAGCGAGCTAGTCAACCATGGCCAGGTGAGAATCCTGGCCACAGAAACTCTCATTTTATCCACAAGAGTCCTCTCCTCTGTTATATGTTTCCAAGGCAAATTGTAGTTTTGCTTTATGATGATCGTCAATATTCAAATGAAATACATATTTACATATTTATGTCTGTAACATCCTCCTACCCTCTAGAATATGACCTCCAGAAGAAAAGAAAAGGGTTTATATCTGCCCTGTTCAGCTTTGAATCCCCAGAGTACATGGTAGGCCCTCAATAAAAATTGGTTGAATGAACCAGAAAAGGAAGATGAGCTATGGCACTCACCTGTGGGATGGTCTCCAGAATGGAGGACAGCTGTGCAGGATGGCTATTCAGACAGAGGGGTCCAGAGGACAGCTATAAGGACACAGGAGCCCAGAGGCAGAGACCGGCTTGCTGCATGCAGACTCGCTCTGAGTGAATGGGATTCTAGTGACTGACCTGCCACCTGGAAATAAAGTTGGCTATAACCCTTTCACCCCAAGAACATTTTGCTGTCAATTTCTTTGGTCACGCTGAATCCATAGTGAACTTGCCCAGGACTGAAATCCATTGGTAAGACAGTTGTCCTGCTCTCCTTTCAAAAAAAAAATGTAATTCAAGATTGTTTATTTGGGAGTCAAGACACCAAAAGTGTCTAAATAGTTCAAAAAGGATTTTACATTCATTACACATTTAAAAAATCCTGCCACTGTAATAAAGAACCACTTGCTCTGGTGCAGGGCATAGTATCACTAATGAATCACAGTTGCTTAAGACCCACAGACGGGGTGGTAAACAACCAGGAGAACATTGCTGTATCTCAATGGTAATTCATGACCTGCAACATGTTTTGACAGGTAATGGTGACTTTAATGCCATTTTCTATAAAGCTTTAGGATTATAATTTGTTGTTCTGAAGCTGCTTAGACTCACTGAGGTCCACCCACATAAGACAAATTGCATGCAATTTATGAAAACAGAATAATTAATAGAGAATTATTTAAATTTGTCTTCTGTAATATTTCATTTAATCAAATGTAGCATGGTTTAGTACTTGGAAAATCCTGAAATAATAATAATAATAATAAAGTGAAGGTGACTTCACTGTGGAAAAAAAGAGTTATTTTTAAATCTCAGAATACAAGTGGAACCTGCCCACTTGCCTATTGAGCACACCTTTGTAATTCCTCAGAAATTAAATATCATGACCCTTTGATTGAATCCAAATATGGAAATTTAAATAGTAATGTCAAAGTAAACTGGCTTGAAATCCAGGGGTCTATTCTGGGATGCTTTAGAAATTTTTATTCCCCTTTCACTCCAGCTTTACTATATATATCTCTCTCAAGGCTTCAGTCTCAAGTCTGCTGTCACACTTCTCTAAACTACTTTCTTATAATTGGCACTATTCAAATTCTTTTTGCACTCTTCTCTTGAGTGGGAAGAGAAGATGGTTTGGAAGAATCAAGAAATATGACAGTAGGATCTAAAAACCAAAACAGGAAGAGGTGAGGGACAGATGTGATGTATTCCTGAGGAGAAAGAGTAGAAAGGTGATATATTATCATAAAGGCCTTCATGAACATTGAGTGTTTGATTTTAGACTTTGGGGATTAGCTATTCTGCTTAGGGCAAATAAAAGGAAGTGGTCTTAAGACTGAAACATGAAGAAGTTAATTAAGTTCAGACAAGGAATCATTTACAAATACTTGTTTGTTAAGCTAAGTCTCTCAACCATATAAATAAGACTAAGTATACCAATAATTATACACTGTATTTGATTAGGTTGTAGAATCTTGAATCTCCCCTGGATAGCTTTTAAACTGGCATGGGATAGTTAGATATCTGTCAAGGTTATTTCCAACCCTAAAATTTAGGGATTTATTTTATTTCATCAGGCTCTGTAGCTATATTATGTGCTTGTTTCCCTCCCCCTTTCCTTCCTGCCTTCCCTCTTTTCTTTCTTGTTTTGTATAATATTGAAGAATGTGTTACATTTAGGTGTCATTTTTAAAAATTCATGTTAAAGTGTCCCTTTTTACTGTGGTTCATGTTGTATATTCAGATAGCATAATTGGAACATTTTTATTGAGCAGAAAATGCCCGCTTTTTTGTTGTAATTAAAGGATTCTTTTAACATTTTATTTATTTTTTAAAGCAATACGAGAACACTAAAATTATATCCAACACAGATCTTTTCTCAATTTTAGTCAGAACAGTGATTTCCAGAGAAATAAATCTTTGCCCGAAGCAAGACCTTCCTATAGTATTGAAAGGTGATATGGGCTACTAAAGCTAACAGCTGGCAATCACTCAGCAGTTTAAAAAGTGTATGTTGAAAAGTTTCTGTCCTTTTGGGGGGCCAAAGAGATGAAGCATATGAATTTGGGGAAAGTTTAGGAGCTTATTTATAGCATCCATCTGTCCAAAGAAATGAATGAACAATCCTTAGAGAAGATATCATTGGCCTGAATATCTTTTCTAAAATAATCCATTATTATTTTTCTTCTTTTTGCTATTTTCTTATCTTCTCTCTCTTCCATCTCTTTTAAAGATTCAACAACATCTAATATTTATCGAGCATCTGCCATATGCCCCATAATAGGAGCTGAGGGTATAACAGTGAACCAGACAGGTCAGGTCTCTGCCCTCATGGAATTTACATTTTCTCTATTGTTTTGTGCTCACTTATATAACAAGGAACAAACTAAAATTAATGACTGAGATGTAAGACATAATAAATATTTCAACTGTATTGTAATTTATTGTTAAAGAAAATAAGAAAAACACTAAATACATTACTAGTTTTATACCTTCAAAATTTATATAAAGTTATTAGCTATACTTTTAGGGTTTAGGATTGTGAGAGAATAAGTTACTTATCTGTCAACATTTGCATTCAAAAGTTTGTGAAGGATTGAAATAGATCCTTTCTCCTAACATTTGGATGGTGTTTAAGATGATTTTTAAAAGAAAATCAGTGTGCAAAATTTGCTTCTATACAAACAGTCACTTTGGCAAAGAAAGTATTTTCTTCCCACCATAATAGGGCATCACCTTTCCTGTTGCCACTAAAGATGAGGTGAGGAGAATCAATTGCCAAGGCTAAGGCAAGGGTGTTCCTGGTTCAAATGAGCGTGTTGGCATCCCTCCCCATAAGTGCCATGTTCTATATACTGCTTTTATTCCATAAACAATATTACTGGTCATAGTCTGCTGCAACCTTTTAGACTAATTAGATGCTTATGTGCCAACCTGACAATTCAGTCATTGTTTGGAAAATTTTGTTTAAAAATATTTTAATTCAGAACAGCTGACATGTAGGTGGACTTTGGAATATTATCTACCCTTGCACTGGATATGTACAAGCCCATCTTCTTTTCTTCTTGAAGTACATCCCATAGAGTTGCTTATATTGAAGGTCTGTTGAAAATAAATTCTCTCAGTTGTTTGCCTGAAAATATATTTATTATGCTTATTATTAAAGAGGATTTCAATGAATATACAATTCTGGGTTGTTATTTTCTCACAGGACTTTGATGATATTCCACTATATCTGATTTTCATTATTAACATTAAGAAGTCGAATGCAAATCAAATCGTTACTCTTGTTAGGTAATTTGTCTTTTCCTCTGATTGCCTTCAAGATCTGTTTGGCTTTAGTTTTCTGTGATTTTATTATGATTTTTCTAAATGTTGCTTCTTTCATTTTCATTTTCTTATGTTGTGCTTTCCTTACTTGAGGAGTAATATCTTTCATCCATTCTGAAAAATTATCTTGCATATAATTTATTCAAATAGTGTTTCTCCCACGTGATCTGTATTTTCTTCTGAAACTGCAGTTACCCCCATGGTTGACTTTCTCATTCTATCCATGTCTTTTAATTTTTACTCCATATTTTCATATCTTCCTTTTCCTTTGGTATGTTCTTTATAAATTCTTCAGGTCTGTTTTCCAGTTCACTAATTCTCTTCAGCTGTATAGTTTGCTGCTTAACTGATACATTTCATTTTTAATTTAGATACTTTTATTTTTCATTTCTATGAGTTTGACTTGACTCTTTTAAAAATTCACATGGTCTTTTTGATAATCTCATTTCCTTGCCATATGATACTTTTTCCATTTCTTTAAACATATCACACATGCTCATTTTTTAGTATGCATCATATAATTCAAATTGTAATTTTTATACTGATTCTTCAGTTTGTTGTCCCTGTGGATTCTTGTTCATACAGCATTTTCTTATGGTGAGTGTGTGTTGACATTTTCTTTTCAACAGAGGTAATATATATTCCAACCCCAAACCCATATGAATGCAATCTTGGATTAAGAAATCTCAGGAACACTTATTTATACATTTTTTTTCCCATCACAAAGACAAAGTTGAGACAGTCTTTCAGTGTCTTTTTCACCCACTGATTATGTCACCTTTGCTAGGTCCTGATTTTGGGGAAGAATCTCTGACCCAACCTCCTACTTTGAGCCCAGAGTTTTGATTAGTATCCCCTGTATGTGCTGTCTCTTGAAACCCAAGTTCTCAGCCGGGACAAAGACTGAAAAAAATCTTTTGACAGTGACCTACAGAAAAATATTTACTTTGCCACTCAGTGCACACACACACATGTATGTAGGTTAAACATCAAAGAGCTTTTTGTAACCTGCTGTATTATTTGTCAATTGCTATGCAACAAATTAGCCCCAAACTTAAGGGTTTAAAGCAGCAAACATTTATTATCTAAGTTTCTGTGTGTCAGAGATCAGTGCCCTGCTTAGCTGGGTCCTCTGGCTCCAGATCTCTCATACTGCTACAATCAAGGCATTGACTGGGGCTGTACTCATTTCAAGGCTGTGCTGTGGGAGGACCACTTCCAAGCTCACTCACATGGTTGTTGGCAAGATTCAGTTTGTCACCATCTATTGAATGAAATCCTCAGTTTCTCAACTGGCTGTTGGCCAGAGAATACCCTTAGCTCTTACCACATGGGCCTGTCCATAGGGTGGCCTGCAACATCACAGTTGGCTTCTCTCAGAGCAAACCAGTAAGAGACCAAGAGAGCATCAACAACATAGAGGCCAGAGCCTTTTCATGATAAAATCTCAGAAGGGATATCTCATCACTCTTGCCCTATTAATATTGGTTAAAAGGAGGTCACTAGACTCAGCCCACACTCAAAGGGAAGTGACTCCACAATGACATGAATAACAAAAGGTAGAGATCATTAGGGTCCATATTATATGTTGCCTTTTGCACCCACCACATCCACTTCATGGCCTACTGATGAATTCATGATCTATAGTTCGTAAAGTGCTGCTGCAGTCTATGCAGGTAAACATAGATTTTAGTGCTTGCTTATCTCTCAGATATGTACTTTTTTCTCATTTCTGCCTCTGGAAATTCCTATTATTTTCACATTAGCTCAGCCATGCTTAATGTGTTTTAAATCCAGTATTTGTAGGTGTTTGTACTAGGAAGGGTTCTTTACAAATCTCATCCAAAATATTTCCAGAAATGGAAATATCTGCTCTATGTTTTCTACCACATACAACTTGGGTAAAATATTGCACTACTTAAAATTACCTGGAAGTTTTCAGAAGAGCTTGGGGAGAATGTGACTGGCTGTCATAAGATTCTTTCCTAAGAACAAGATTTGGTGGTGGGAAAAATGAGTTTTGTCCACCTGAAGTCACTAGATAGGTAGGAAAAGAGTTCAGAAAGTGAATGACTGCCTCAGTCAATCCTAGGAGTAAGATTTTAATTTTTTAAATTTCTATTTTGAAATAATTTTAGACTTACAGAGATTTAAATTTATATACCCTTCATCCAGCTTCTACTAATGTTAACACTTTATGTAAGCATAGTACATTTGTCAAAACTAAGAAATAAACATTAGTAATTACTATTAACTAAACAACAGAATTTACAAAGTCCTCAAATCTGTGAGTTTTTCAGTCCTTGTTTTTCATGAAGTTGCCAATTTTAGTCATATATATTATAAAAAGACCCTCAATTTGGGATTGTCTGATATTTTCTCATGTTTAGAATAGGGTTCTGGGTTTGGAGGAATGCCATAGGGGTGAAGTGCCCTTCTCAATGTCATATAATAAGGAACATGATATAAATATGACTTATTATTAATGATATTATATACTTGGATTAGATGGAGACTGACAGGTTACTATTTTTCCTTCCCATATTCTACTCTTAGGAAGTGAGTCACTAAGTCCAGCCCAAAATCAAGAGGTGAGGAATCAAACACCATCTGGAGAAAGGAGCATTAAATACCTTGAGAAATATATTAAAACCACCATAGTAATTTGTGAAAAATTCTTCGATGCTATGCAAATATCCAGATACTCCTTAAAGTTTTATTCATCAATTTTAGCATTCATCAGTAGATGGTGCCTGCAGCAATTACTGCAGTGGGGCTCTAATGGTGATTTTGTATCTCCCATTCCTTCTACATTTATTACTTTGAATCCCTCTGTAAAGATTTGTCCTTCTCATGCATTTGTTTATTTAATTACTTATAACCACATGGAATCATAAATACTTACTGTTTGAGTTATAACTCAATACTGTACTTATTTTCATCTTCAACTTTTTCCACCTTTGGCCATTAGATCTTTCAGGTTAACTTCTGTGTCCTTTTGACATGCTCTCACCCTCTTCCCCTTTTTAAAGCACTTCCTAACTTTCTCACACTGTAAGATACTCCAGCCATTTCTCCAAAGATTTATGGTTCTTTTCATTGAAGAATGGTATTTAGAAAGTAAGACCTGGGTTCCAGATGTGCTTTTTACCATTGGAGTATCACTGCTTCTACTCCTGTGTAATAAACCAAATATTAACAAATTTTCTCCAGTATTATTTTTTAGCATTCTGTAGCTTTTTTATTTAGGCCAGTGATCTGCTTTGAGTTACTTTTTGATAAGATAAAAGGTAAGTGTTGAAGTTCCTTTTTGCATGTGGAATTCCAATTGTTCTGGCACTATCTGTTGAAAAGACTATTTTCTCCATTGAATTGTCTTTGCACATTTGTCCACAATCAGTTGACTGTATTTGAGTGGGTCTATTTTTGGGCTTTCTATTCAATTCCATTGATCTATATGTCTATCTTTTTGCCAAAACCACACCATCATGTGTACTGTAACTTTATAGTAAGTCTTAAAATCAGTTAGGAAGGTTCCTCCAAAATTGTTCTTATCTTGCTGATTATTTTAGCCATTGTAGTTCCTTTGCCCTTCTATATTATTTTTAGACACAGCTGGTCTGTATCTTCAAAAAATCCTGGTGACATTTTTTATTGGTATTGTGTTAAATCTATAGGTCAATTTGGAGGTAATAGACTATTGTTGAGTCTTCCAATACATGAACACAGTATGTGTTTCTATTGACTTAGCTATTTGATTTCTTTCAGCAGCATTGGGTAGTTTTCAGCATATAGAATACACAGGTTTCGTTAGTATTATGCCTGTGTATTTCATCTTATTAGAGCTATTGTAAATGTTTTCTTTTAACTTTGGCTTTGAATTTTTCATTGCTTGTTTATAGGAATATGATTGACTTGTGTATGTTAACATTGTATGCTGTGAACTCAAGCTCACTTATTAGTTTTAAGTGGATTTTATAGATTTATTGGGGTTTTGTACATAAAAAATCATGTTGTCTGTGAATAGGGACAGTTTTACTTTTTCCCTTACAATCTATATGCCTTTGGTTTCCTTTTTTGTCTTATAGTATTGACTAGGAGTTCCAGTACTATGTTGAATAGGAATGGTGAGAGTAGATATCCTTGTCTTGTTCCCTGATATTAGGAAAGTATTCAGTGTATTAACATAAGGTATGATATTAGCTGTATGAAAATTTTGTAGATATCCTTTATCTGGTTAAGGAAGTTCCATTCTATTCTGTTTGCTGAGGGTTTTCATCAGGAATGGATGTTGTATTTTGTCAAAAGTTATTTTTTTCATCTCTTGATATAATATGAGGTTTTACTTCTTTACTCTCATTAATTTTCATATATTAAACAAGCCTTGCTTTGCTAGGATAAACCATGCTTGGTTGTGGTATATTATTGTTCATTTTATATATGGCCAAAATTGATTTGCCAATTTTTTTGATGATCTTTGTGTTTATGTTCATGAGAGATAATGGTTTATAATTTTTTATACCATTTTTTTCCTGGTTTTGGTATCAAGGTATTGCTGGCCTAATAAAATAAGTTGAGATGTTTTCCTGTCTCTAGTTTCCTGAAGAGATTGTGTAGAATTTACAGCCTATATTTGGGTACTGTGATTTTTAATCCAAAATATATTTCACTCTCTCTTAATTGATGTGCTTATACCATTTACTTTAATGTAACTATTGGTATATTTGGGTTTGGATGTACTTTTTTATGTTTTCTGTTTGTCCCCTCATGTTTTTTTTCCCCCTTTCCTGCCTTCTTTTGTATTGAGTAAATTTTTAGTGTTTCATTTTACTTTATCTATTGTGATTTTTACTACTTACCTTAACATAACTTTTAGTAGTTTCTCTAGGGATCACAAAATGCACACCTATGTTTTCAGTCTGTTTAGAATCAATCTGTTACTACTTTAATATGAATATATAAACTTTACTGCCATATATGTAACTTTTTTATGCTTCTCCCTTCATTCTGTATTTGTCTTATATATTACTTACATTGAGTATCCCATTGTACAATGTTATACAATGTTATATCTTTGCTTTCTAGCATCCAACATGCTTTAAAGGACTCAAAAAGGCCAAAAAAAATCTGTTATGCATGTCATATTTATCATTTCTGTTAAAATTCCTTCATTCCCCACATTCTTAGCTTCTGTTATCATTTCTTTTCTGACTTAGGAACTTCTTTTAGCATTTCTTTTAGTAACAATCTACCAATTATAAATTCTCAGTTTTCCTTCACTGGGAAAATTTTTATTTCACCTTTGATGACTGATATTTTAGCTGTATATAGAATTACAGGTTAACAACTCTTTTCTTTCAGTACTTAAAAATTTTTGTGCCACTTTGCTTTTGTCTCTGGTTTCTAGTAACAAATCTGCAGTCATATGAATTGCTGTTATTCCCTTATAGGTAATGTGTCATTTTTCTCCAATTACTTTCAAGATTATTTCCTTTTCCTTAATTCTTGGCAATTTGATTATGATGTGTATAGATGGGATTTCATGGTTTTATCCTATTTATGACTTGCTTAGCATCTTGAATCTCTGAGTTTTTGTTTTTAATCGATGTGGAAAGTTTTCATAACTTTCTCAAATACTTTTTCAGTCTCTCATTTTTCTCTTCTCCTTCTGGATCTCCAATAGAATGAATATTAGTTTTGGGGTATTTTTGGATATACAGGCCTCTGAATCTCTGTTCTGTTTTTCTTTCAATGTTTTGTCTCTCTGATATTCATATTGTATTATTTCTGTTGATGGATCTTTGAGTTTACTGACTCTTTTCTGTATCATTTCTGTTCTGCCATTGAGTCCACTCAGTGAGGGTTTTTTTTAGTTATTATTCTTTTCAGTTTTAAAATTTCTACTTTATATTTGCATTGCTGAGTCTTTTTTTATATCTACTTTATATTTCTTTGCTGAGTCTTTTTATTTTAATACTTGTTTCAGGATTGTTTATGATTGCTTATTCAAGAACTTTTAGAATAGAAATTTAAGACAATCCAACATCTGTGTGATCTCATCATTCATGTCTATTGATGGTCTTTTTTCATGTGAGTTGAGGTTTCATGGTTATTTGTATATTGATTGATGTTAGTTTGCATCTTAGACATTGTAAATATTGTTTGAAACCCAAAATATTGTATATATACTATGGTGATTGATATTTTTGTTTTGCCCATTCATGTGTTGTTCCATCAATTCAGTTTTCAAAGCTTTATCATTTCTATTTAGATCAGTCCTGCATATGCACTTGAGGTTTACTTGATAGTTCAGCTTCCAAATCTTTAGTGTGCTAATTAAGATCAGATCAAAGCACTCACAGGTTAGAAGTGAGTCCAGGAGTTCAAAATAACTTCATGCAGTTCCTTTTCTAAACTGTTCCCTCTCCCTTATTTTTTCGGTATTTTCCAGTCTCTCAGGCTTCCATATTCTGTCTTCGTTCAAAAACTACCTACTCTGTTGGTTGTACCACTTCCAGAAACAAGTTGCAGAAAGAAAGATAGAAAAATTAGTGTAAAGTTTAGCTTTGTTCCCCTAGAAGCTATGGCTCTACTAAAGAAAGGACTTCATATGTTAGAGCTTTTATTCCTGGAGATTGCCATTATCGACCACTCTTGCTTCTGGGCTTCCTTTGCTATCACTGCCCCTGCTGTGGGACCAAAGAAGTAGTAAATAAAAGCCTGAAGAATTTCCCGCATTCTCTCTGAACTTTAGGAGTTCTCTTTTCCACTCTTTAGGCCAGAGCTTCAGCGCTTCTCCTCTGTCTCACTCTGCTAAACAATGCTTACTTCTGGGTTTCATGTTATGTTCAGTTGAGGCTCAGAATACTGGGGGGAAAATACTAATGTTGAACTCATAACTGTTAGCTGGTATTTCAAATTCTGGCTTCTTCCCTGATTCACCTGGATATATATACTTTTTAGTTTTCAAGTAGATATCCATGCATTCTCTCAAGGTTTTATATTTGAGTTAGAGATAAAAGAAGGTCCCAGAACTGGACCTAGCTGTAGGTGTTTTGTAGACAGCATAAAATTAGGTCTTCCTTTTTTATCCAATCTGATAATATCTCTTAATTGGTATATTTAGACAATTCACATTTAAAGTGATTATTGACATAATTAAATTAAAATCTACCATCTTGCTGTTTTCTAATCATTGCATTTGTTCTGTGAATCTTTTTATCTCTTTCTTTTTGCTCTTTTTTATTTTATTTGAGCATTTTTTGTGATCCCATTTTATTTTCTGTATTTAATTCTTTTTTTACATACTTTTTTTACTTTTTGAGTAATTTTCATAGAATTTTTACTGTTCATTTTTAAATACTTTGGTTTCACCTTCAAATAACACTGTACTACTTCATGTGTAGTATAAGTATCTCATAACAAAATATTCCCAACTCCTTCTTCCCTTTCCTTATATTGAATTCATTTCATTTTTACATATGCTATAAAATACCCACTACACTGTTACTATTATTACTTTAGTCAGTTATCTTTTAGAGGAGTTGATAATATGAAAAATAAAATATTTTACTTTCATTTATTTCTTTTCAAGTGCTCTTCCTTTAATTATGAAGATCCAATTTTCTGACCTATATAATATTCTTTCTGCCTAAATAATGTCCTTTGATTTTTTTTGGTATCATTAATATACAATTACATGAGCAACATTATGGTTACTAGACTCCCCCCATTATCAAGTCCCTACCACATACCCCATTACAGTCACTGTCCATCAGCGTAGTAAGATGTTATAGAATCACTACTTGTCTTCTCTGTGTTTTACTGCCTTCCCTGTGTCCCCTCCCTGCTACATTATGTGTGCTAATTGTAATACTCCTTTTCCCCCTTATCCCTCCCTTCCCACCTATCTTCCCCAGTCCCTTTCCCTTTGGTAACTGTTAGTCCATTCTTGGGTTCTGTGATTCTGCTGCTGTTTTGTTCCTTCAGTTTTTCCTTTGTTTTTATACTCCACAGATGAGTGAAATAATTTGATACTTGTCTTTCTCCTGCTGGCTTATTTTACTGAGCATAATACCCTCTAGCTCCATCCATGTTGCGCAAATGGTAGGATTTATTTTCTTCTTATGGCTGAATAATATTCCATTGTGTAGATGTACCACATCTTAATTATCCATTCACCTACTGATGGACACTTAGGTTGCTTCCATTTCTTGGCTATTGTAAATAGTGCAGTGATAAACATAGGGGTGCCTATGTCTTTTTCATACTGGGCTGCTGCATTCTTAGGGTAAATTCCTAGGAGTGGAATTCCTGGGTCAAATGGTATTTCTATTTTGAGCTTTTTGAGGAACCTCCATATTGCTTTCCACAATGGTTGAACTAATTTACACTCCCACCAGCAGTGTAGGAGGGTTCCCCTTTCTCCACATCCTCACCAACATTTATTGTTGTTTGTCTTTTGGATGGTGGCCATGCTAAGTGATGTGAGGTGATATCTCATTGCGGTTTTAATTTGCATTTATCTGATGATTAGCGATGTGGAGCATCTTTTCATGTGCCTGTTGGGCATCTGAATTTCTTCTTTGGAAAATGGTCTGTTCAGATCCTCTACCCATTTTTTAATTGGTTTATTTGCTTTCTGTTTGTTGAAGTGTGTGAGCTCTTTATATATTTTGGATGTCAACCCCTTATCAGATGCATCATTTATGAATAGACTCTCCCATACTGTAGAAAGCCTTTTTGTTCTACTGATCCTGTCCTTTGCTGTACAGAAGCTTTTTAGTTTGATATAGTCCAACTTGTTTATTTTGCTTTTGTTTCCCTTGCCCAGGGAGATATATTCATGAAGAAGTTGCTCATGTTTATGTCCAAGAGAGTTTTCCTATGTTTTCTTCTAAGAGTTTTATGGTTTCATGACTTACATTCAGGTCTTTGATACATTTCAAGTTTACTTTTGTGTATGGAGTTGGGCAGTAATCCAGTTTTATTACCTTACATGTACCTGTCCAGTTTTGCCAACACCAGCTGTTGAAGAGCTGTCATTTCCCCATTGTATATCCATGACTACTTTACCATATATTAATTGACCATATATGCTTGGGTTAATATCTGGACTCTCTATTCTGCTCCACTGGTCTGTGGGTCTGTTCTTGTGCCAGTACCAAATTGTCTTGATAACTGTGGCTCTGTAGTAGAGCTTGAATTTGGGAAGCGAGATCCCCCTTGCTTTATTCTTCATTCTCAGGATTGCTTTAGATTTCGGGGTCTTTTGTGGTTCCATATGAATTTCAGAACTATTTGTTCCAGTTCATTGAAGAATGCTGTCTGTATTTTGATGGGAATTGCATTGAATCTGTAGATTGCTTTAGGCAGGATGGCCATTTTGACCATATTAGTTCTTCCTACCTAAGAGCATGGGATGAATTTTCATTTAATATTGTCCTCTATAATTTCTCTTAAGAGTGCCTTCTAGTTTTCAGGGTAAAGGTCTTTCACTTCTTTGGTTAGGTTTATCCCTAAGTATTTTATTCTTTTTGATGCAATTATGAATGGAATTGTTTTCCTGATTTCTCTTTCTGCCAGTTCATCGTTAGTATATAGGAATGCAACAGATTTCTGCGTATTAATTTTGTATCCTGCAGCTTTGCTGAATTCAAATATTAGTTCTAGTAGTTTTGCAGTGGATTCTTTAGGGTTTCTTATGATCAGTGTCATGTCATCTGCAAACAGTGACAGTTTGACAGCTTCCTTACCAATCTTTTATTTCCTTGTATTGTCTGATTGCCATGGCTAAGACCTCCAGTACTATGTTGAATAAAAGCGGGGACAGTGGGCATCCTTGTTTTCTTTGCAGTCTTAGGGGAAAAGCTTTCAGCTTCTCACTATTCAGTATGATGTTGGCTGTTTTATGTTGAGGTACTTGCCCTCTATAAGCATTTTTTTCAGAATTTTTATCATGAATGGATGTTGAATTTTGTCGAATGCTTTTTCAGCATCTATGGAGATGATCATGTGGTTTTTGTCCTTCTTTTTTGGGAAAGTAATTTTGTTTTATTTATTTATTTCTTTTTGTTGTTATTATTTTTCATTGAAGGGTAGTTGACGCACAGTATTACATTACATTAGTTTCAAGTGTACAACACAGTGATAAAACATTTATATACATAATTCTAGGTTCCAGCTATCACCCTACCAAGCTGTTACAATATCTTGACTATATTCCTTATGCTATACATTACATCCTGGTTACTTATTTATTTTACCATTGGAAGTCTGTCCTTTTCTTTTTTTTCTTTTTTTTTTTTGTGAGGGCATCTCTCATATTTATTGATCAAATGGTTGTTAACGACAATAAAATTCTGTATAGGGGAGTCAATGCTCAATGCACAATCATTAATCCACCCCAAGCCTAATTTTCGTCAGTCTCCAATCTTCTGAGGCATAACAAACAAGTTCTTACATGGAGAACAAATTCTTACATAATGAATAAGTTACATAGTGAACAGTACAAGGGCAGTCATCACAGAAACTTTCAGTTTTGCTCATGCATTATGAACTATAAACAGTCAGTTCAAATATGAATACTCATTTGGTTTTTATACTTGATTTATATGTGGATACCACATTTCTCTCTTTATTATTATTATTTTTAATAAAATGCTGAAGTGGTAGGTAGATATGGGATAAAGGTAGAAAACAGAGTTTATTGTTGTAAGAGAGCAAATGTAGATGATCAGGTGTGTGCCTGTAGACTATGTGTTAATCCAAGCTAGACAAGGGCAATAAAACATCCACATATGCAGAAGATTTCTCTCAGAACGGGAGGTGAGGTTCTAAGCCTCACCTCTGTTGATCCCCAATTTCTCACCTGATGACCCCCCTGCGACTGTGCCTGTCTTAGGTTGTTCCTCCCTTGAGGAATCTTACCCGTCTCTGGCTAACCAGTCATCTTCCGGGGCCATACAGGGAAATGTAAAGTTGGTAAGTGAGAGAGAAGCCTTACTGTTTGAAATGGTTAGCTTTTTATTTCTTTGCATATTTATGCCCTGTAGCTTCTATGCCCAGCATTTGTCTTGAGGTATCTTTACCACTTGGAAGAATTATGATACTCGGTAAATTTGATATGAGGCACGAATTCTATTTAAGGGTTGTAATTAGGAAGGAAGAAGAAAAGCTATAGAAGTAGCAGGCGGAAGAAAACATGGGAAGATTGATTATTTCTTTGACATATCTTCTTGTAGAGTAACTTCAGCATGTGTAGGTTTTAAGCTACTACTTAAATTGCGCACACACATTAACATAATAGGAGTATAGTCACATAACCAAAGCATACCTGTAATTACCAGCCATCTCCAGTGAAACCAAGAAAACCAGTTAGGCACCTTAGGCATTTGTGAAAACTTATCTATGATATGGTGGATATTGTCCAACTGAACTTGAACAGTCTGAGAGAAATCAGACAAATTAAAACAACCCATTCCTGGGGAATGTTCACATCCCTTATGTTCTTTTAACAGTAAATAGTCTGTAGTTGTAAGATTTTGGAGCGCTACAATTTGCACTTCTCCTAATTCTTGGTTGAGTTCCAACAGTATAGATCCAGTCAAATTTGTTGTTTTACTGTCTGCACAGGCCAGCTTAGATATCTCCTTCATTCCCTTGGCAAGTCCAGGAGCTGGTGGGATGAGTGCATCTACAGCTGTAGCAGTGCGTGGATCTTTGTTGGGGTTTTTTGATGATCATCTTCTGGCATGAGTCTTCCAGAGAGTGCTGATGTTGGAAGTTCTCTTTCATATCGTATCTTAGTTCATTTTCGGGGTAGCCCAATTAGGCTTTGATCTTCTGTATAAACGCAAACAGACCCTTTGCCTACACTTTTATATGCCCTTTATACCCTTGTGTAGAACTCATTGGAGGTTACCACACAGGAACTGCCCTTTTTTTTTTGTTTTCTTTTGTTTTTGGTATCACTAATCTACACTTACATGACGAATATTATGTTTACTAGGCTCTCCCCTATACCAGGTCTCCCCTATAAACCCCTTTACAGTCACTGTCCATCAGCATAGCAAAATGTTGTAGAATCACTACTTGCCTTCTCTGTGTTGCACAGCCCTCCCCTTTCTCCCACCCCCCCATGCATGTTAATCTTAATACCCCCTACTTCTCCCCCCCACTTATCCCTCCCTACCCACCCATCCTCCCCAGTCCCTTTCCCTTTGGTACCTGTTAGTCCATTCTTGAGTTCTGTGATTCTGGTGCTGTTTAGTTCCTTCAGTTTTTCCTTTGTTCTTATATTCCACAGATAAGTGAAATCATTTGGTATTTCCCTTTCTCCGCTTGGCTTATTTCACTGAGCATAATACCCTCCAGCCATGCATGTTGCTGCAAATGATTGGATTTGCCCTCTTCTTATGGCTGAGTAGTATTCCATTGTGTACATGTACCACATCTTCTTTATCCATTCATCTATCGATGGACATTTAGGTTGCTTCCAATTCTTGGCTATTGTAAATAGTGCTGTGATAAACATAGGGGTGCACTGATCTTTCTCATACTTGATTGCTGCATTCTTAGGGTAAATTCCTAGGAGTGCAATTCCTGGGTCAAATGGTAAGTCTGTTTTGAGCATTTTGATGTACCTCCATACTGCTTTCCACAATGGTTGAACTAACTTACATTCCCACCAGCAGTGTAGGAGGGTTCCCCTTTCTCCACAGCCCCGCCAACATTTGTTGTTGTTTGTCTTTTGGATGGCAGCCATCCTTAGTGGTGTGAGGTGATACCTAATTGTAGTTTTAATTTGCATTTCTCTGATAATTAGCGATGTGGAGCATCTTTTCATGTGTCTGTTGGCCATCTGTATTTCTTTTTTGGAGAACTGTCTGTTCAGTTCCTCTGCCCATTTTTTAATTGGGTTATTTGTTTTTTGTTTGTTGAGGCGTGTGAGCTCTTTATATATTCTGGACGTCAAGCCTTTCTCAGATGTGTCATTTTCAAATATATGCTCCCATACTGTAGGGATCCTTTTTGTTCTATTGATGGTGTCTTTTTCTGTACAGAAGCTTTTCAGCTTAGTATTGTCCCACTTACTCATTTTTGCTGTTGCTTTCCTTGCCCAGGGAGATATGTTCAAGAAGAGGTCACTCATGTTTATGTCTAAGAGGTTTTTGCCTATGTTTTCTCCCAGAGTTTAATGGTTTCATGACTTACATTCAGGTCTTTGATCCATTTTGAGTCTACTTTTGTATATGGGTTTAGACAATCGTCCAGTTTCATTCTCCTACATGTAGCTGTCCAGTTTTGCCAGCACCACCTGTTGAAGAGACTGTCATTTCGCCATTCTATGTCAATGGCTCCTTTATCAAATATTAATTGACCATATATATCTGGGTTAATGTCTGGATTCTCTAGTCTGTTCCATTGGTCTGTGGCTCTGCTCTTGTGCCAGTACCAAACTGTCTTGATTACTATGGCTTTATAGTAGAGCTTGAAGTTGGGGAGTGAGATGCCCCCTACTTTATTCTTCTTTCTCAGGATTGCTTTGGCTATTCGGAGTCTTTGGTGTTTCCATATGAATTTTTGAATTATTTGTTCCAGTTCATTGAAGAATGTTGCTGGTAGTTTCATAGGGATTGCATCAAATCTGTATATTGCTTTGGGCAGGATGGCCATTTTGACGATATTAATTCTTCCTAGCCACGAGCATGG
Source organism: Manis pentadactyla (assembly GCF_030020395.1). Classification (NCBI taxonomy): domain Eukaryota; kingdom Metazoa; phylum Chordata; class Mammalia; order Pholidota; family Manidae; genus Manis; species Manis pentadactyla. The sequence goes on along the minus strand of NC_080038.1, from coordinate 49,292,566 downwards.
GATGAGTTTCCATCTGTTAGTGTCCCCTTTAATTTCTCTTAAGAGTGACTTGTAGTTTTCAGAGTATAAGTCTTTCACTTCTTTGGTTAGGTTTATTCCTAGGTATTTTATTTTTTTTTGATGCAATTGTGAATGGAGTTGTTTTCCTGATTTCTCTTTCTGTTGGTTCATTGTTAGTATATAGGAAAGCCACAGATTTCTGTGTGTTGATTTTGTATCCTGCAACTTTGCTGTATTCCGATATCAGTTCTAGTAGTTTTGGGGTGGAGTCTTTAGGGTTTTTTATGTACAGTATCATGTCATCTGCAAATAGTGACAGTTTAACTTCTTCTTTACCAATCTGGATTCCTTGTATTTCTTTATTTTGTCTGATTGCCATGGCTAGGACCTCCAGTACTATGTTAAATAACAGTGGAGAGAGTGGGCATCCCTGTCTAGTTCCCGATCTCAGAGGAAATGCTTTCAGCTTCTTGCTGTTCAATATAATGTTGGCTGAGGGTTTATCATAGATGGCCTTTATTATGTTGAGGTACTTGCCCTCTATTCCCACTTTGCTGAGAGTTTTTATCATGAATGGATGTTGAACTTTGTCAAATGCTTTTTCAGCATCTATGGAGATGATCATGTGGTTTTTGTCTTTCTTTTTGTTGATGTGGTGGATGATGTTGATGGACTTTCGAATGTTGTACCATCCTTGCATCCCTGGGATGAATCCCACTTGGTCATGGTGTATGATCCGTTTGATGTATTTTTCAATTCGGTTTGCTAATATTTTGTTGAGTATTTTTGCGGCTACGTTCCTCAGGGATATTGGTCTGTAGTTTTCTTTTTTGGTGGGGTCTTTTCCTGGTTTTGGTATTAGGGTGATGTTGCCTTCATAGAATGAGTTTGGGAGTATTCCCTCCTCTTCTATTTTTTGGAAAACTTTAAGGACAATGGGTATTATGTCTTCTCTGTATGTCTGATAAAATTCCAAGGTAATTCCATCTGGCCCAGGGGTTTTGTTCTTGCTTGTTTTTTTTATTACCGATTCAGTTTCATTGCTGGTAATTGATCTGTTTAGATTTTCTGTTTCTTTCTGGTCAGTCTTGGAAGGTTGTATTTTTCTAGGAAATTGTCCATTTCTCCTAGGTTTCCCAGCTTGTTAGCATATAAGTTTTCATAGTATTCTCTAATAATTCTTTGTATTTCTGTGGGGTCCGTCGTAATTTTTCCTTTCTTGTTTCTGATACTATTGATTTGTGTTGACTCTCTTTTCTTCTTAATAAGTCTGGCTAGAGGCTTATCTATTTTGTTTATTTTCTCGAAGAACCAGCTCTTGGTTTCATTGATTTTTGCTATTGTTTTATTCTTCTCAATTTTATTTATTTCTTCTCTGATCTTTATTATGTCCCTCCTTCTGCTGACCTTAGGCCTCATCTGTTCTTCTTTTTCCAATTTCGATAATTATGACATTATACCATTCATTTGGGATTGCTCTTCCTTTTTTAAATATGCTTGGATTGCTATATACTTTCCTCTTAAGACTGCTTTTGCTGTGTCCCACAGAAGTTGGGTCTTACTGTTGTTGTTGTCATTTGTTTCCATATATTGCTGGATCTCCATTTTGATTTGGTCATTGATCCATTGATTATTTAGGAGCGTGTTGTTAAGCCTCCATGTGTTTGTGAGCCTCTTTGCTTTCTTTGTACAGTTTATTTCTATTTTTATGCCTTTGTGGTCTGAAAAGTTGGTTGGTAGGATTTCAATCTTTTGGAATTTTCTGAGGCTCTTTTTGTGGCCTAGTATGTGGTCTATTCTGGAGAATGTTCCATGTGCACTTGAGGAGAATGTATATCCTGTTGCTTTTGGATGTAGAGTTCTGTAGATGTCTATTAGGTCCATCTGCTCTACTGTGTTGTTCAGTGCTTCCGTGTCCATACTTATTTTCTGCCCAGTGGATCTATCCTTTGGGATAAGTGGTGTGTTGAAGTCTCCTAGAATGAATGCATTGCAGTCTTTATCCCCCTTTAGTTCTGTTAGTATTTTTTTCACATATGCTGGTGCTCCTGTGTTGGGTGCATATATATTTAGAATGGTTATATCCTCTTGTTGGACTGAGCCCTTTATCATTATGTAGTGTCCTTCTCTATCTCTTGTTACTTTCTTTGTTTTGAAGTCTATATTGTCTGATATTAGTACTGCAACCCCTGCTTTCTTCTCACTGTTGTTTGCTTGAAATATGTTTTTCCATCCCTTGACTTTTAGTCTGTACATGTCTTTGGGTTTGAGGTGAGTTTCTTGTAAGCAGCATATAGATGGGTCTTGCTTTTTTATCCATTCTGTTACTCTGTGTCTTTTGATTGGTGCATTCAGTCCATTTACATTTAGGGTGACTATTGAAAGATATGTACTTATTGCCATTGCAGGCTTTAAATTCGTCGTTACCAAAGGTTCAAGGTTAGCCTCTTTATTATCTTACTGCCTAACTTAGCTCGCTTATTGAGCTGTTATATACACTGTCTGGAGATTTTTTTCTTCTCTCCCTTCTTGTTCCTCCTCCTCGATTCTTCATGTGTTGGGTGTTTTGTGCTGTGCTCTTTCTAGGAGTGCTCCCATCTAGAGCAGTCCCTGTAAGATGTTCTGTAGAGGTGGTTTGTGAAAAGCAAATTCCCTCAGCTTTTGTTTGTCTGGGAATTGTTTAATCCCACCGTCATATTTGAATGATAGTCGTGCTGGATACAGTATCCTTGGTTCAAGGCCCTTCTGTTTCATTGTATTAAATATATCATGCCATTCTCTTCTGGCCTGTAGGGTTTCTGTTGAGAAATCTGGTGTTAGCCTGATGGGTTTCCCTTTATAGGTGACCTTTTTCTCTCTATCTGCCTTTAACACTCTTTCCTTTCCTTGATCTTTGCCGTTTTAATTATTATGTGTCTTGGTGTTGTCCTTCTTGGATCCTTTCTGTTGGGGGTTCTGTGTATTTCCATGGTCTGTTCGATTATTTCCTCCCCCAGTTTGGGGAAGTTTTCAGCAATTATTTCTTCTAAGATACTTTCCATCTCTTTTCCTCTCTCTTCTTCTTCTGGGACCCCTATAATATGGATATTGTTCCTTTTGGATTGGTCACACAGTTCTCTTAATATTGTTTCATTCCTGGAGATCCTTTTGTCTCTCTCTATGTCAGCTTCTATGCGTTCCTGTTCTCTGATTTCAATTCCATCAATGGCCTCTTGCATTCTATCCATTCTTCTTATAAACCCTTCCAGAGTTTGTTTCATTTCTGCGATCTCCTTTCTGGCATCTGTGATCTCCCTCCGGAATTCATCCCATTTCTCTTGCGTATTTCTCTGCATCTCTGTCAGCATGTTTATGATTCTTATTTTGAATTCTTTTTCAGGAAGACTGGTTAGGTCTGTCTCCTTCTCTGGTGTTGTCTCTGTGATCTTTGTCTGCCTGTAGCTTTGCCTTTTCATGGTGATAGGAATAGTTTGCAGAGCTGGGACGAGTGACGGCTGGAAGGACTTCCTTTCTTGTTGGTTTGTGGCCCCCCTCTCCTGGGAGAACAGCGACCTCTAGTGGCTTGTGCTGCGCAGCTGCACGCAGACAGGGTTTGTGCTTCCTGCCCGGCTGCTATGGAGTTAATCTCTGCTGTTGCTGTGGGCGTGGCCTGGCTTGGGCAGCTACTCCAAAGTGGTGGAGTTGCTTTGGAGCAGGAGGGGCTGGGAGGCTATTTATCTCTGTAAGGGGCCTCCCTGCTCTCTGCAGCCCAGGGGTTAGGGTGCCCAGAGATCCCCGGATTCCCTACCTCTAGATTAAGTGTCCCACCCTACCCCTTTAAGACTTCCAAAAAGCACCCGCCAGAACAAAACAACGACTACCAAAAAAGAAAAATGAAATAACTTTTTAAATTTAAAAAAAAAAAAAAATTTTTTTTAATTAAAAAAAATGGTGGTTTCTCGTTTTTCTTTATTCTCCGGTGCCAGCCTCGGGCCTCTGCTCACCGGTCTTGCTGCCCTGTTTCCCTAGTATTGGGGTCCCTATCCCTTTAAGACTTCCAAAAAGCGCTCGCCAAAACAGAACAGCAAAAAAGCAAAAAAAAAAAAAAAATGGTTGCGCGCTTTTCTTATGTCCTCTGACACCCGGCCTCCAGTGCCCGCTCACTGTTCTTGCTGCCCTGTTTTCCTAGTATCGAGGGCCCTGCACTCTGGCCCGGATGGCTGGGGCTGGGTGTTCGGCAGCCCTGGGCTCCGTCTCCCTCCTGCTCTGCCTATTCTTCTCCGGCCGGGAGTTGGGGGGATGGGCGCTCAGCTCCCGCCGGGCCGGGGCTTGTATCTTACCCCCTTCGCGAGTTGCTGGGTTCTCTCAGGTGCGGATGTGGTCTGGATATTGTCCTGTGTCCTCTGGTCTTTATTCTAGGAAGGGTTGTCTTTGTTATATTTTCATAGATATATGTTGTTTTGGAGGAGATTTCCGCTGCTCTACTCACGCCGCCATCTTCCGCCAGTCTGTCCTTCTTTTTGTTGATGTGGTGGTTGATGTTGATGGATTTTCGAATGTTGTACCATCCTTGCATCCCTGAGATGAACCCCACTTGATCATGGAGTATGATCCTCTTGATGTATTTTTGAATTTGGTTTACTAATATTTTGTTGAGTATTTTTGCATCTTTGTTCATCAGGGATATTTCTCAGTAGTTTTATTTTTTTGTGGTGTCTTTGCCTGATTTTGGTATTAGAGTGATGCTGGTTTCATAGAATGAGTTTGGGAGTATTCCCTCCTCTTCTAATTTTTGGAAAACTTTTAGGAGAATGGATATTATGTCTTCTCTATATGTCTGATAAATTCAGCAGGGATTCCATCTAGTCGAGAGGTTTTGTTCTTGGGTAGTTTTTTGATTACTGATTGAATTTCATTGCTGGTAATTGGTCTGTTTAGATTTTCTGTTTCTTCCTTGGTCAGTCTTGGAAGGTTGTATTTTTCTAGAAAGTTGTCCATTTCTTCTAGGTTATGTACTTTGTTAGCATATAGATTTTCATAGCATTCTCTAATAGTTCTTCGTATTTCTGTGGTGTCTGTAATTATTTTTCCTTTCTCCTTTCTGATTCTGTTTATGTGTTTAGATTCTCTTTTTCTCTTAATAAGTCTGGCTAGGGACTTATCTATTCTGTTTATTTTCTCAAAGAACCAGCTCTTGGTTTCATTTATTTTTTCTATTGTTTTATTCTTCTCAATTTTATTTATTTCTTCTCTGATCTTTATTATGTCCCTCCTTCTGCTGACTTTGGGCCTCATTTGTTCTTCTTTTCCCAGTTTCGATAATTGGGAATTTAGACTATTCATTTTGGATTGTTCTTCCTTCTTTAAGTAGGCTGGGATTGATATATACTTTCCTCTTAGAACTGCCTTTGCTGTGTCCCACAGAAGTTGGGGCATTGTACTGTTGTTTTCATTTGTCTCCATATATTGCTTGATCTCTGTTTTAATTTGGTCATTGATCCATTGATTATTTAGGAGCATGTTGTTAAGCCTCCATGTGTTTGTGAGCCTTTTTGTTTTCTTTGTACAATTTATTTCTAGTTTTATACCTTTGTGATCTGAGAAGTTGGTTGGTAGAATTTCAATCTTTTTGAATTTAGTGAGGCTCTTTTTGTGGCTTAGTATGTGGTCTATTCTGGAAAATGTTCCATGTGCACTTGAGAAGAATGTGTATCCTATTGCTTTTGGATGTAGAGTTCTATAGATGTCTATTAGGTCCATGTGTTCTAGTGTGTTGTTCAGTGCCTCTGTGTCCTTACTGATTTTCTTTATGGTTGTTTTGTCCTTTTGGAGTGAGTGGTGTGGTGAAGTCTCCTAAAATGAACACACTGCATTTTATTTCCTCCTTTAATTCTGTTAGTATTTGTTTCACATATGTTCGTGCTCCTGTGTTGGGTGCATAGATATTTAGAATGGTTATATCCTCTTGTTGGACTGACCCCTTTATCTTTGTGTAATGTCCTTCTTTATCTCTTGTTACTTTGTTTGTTTTGAAGTCTATTTTGTCTGATACTAGTACTGCAACCCTGCTTTTTTCTCCCTATTGTTTGCATGAAATATCTTTTTCATCCTTTCACTTTTAGTCTGTGTATGTCTTTTGGTTTGAGGTGAGTGTCTTGTAGGCAGCATTTAGATGGGTCTTGCTTTTTTTTATCCATTGTATTACTCTGTGTCTTTTGATTGGCACATTCAGTCCATTTACATTTAGGGTGATTATCAATGGATATGTACTTATTGCCATTGCAGGCTTTAGATTCGTGGTTACCAAAGTTTCAAGGGTAGCTTCTTTACTCTATAACCATCTAACTTAACTCACATCTAACTTAACTCACAGTCTGATGATTCTTTATTTCTCTTCCTTCTTTTTCTTCCTCCTCCACCCTTTATATGTTAGGTATTTTATTGTGTACTCTTCTTGTTTCCCTTGACTGATTTTGTGGATAGCTGATTTTATTTCCCCTTTAGTTAATATTTGGTTGTTCTACTTTCTTTGCTGTGGTTTTATTTTCTCTGGTGACCTCTATTTAGCCTTGGGAGTGCTTCCATCTAGAGCAGTCCCTCTAAAATACCCTGTAGAGGTGGTTTGTGGGAGGTGAATTCCCTCAAATTTTGCTTGTATTGGAATTGTTTAATCCCTCCTTCAAATTTAAATGATAATCTTGCTGGATACAGTGTTCTTGATTCGAGTCTCTTCTGTTTCATTGCATTGAATATATCGTGCCATTCCCTTCTGGCCTATGAGGTTTCTGCTGAGAAGTCTGATGATAGCCTGATAGGTTTGCCTTTGTAGGTGATCTTTTTTCTCTCTCTGGCTGCTTTTAATACAGCCTTGTCTTTGATCTTTGACATTTTAATTATTATATGTCTTGGTTTTGTCCTCCTTGGGTCCCTTGTGTTGGGAGATCTGTGGACTTGCATGGTCTGAGAGACTATTTCCCCAGATTTGAGAAGTTTTAAGCAATTATTTCTTCAAAGACGCTTCCTATCCCTTTTTCTCTCTTCTTCTTCTGGTACCCTTATAATGCGAATATTGTTCCATTTGGATTGGTCACACAGATCTCTTAATATTCTTTCATTCCTAGAGATCCTTTTATCTCTCTCTGCCTCAGCTTCCCTGTATTCCTGTTCTCTGATTTCTATTCCATTAGCGGTATCTTCCACCTCATCCAGTCTGCTCTTAAATCCTTCCATTGTTTGTATCACTTCTGTTATCTCCTCTGGAATTCATCCCTTAGCTCTTGCATATTTCTCTGTAGCTCCATCAACATGCTTATGACTTTTATTTTGAATTCTTTTGCAGGAAGATTGGTGATTTCAGTCTCAGCGGGCCCTCTCTCTGGTGTTTAAGGGATTTTGGACTGAACAAGGTTCTTCTGCCTTTTCATGGTGATGGTAGTGGTCGCCAGTGAGTGGCGCATGTGTCAGCTGGGAGAACAAAGTCCTTTCCTGCTTGCTGGTCTCCTTGCCTGTCTCTGCTGCCTGTGCAGGTCAGTCACACACAGTGGCCAGCCTCTGAGTTATTATGCTGAGCTACCGTGGGTGGTTCACCCTTGGGATGGCCTAGTGCACTGGCAGGGGTCACAGTTGAGCAGAGTGTGTTCTGCCACAAGAATGGCGCACCTTTGTGCTTCCTGAAATCTGTGCTGGTCTCCACTGCCTGTTCCGGGTAACTGCACACAAGGAGCAGCCACTGGGTTAATCCCCTGAGTCACCGTGGGCAGGGTGGCCCTCGGGATGGCCTAGGGCACTGGCAGGGGTTGCAGGCTAGCAGTGCGTGTTCATTGTGAGAACAGAGCCCCTTCATGCTTCCCTGACTCTCTGCCATCTTCCTCTGTTTGTTCCGGTCACCCAGGTGCAGGGGGCAGACTCTGGGTTAATCCCCTGAGCTGCTGTGTGTGGGGCTGCCCTCGGGATGGCCTAGTGCACTGGCAGGGGTTGCAGGCAAGCAGCATGTTTTCACCACGAGAACAGAGCCCCTTTGTGCCTTCCGGACACTGCACCCATCTCCGCTGTCTGTGATGATCAACTGCAGTCCTGGGGCAGCCTCTTGGTCTGGGCCAGTTAGCTGCATGCAGGGAGAAGCCTCTGTGTGGTTGCTGTGGGCAGGGCTGCTCCCTGGCTGTTCTGCAGCAATGGCTGGTCAGCCGGCTTGCTTGCAGTGCTGGTTGGGGTCAATGAACCACAGACTGATTATTGCTGTGGGGGGCTTCAGAACTGCGTTACCACCCAGGGGGTTAGGGCGCCTGAAGTTCCTTAAAGTTCCCAGCCTGCTGGGCTGAGTGTGCCAGGATGATTTTGTGCACCTGTTAAACCCTTGTCCCTTTAAGACTTTTAAAGTGCTCGCTTTTCTTTTTTCACAGGGCAGCCGGCTGTGGGAACCTGTTCACAGTCTTAGTCTCAGATTTTGCTTTTCTGTTCCTCTTATATCCAGTATGCCATGCAATGTGTGTCTGTGCTCCCGGTGCAGATTACTAGGGCTGGTTATTTAGCAGTCCTGTGCTTCCACTCCCTCCACACTCTCTTTTCCTCCCTCCAGTGAGCTGGGGTGGGTGGAGTGCTCATGTCCCACCGGGTCATGGCTTTGTGTATTACCCTTTTCCATGAGATGTTGAGTTCTCAAAGATATGGATGTAGCCTGGCTGGTGTACTATATCTTCTGTTCACTCTTTGGAATAGTTGTATTTGCTGTATTTTCAAAATATATATGGTTTTGGGGGGAGATTTCTCTCACCCTACTCACGCCACCATCTTGAGAATCTCCGTCCTTTGATATTTTTTATAGTGTGGTCTGCTGTTGATATATTTCCTGTTTTCCTTTGTCTGAAAAAAATTATTTTGCCTTCATTTTTGAAGAATGTTTTCACTGAATTTTGAACTCTGGATTGGCAAGGTTTTGTGTTTTTTTGTTTTGCATATTTTTTTATTTTGAATACTTTAAAGGTTTCATTCCACTGTCTTTCTCATGTGGGTTCTATCAAGAAATATATTGTAATTCTCTTCTCTGTTCCTCTGTAGATAAGGTATTCTCCCGACCCCTTTTTCTGGCTGCCTTCACGATATCATTTTTCCTGATATTCTTAAATTTGAATTCAGTATATCTGGGTGTAGTATGGTTCTCTTTTAAATTTTATTTGCCATGCTTGTTGTTCTCTGAGATACTTGGATCAATTGCTCATTTTACAAAATTTTGGCAATTATTTCTTCAAGTATTTCTTCTTCCCCATTCTGTCTCCTAATATTCTAATTGCACATGTTACACTGTTTGATAGTGTCCCAAAGTTCTTGGATGTTTTGTCTGGGTTTCTTTTTACTCTTTTTTTACCTCTGTTCAATTCAGTTTGTGTACTTTCCTGTTGATCTATCTTCAGGTTCACTGATTCCTCAGCTGTGTCCAGTCTACTGAGGAGCACACTGAAGGCACTTTTCAGATCTGTTACTGTGTTTTTCTCTTGGATTTACATTGTATTCTGTCTTATACTTTGCATCTCACTGCTGAAAATACCTATATGATCTTGTATATTGTCTATTTTTTCCAATTAATCCTTTAACACATTAATCATAGGTATTTTAAATTCCCCATCTGATAATTCCAAGAGGTGTTTCATAACTGAGTCTGGTCCTGGTGATCTGTCTCTTTGGACTGTTTTTTTTTTTTGCCTTGATTCTTCCTTTTGTGCTTCTCTCTGGAGACAGTTTATCTCTTGCATCCTTTAAAGATGAAGTCCGCTATTATATTACTTGATTTTTTTAGACTGGCAGTAGGGAATAGGGGACTAAGGACATACAATGCTATTCTGATTAAGCTTTAGTCTTAGGCAGACTTATCCCGAGTCTTGGAGGTGTGACCTTCCCAAGTGTTGTTGCCCTCCGTCTAAATATAATGGTGGTCTTAGCACATATTCCTTCCCCTCCTGGTTTAGAGCATTTTGTTTTCCTTCTCCAGCTATAGTGAGTTCCACCAGTACCTTCAATTACTGTTGCCTTTTCTTCTGCAAATTAAGGCTTATTTTCCTTAGGGGAGATAGAGTAGATTGGTCTGGCAGAGTTTCAGTGGTGTTGGCCATTCCTCTCTGCCAACTGCAGTGAATTTCCACCAGTGCTCTCAAGCTACAGTTTTATTGTCTTTCCCCATGAAGATTAAGACTCTTGTTTCATGAGATATATAGAGATAATGGTCTGAGCACAATTCAGCAATGGCTGCTATTCTGTCTCCCTCCCCAAGCCAGAACTACAGGATATCTTTCTCAGGATTCTTCTGTCTTCCCTGTCAGCAACTTGTGGAATACCTAGAGGAAAAGTGTGCAAGAGGATGCAAAACCACCTATGTCTACAGCCACCAGGGGATTCACATTCTCACGCAAGCCCACAACCAACCTTTAGTAATATATTTAAAAATTTTAGTTGAAACTTTTTATATGAGTTTAGTATCTGAGAAGGATAAGCAAATGCCTGGGACCTGTGTCTCCTTGCAGATACCTGCCTCCACAGATTTTGGATTAGTCATTTTTACTGTAATCTCAGTTTTCTCTGATGAATTCAACAGAAGTCAGTTTTTGATTTACCAGAGTTTTTTTTTTTTTTGTCATGTTACAATGGTGGGAGGGATAGATACTCTTTGCAATTCTGCATCTCTGATTTTATACTGGAAGACTGTGTGAATCTGGGGATAAGCTTTTGAGTCTCTTTGTCCCCCAGTCTACCAATTCCCCCACAATGGTGATCATGGTCGGTTTACCAGCTCGGGGAAAGACCGGTATCTCCATGAAGCTCACAAGATATCTCAACTGGATAGGAACACCAACTAAAGATATGTCTCTGAAACCCTTTGTTCTACAGCCCCCTACAGGCCACTAGCTAAAAACAGAATAAGGCAGCAGGCCTCAGAAGGAGAAAAGCCCTCAGTACATGGAATGTCTCAAACCATTGTTACCGCAGTATTAAGACTATTACAACTACTATTCCTGCTACTGCTACTGCTACTGCTATTACCACTATCACTACATTCATAACTTTTAAAATTTCCTGAGCACATACGCTGTGCCCAACTCCATGCTAAGTGCTAGGCATAGGAAAACAAGTAAGATTAAATGCCTCTTATCAAGGTGCTCCATTTTTGGAAGACCTCAACACAACTGTATGAGTAACATACTGTTTTTATTAACATTGCTATTATAATCACACCAATATTACTATTGTTATTAACATTACCATTTATTCACAACATTAACATTTCTTCAAACCTTAGGGGCCTGTGGACTCAAACACATCGAAGCCACAGCCCAGGGACCCCACAGGGTCTTTACTAAAGCTGGACACCTTAGCTCACCTCGTCCTCTTGAGTCCAGAAGGCGTCTGCTCTCTCCAAGCTTCTCCTTATGTCTGAGCCGGTCAGCTCCGCCCCCCCTTGCCCCCACCCCAGCCGGAGGTGGTCCTGCCGCTTTCCATCCCCAGAGGGGTCTCCTTTCTTGCCTGTCAACCTCCTTCCTCGCTCCCTACCTGCAACGTTCCCTTCTCCTCAGTGTGGTCTCTCTTCTGCTAACCCCTTTACCTGACACATGCCTCCTATTCAGCAATCACTCTTCTCTATTCCCCAATTGATTTCTCTGCCCAACCCTGATTGCCCATTCCTATTTGATTCCGCAGTCCCCGCTGGGAGCTCCTACACCAACCCTTCTCTGAGCTCCCACAACAACCTTTCCTATAGCTCCTATATGCCAACACGAATTACATAGTGTGTGTCTGCATCTGTCTTCCCAGGAGCTGCTCTGAGGGCAGGGGACTGTCATATTCATTTCTGTCTCTCAAGTATGACCAGATTAACATGTTCAGAGGCTCTAAACACTAAAAGATAGGGTGCCCCCACATCATATGTAATTCAGAACAAAAACAGTAAATGCAAGAAAGTCCCAAAGTTTTTTGTTTATCCCCTGATGACTATATTGATCCTTCTAACAAATATCAACTTACCTGAAAAATTTTACCGGGACCATGTTCCTCCTTTACTGGTGCACGAAGAAAGTACTTAGACTTTCTCTCCCTTGTGAAATGGAATGCTACTCCCCCAGAGAGCAGTTCTCTCAGGCATTCACTTACTCAGTCATTGATTATTTGTTGATCACACAGCTGTGTCAAGGCCCTTGTTAGATGTCGGGCAAACAAAGATGAGTAAAATAGGATACCTGTCCTCAAAGAACTCGTATCTACTCTTAAGTTCTATGAAGTGGATACTAATTAGTTCCCATGAAGGAGGAACTAATATCATCACACTTGATGAAATTAATGCCCAAAAGAAGTGAAATGCCTTGTCTAAACGCACATGGCCAGTAAATGACAGAACTAGGATATGAACCCGCATCTGGTTGATTCTAAAGCCTGACATTCACTGTACCAGATGTGATTAGCTTGGCTTTACTGATGGGAAGAGGAAAGAGTCCCACATTGGCCCTGTACTCTCCTTTTCTCCATTCTCTTCCTCTCCTTTCTTTTGCTCCTCACATCACCCTATGTGCCTGCTTCCCTCCGTCTCTTCCAAGTCTTCCCCTCTCTTTCTTCGATTTCTTCTTTGCCTTCATGTACTTTCTCTTTCTCTAATTCACTGGGGCAGAGTTTCCCAATGGTTTTCCATGTGGTAGGCATTGGAGAAGCAAAAATGGAGGACATTCACCCTCTGTCCTTGAAGAGTTGTCTATCTGGCTGGGAAGCATAAGACTACCTCATGTCACCTAGGAATCTCCGCGCAGGGTACAGAGGGGGCTTACAGAGGAAATCACCAACTGGAAGGCAGTGAACACTTCCTGATAGGGTATAATTGAGCTGAGTCCTGTGGGAGGAGTAGGACATTTGCAGAAGAGAAGGGGTAAAGGGACAGTTCTCACAGAGGACTTTAGGCTCTGAGGACGCTCTGCTGAGTGTAGGGGCACATGGGATGGTGGCAGATGGGTCTCTGCCCTAATGCACCTGCTTCCAATCTGCCCCACTCCAGTCCATTCTCACAGAGGCCCTCAGAGCCATGCTTCAAAACACAAAGCTGACCATACTTACAGCCTCCAAGGATCCCCTTGGCCTGCAGATTTAAACTCAAGCTCCTTAGCCTGCCTTAAAAGGCCCTCTGCAATCAGCCCCTGCCAGTCTCTCAGGTCTCAGTCACAGCCCCCAAATATCTTCTGCCTTCTGTCAGTGCCATGCCTTTTCTCAAGCTGATCCTATGCCTGGAATGTCTTTGTTCTCCACTCCCACCCCAGGCCTGCTTAGAAGAGGCCTGCCCTTCCTAAAGGATTGATTCCAATGCTGCATTCTCCAAGAAACACCTTCAGATCACCCGAAGTTTGGTCTTTCCTTCCCCCTTACCCTTTTGCAGAGCTCTGTCAGAACACTTAATAAACTGGGTGGGAGCTCTGTTTACTGGTTTATTCTCTGTCCTACCTGCTGGATTGTGAGCTCCTTGTGGCCCCATCATGCAGATCTGGTCGATCTCTGAGACCCCAGAATTCAGGCACTGCTTCTCAGAGTGGGCATTAGAATGAAATATTACATTACCTCTTATTCTTTGCTTCCTCTCCTGCTATTTATCCCCCTCTCCTCCTTTTATTTCCTTTTTTCTCCTGTTGTCATTTCTTGAGTTTTGCATTAACCCGTGCCTAAATACAGTGCTATTCTTGAAGTTTGCTATTACATGATACAAACCCTCCCTAATTTTAAGTCAATTTGAGGTTGGATTTTCTCATATTTGTAGCCAAAGCACACCTACACAGAAATTAGGACCAAGTTGTTATGGGTAGTGACTGCAGCAGAAGACACAAGTTGGAAAAGTATATAGTATTAGGATATGCTGGCTACACCTAGGGATCCTTTAAACAGTTTCTACAAAATCATAATAATAAACTGAGTCTGAAACTAGCTAGAATGAAAACCAATAAGCACAAAATTATGGAAATGCAAATTACCATAAAATAAGATACCATTTTTGTCTATCAAATTAGTAAAAACTGAAAACCTAAAGAGAAAGATTGGTAATACATCTGGTTTTGGTAAGACTATCAGTACCCTGCCTGGGGACTCCTAGGTGACATGCGGTAGTCTTATGCTTCCCAGGCAGATAGACAACTCTTCAATACCTGTGGGGGTATGCATTTGTGCAACTTATATCATAAAATTTAAAATGAATATAATCTATAACCCCAAATTCCACTACTAGGTAGTATCCAAGGAAAACATGTACCTAAGGACCCATAAAATGGATGTTTATAACACCATTGTTTGTAATAGAACAGAATTAGAAGGCTATCTAAATGTTAAAAACAAAACAGGCAATTTGATATGTACATTGTGACATATTCATTCAATAGAATACTATACAGCATTTAGAATATGTATCTAAATGGATATGTACCTACTGATATATTCAGTATCATGCAATTTATATGATGTTTGAAAACATGCAAAACTATGCCACACATTACTTATGCATGCATATATATATAGTAATAGTATAAACATATGCACAAGGAGGGAAGGGGAAATGGGAATTGGAAAGAGTTACACAGGTATCTTTAACTATAAAATATTCTATGTATTTACAAAATATATAAATCAAGCAGAACTTGAGCTGCTAGAAACTGGTAACCAAGAATCTTTTTCATTAGTTAGTGTTCATGCCATACAGGTTGTTAAATATTTTGAATATCATCTCTGGAAACAAACTTTATAAAATGTTAGGATTTGATAAGTATGGATAGTGTGTTAACAAATGTTTGCTATATCATAATCTGTGAATTAATGCATCTTAAATATTTCAGAAATAAAACCTAAAATTCTACCAAAAGACATAAAATGTGACCTGAACATATGAATATATGATTGAACACCATAAAAATTTCAATATCTCCCATATTCATCTGTAAGTTGAATGCCATCTCAACTAAAATCCAAGCTGGAATTTTTGAAGTAGCAACTAGACAAACTAATTCTGGAGTACATATAGAAGAATAATGATACATACAGCTGAAACAAATTTGAAAAAGAAAAGCAAAATGATGGACTCTACCTACCATATGTAAATATTACTACAAATACAGAGTTTTTTTTAAGTGTGCTACTAACATGGGGCAGACTAATAATATATCATTGGAACATAGTAGGTAATCCAGAAACACATCCATGTTATATGGATACTTGACATATGGTAAAGGTAAACCAGTGGAGAGCTTATAGATTATGTAGGAAATAGTGCTGGAAAAATTGGTTTCTATGTATGTAAAATAAAGTTTTATCAACCTCTCACTGTATACATGTTTTTTTTTATTTTAAACACTTATGTGAGAATATAAAACTATAAAGTTAAAGATGTGCATCTATATAATAGGAAATATATTTGCGACTTTGAGGTGGGGAAGGAGTTGTTAAACCAAGGCCAAAAGAACACAATCCATAATGAGTGAAAATGCATCAAAGTTGAGTATCTTTAGAGGCAATGGACAAAGTAAACAAAAGGCTTAAAAACTGGCAATTACAACATCTCTAAAAAACTGATATCTCAAATAAAAAATTCCCGAATATCAGCAAAAATGATGCACAAAGTATTTTTACTACTGGAAAAATTGAGTAGAAGAAAAGCCAAAACTATCAATAGATATTCCACAAAAATGTATAGCCCAATAGTTAATATATTTATTAACTATTGGATTTATTAACTAATGGGGGAGACACCATTCTCACTAGTAATCAGATAAATGTAAATTTTTTAAAATGAGACCTCACTCAATATCCATCAAATGGGAAAAATTAGCAAATAAGATAATGAATGCTGATGGAGAGGGTATGGGAAAGTGGGAACCCTCAGTTACTTCAGTTGAGAATGTACACTAATAAAGTCATCTTGAAGACCAATTTGGCAATATTAAATGAAATAAAGAATCCATCACAGTATAATTGAGCAGTGCTACTCCAGAGAAGCTCTTTCAAGCCTACCAATGACATGTACTGGTTGCCTATCACAGCATTTTTTGTAGTAGCAAAAAGTTGGGAGCAACCCAGGAATGTATAATCATGGAATATATATGTACAATATTCTATGTGCATTTGATAGAACTTTGCACAATTGAAAGAGTCAACTAAATCTACATATGATGTGATGAATTATCAGTGTACTTTTGAATATAAAGGTAAGAAATAGAATTAGATTTAAAATACAGTGTTCTTGGGAGATACCATACTGCAATGGTAGTGTAAGCCCGCCTACAGGCCACCCGCCAACCCTCTTATTAATTATACCTACAGACTCTGGACAAAATTTCTAAAAGAAAAATCTTACCTGAGGACTCTGAGAAGTAACCAAAAGCAGGAAGATGGGGAAAGAAAGTTAAAACATTGAAAAGTGATCTACATGAAGGTAAATTATCCTTTTTTTTTTCTTTCCCAGCCTTGCAATAGAGTATGCCCATTCGTTGAGTGGAACGACACAGGTAGCTAAAACTCTGACAGAAACCCCGCCATCTTTCTTGCCAGAAGAACTACAAAAAGGACTCTGGATAGGATACAGTGAAAGTGGGAAATCTCAAGAAAAAAAGAGATGGAGAAAGTATTCCTATAATTATGAATGAAACCACACAGCTCTCATTCTAACCACTGAACAATGCACATACAGGAATTAACCAAACAAGCAAATTAAAGACTTTGAGAAATGAAATAAGATTTGAATCACTCACAAAAATCAACCTAACCCCTGAACCACACATACACACACATATCAAATCAACAAAGCAAAGGCTTTGAGAACTAAACTGGTATTTTAACTACAGCCCAGAATAGGCAAGATAAAACTGATGGCTAGAATCTATCCAAGTTGATTGCTTACTAAAAGAAAAATACCAACAGTTTTCAAAGGATTATAACAGAACCCAGAGTCTACACAAAGTA
Source organism: Manis pentadactyla (assembly GCF_030020395.1). Classification (NCBI taxonomy): domain Eukaryota; kingdom Metazoa; phylum Chordata; class Mammalia; order Pholidota; family Manidae; genus Manis; species Manis pentadactyla. The sequence continues at coordinate 49,275,634 of NC_080038.1, read as the reverse complement.
ACATTTGCCATGTCCAGAATACAATAGAAAATTACTCAAAATCAAAGAACTAAAATGTGCCCTATTCTCAAGAGAAAAGAAAATCAACATATGGTAAACCAGAAGAGAACCATATCTTAGAATTATGAAGCATAACATTAAAGCAGCTATTATAACTATACTCCATTAGGTACAGAAAAACACACTTGAAATGAAGGAAGAAAAAAGAAATTTCAGAAGAGATAAAAACCAAAGAATGAAATGGAAATTTTAGAACTGAAAATTACAATATCTGAAATAAAAATATATTGGGTGAATCCAATAGCAGAATGGCAATTACAAAAGGAAAGTAATAGTGAGATAGAAGATAGATTGATAGAAATTATCTAGTCTGAGTAACATAGAGAAAAAATGGGGAAAAATAAACAGAGACTGAGAGACTTATTGGGCATTATCAAAAGGACTGATTTATGTGATATTGAAGTTCCAAGAAAAGAGGAGAATTAGATTGGGGTACAAAATATGTTTTAATAAATAATCAACTCCTTAAATTATAAGATAAATTTCTGTATATGAGAAACTCAGTGAACCCAAAACAGTATAACTTCAAATAAAGCCAAGTCTAAAAACATTGAAGAAAGCTGGAGAAAAATGACATATTACATTACAAAGGAAAAGGCTTGAATCAAAGTGAAATTCTAATCAGACACCATGAAAACTAGAAGACAAAAGATAAATATATTTGAAGTGCTGAAAGAAAAAAACTTTATAACTAGGAAAGATACATATATCAAGAATGAAGGTAAAATATTTTCAAATGAAGAAAAAGTAAGAGAATTTCTTGTCAGTAGATCTGCTCAATGAGAAATTATAAAAGAGGTTCTTCAGTATGAAAAGAAATGATACCAAAAAGAAACATGGATCTTGAACAGTGAAGCAAGGTCATCAGAAATGGTAAACATTTGGGTAAATATTAAAGTAACTTTCACACTTAAATTAAAAAATACACATGATTTTTTAAAGCAAAATGTATAACTTTGTCTATTGGGGTTTTCAATATATGTGATATATATCACAATTTTAACAATAAAGTCAGTGCAGTGAGCATCATTGGAGCTATATAAGAATTAGATGGTTTCTACATTTTATATGAAGTGGCATGATATTAATTCTAATTTAGATGTGTACACTATAATATCTAGAGCAAACACTGAAAAATACAAAGATGTTGCCAAAGTTATAACTTAAAATGCAATGCTAAAAGTATTCAAATAATCTGAAAGAAAGGAAAGGTACAATAGAAGAACCAAGCAAAAGAGGAAAAGCAGAAAAATATTTTTAAAAATTGCACACCATTCAGCTTTTAAGCTGTTCAGTGATAATTTTCTGCAAAATGATAAATAAATTCAACACAAACCACATTTAACATTCTGAGAGACATTTTTTTTATACCTGACAAGTGGAATCAAGCTATATGGAAAACCAAAGGACTTAAAATACCTAAAACTATTTTAAAAGGTGAACAAAGTTGAGGACTTGCATACATGATTTTAAGGTTTTGTCTTTGGACAGCAGCACTTTAGTCCTGATTCCACCATTCTCTGAGCTACAGTACATCTTCTCCATGGTGTGCCATCAGGACCACACTTACTCCCCATGCACCCAAGGCCATAGAACACACCATGTGAGCTCCAACTGTGCCCAGTTTGCCCTAGGGAGCCTTGCTCTCCACCCACCCAAACCAGGCCCCATCTTGGCTACAAGCATCCTCTGTGAGAAAGAGAGAAAAGGAAATGCCTCTATGTTCTCCAGTGAGAAGTCCACTGAATTCTTTTCATCATTCCTCTGTATTTTAAAGTCTATTTTTTATGATAAATTGCTTCAAAGACAAGGGTGATGAAAACAAAGCAGAATAGGATGGCAAGACAAAAACTCCTCCCACTTACACACCAAGGAAGCAACTACAGCAAATACAACTAACCCTGAAAATGACCTGAAGACTGAAGAACAGACCATCTACACCTGGTGAAGAAGAAAGAACCACACTGAGAAGGGTAAATGGGCAGAACCATGATTCACACCCAAACCCTCCCTTCTTCCAAGCCCACAAGCAGGAGAGAGAACAGACTGAGGAGGGGGTAAACACTCAGGAATTCAGCATATGTGGGTCTGGAGATCTGCTCTGGGATCTGAATCTGCAATCTACATTGTATTGGGCTTTGGTCATTAACAGGTCTGTACACTAGGGAGAGTTGAAGCAGTGTGGGGGGCCAAGACCCCTGTCATTTGTGGAAGACAGGCATGCTCTGTCAGTCCCACTGAGATCTAACACAAAGGTGGAAGTTTGAAATATTTTCCAGCAGCTGGAAGTGTTCCAGAGGGGCAGCAGTCAGAACTCTCTCTAGAAAAGAAGGGCAGGCAGAGGACAATTTTCCAGTCTTCCCTCAGCCCAACTGGTCAGGTGTTTATGGGAAAGAGTCCGAAAACCATCCATCTTCCTTAATAACAGCTCAACCCTACAGAAGCATTCCCTGCACAGTCACCCCATCAAGCCTGCTTGGCCCAAAAGAGGTGCAACTTTGCTGACTGGCAGGCAGAATGCAGACTATATTTTCCTGGCTCTCCCCACCCTCCTTCAGCTCAACTGGACAGATGCTTGTGGGAGACAGCTCTAAATTCTCCACATGCCCCACTGGCTCAACCCCAGTGCCCCATGGCACCCCAGCTCTACTAAAAACACTCCAAACAGCAGTGGTCTGCCATTCCTGACTGGCATGCAGAGAACAGCTCTGCCCATAATGAATCCCAGCAGAAGTGCCTCACATCACACAAAGGTCACACAGGGGCTAGATGTGGGGATCAGCCATTTTCTGGCAGAGAGGAAGAAAGGTGAACCCCATCTACAATCTGCCAATGACAACTATAGCTCAGTCACAAGAAAGTACCAGGCACTTGTTAACAAAGAGTCTTGAGCTTCTGGGCACCACAGGATGCCCACTTCATAAAGCCATAGCTTCAAAGACAAGGAGGCATAGTTGATCTGTCTAATACAAAGGAAGAAACACAGAAACACAGACAAAATGAGGCAAAGAAATATGTTCCAAACAAAAGAACAAGATAAAACACCAGGAAAAAGGGCTTAATGAAATGAAGATTACCAACCCTCTTGGTAAAGAACTCAAAGTAACAGTCATAAAATGCTCACTGAACTGGGAAAAATAATTGTTGATTTCAGTGAAAACTTCAACAAAGAGATAGATAGAAAATAATGAAAAGACATACTCAGAGCTGAAGAATACAATAACTTAAGTGAAAAATTCAATAGAGGGAATGAATAGCAGACTGAAGCAAAGGAAAGAATTAATGCAATGAAAGATAAAGAACTGCAAGTAACCAAGCTGAGGAACAGAAAAAAAGTCTTAAAATGGAAGATGCTAAGACAGCTGTATGACAACTGCAAACAAAACAATATTCACATAATAGGGGTCAGGGGCCCCAGAAGGAGAAGAGAGAGAGAAAGGAGCAGAAAGTGTCTTTGAAGAAATAATAGCTGAAAGCTTCCCCAGTCTAGGGAACAAAATAGACACCCAGGTCCTGGAAGCACAAAAAGCCCCTAACAAAAGGGACCCCAGGAAGATAACTCCAAGACATAGTAATTAAAATGACACAGATTAAAGGTAAAGAGAGGATCTTAAAAAACAAGAAGAGAGAGGCAGACAGTTGTCTATAAGGGAAACACTGCAAGGCTATCAGCAGATTTCTAAGCAGAAACTTTAGAGGCATGAAGGGAATGGCATGAAATATTCAGTGTTGAAAGGGAAGAAACTACCATCAAGAATCCTCTACCCAGAAAGGTTATCATTCAGAATTGAAGGGGACATTAAGTGTTTTGCAGATAAAGGAAGGTTAAAAGAATTCACCATCACTAAACTCAACTTACAGGATATGTTAAAGGGACTTCTGTAGATGGAAATGTTCTTAAGTCTAAATATTTTTCATCATTGAAAATAAACCTACAGTAAGGTAGCAGACCAATTACTTACTAAGCAAGTATAAAGTTCAAAAAACTTCATAAAGCACAAAATAAGTTAAGAAATAGAGAAAAGATGAAGATTGTGACATCTTACACATAAAGAGTGGAGGAGGAAGAAGAAAAAAATAGTACTTTTAGATGGTGTTCAATGTAGAGATCATCAACCTGTTATAGACTATTATATATTTAGGGACCTATCAATGAACCTTATGGTGACAACAAACCTAAAGACCAAAATACATAAAAAATAAAAAACAAAGAATCCAAGCATAACCATAAGGAAAACCATCAAATAACAGGAGTATAAGAGAGGAAGAATGAAAAGAGAGGAACTACAAAAACAACTGGAAAAGAATTAACAAAATGTCAATAAGTACATACCTATCAATAATTATCTTAAATGTAAATGGACTCAATGCACTAATCAACAGACATAGGGTGGCAGAATGGATAAACAAGACCTATCTATATGCTGCCTACAGCAGATTCATTTGAAGCTGAAAGACATGCATAGACTGAAAATGAAGAATGAAAAAATTATTTCATGCAAGTAAAAGGGAGAAAAAGGCAGAAGTAGCAGTACTTATGTCAGGCAAAATAAACTTCCAAACAAAGAAAGTAACAGATAAAGAACGATATTACATAATGATAAAGGGATCAGTCCAACAAGAGGATATAACAATTGTAAATATCTATACACTGAATATAGGAGCACTAAATATATAAAACAAGTACTAATAAAATTGAAGGGGGAAATAGACTGCAATTCATTCAGTTTAGGGAAATTAAACACACCATTCACACCAATAGACAGATCAACCAGTTAGAAGATAAATAAGGAAACAGGCACTGAACAACATTAGATCAGATAACTTAACAGGTATCTACAGAACATTCCACTCAAAAGCAGCAGGATAAACATTTTTCTCAAGTGCACATGAAGCATTCTCCATAATAGTTCACATTTTAGGGCACAAAGAGCCTCAATAAATATAAAAATATTGAAATTGTATCAAGCATTTTTTCAGGCCACAATGGTGTGAAAGTAGAAATCAATTACATCAATTGATATAAGTGGGATGTTCAAGTCACTTACCATTATTATATTACTGTCACTTTTGCCTTGTATGTCTCCCACATATATCAATTAAAATGTCATGAAGACATAAAACCAATAAGAATACAGTGCATTTGAAAAACATTAAATCAGATGGAATTAACAGATATATACAGAAAAGTCCATTCAAATACAGCAGAATACACATTGCTTTCAGTTGCACACAGATCATTCTCCATAAAAGAGCACAGGTAAGGCCAACAAATCTCAATCAATTTAAGAATATGGAAATCATTTCAAGTATCTTTTCCAAACATAGTGGTATGAAACTTGAAATCAATCAAAAGGAAAAAAATAGAAAAAAACACAAATGAGTAGAGGATAAACAGCATGCTACTAAACAACCAATGGGTCAATGAAGAAATGAAGGAGAAAATTTTTAAAGCAATCTGAGCTTAATGAAAATAGAAACACAATGATTCAAAAATCTTTACTATGCAGCAAAAGCACTTCTAAAAGGAAAATTTATAGCAATACAGGCCTACCTTAAGAAATAAGTAAAATCACAAATAAACAATCTAACACCTTGCTCAAAAGAACTAGGAAAAGGAAAACAAAGACCAAAGCTATTAACAGGAAGGAAATAAATATCTTAATGGGAATAAATGATGTGTGGAGAAAATGGAAATTTCTGACCAGGATTCCCACCTGACCTTAATAGCACCCACTGTGTATATATAAGAGCTTGTTTGTATGTTTATGAGAGTGGCAGGATGTTTACTGGTGACAGAGCTGCTGGTTAGTCACAGGAGTACTGGCTCAGGGGAGGGGTAGAAAGGAAACACTCATTCTCTACTCTCCTCAGTTTTGGTACATAACTGGTCAGGTATCCACCAGTCATCAGAGACCCACCCAAAGAGTTCCTCTTGGTGCTAGGGGCAGCGAAGTAGAGGGACACTGGGAAAGTGGAGAGAAAGATGTGGATCCCAGTGCTTCTGGAGGGTTAAGCCTGAGCATGGGAGCAGGGAACTTGGAGATTGGAGGAGGGAATCCTAGTGGGAGAACCAGGAGAGAACAGAGGCTGGCTGTGGGAAGCCAGAGTGGATGAGAGACTGAGACATACTGCTGTGAGAATAAAACCCCCTTTAAGCCCCCAACTTCTTGCCCATGCCTTTATTTGGTCTCAAAAAATTCACTGGAGGACTTGCCCTGGGTAGGGAATTCCCTCCTCCCAGAGCAACATTCTTGGCATAGTTGGCAGGATTCATTGAGACCAAAGGGCTCTTCTCATGGGAGAGATCCTTCAGTGGGCTGTGCCTATGGGTGGGGAGACACCTGGGGAGATCCCAATGGGGATTTGGTCTGGGGTGGCTTGCTTCCTAGATTGGACCCCTATCCAGGACTAGGGGGTGGTCATGATGCCAGAGGCAGTGGAGCTGGCCCACCACAAAATAGGGGATGCATTAGGGAAACTGAGTGCCCATGACGTGGTGGGAACTGTGGGTTGGCTGTTTCTCAGTGTTGAAAAGCATTACCACAGAGAGAGATGTGCTTCTGCAGGAAGTGGTAGAACAGGAATGTGAGTTTTGGGGTGTTAACAAGGAAGGAAAGAAAACTGTTAAAGACTGAGATGGCATTGCTGAAGGATGTGATAGTGACATGGGAAGAGGCAGCAGGATAATGCAAGCTGTGAGACACCATGGGGAGGTGAAGGACAAGGCGGTGCCGAAAGCCCACCCAGTTGTAATTATGAAAGTAAAGATTCAGCAACAGTGGGTACCCCCAGGGGGAGATACAGCCCCCTCCTCAGGTTGTGGAGCACTCCATGCTTCACCCCTATACACAGGCTGAGCTGGTGGATTTGAGCTCTGGATTCAGCAGAAGCCCTTGGAGTGTATGTCAGCCTGGCTTTTGCACCTTTAGGACTTAGGGGTGGATGGAATTATTTTGTTTGGGTCAGAAATAGGGAAGCTGGCTTCCATGATGACTCAGCTGCTCTCTGGCAGAGATTACAAAATGCTTATCAGACCGCAGGGAATCACTTCCTTCTTGATTGGATTATGGCCACACTCCAGGCAGTATGGCCTAATCAGGGTAATTTGCCATCTTTCCCTGCTAGATGGCCAATGTATGCCAAGCTCCAACAGGTGATGTGGGAGTAGGGCATGAAAAATGCCATTTATAACCCAAGACATCAGGACCTGGATGAGGAGTTGTTTACAGTGGGGGTGAGGAATTTGGTGCTTCAAACAGCTCCCCAATCCCTCTTTGGGTCCCTAGTGGCTATTCTTGCCCCTCACTTAGAGAAACCCAGAAATGAGGTTATTCACACTGTAGCAGACCTGGAAGAGACAGAGGCAATGAGGAGGTGGAAGACAGTGCTTTCTGCTACTGAGAGAACGAGTTTAAAGGGCCCTGTGAAGATCACAAGGACCCAGATGTGGGTTGATTTGATAAAGGCAGGGGAACAAAAAGATAAATTGGATAGGAAGTCAAATAAAATCTTACTGGAGCTGTGGCAGCAATTGAAGCCGGATCAGTGGTTCCAGCTCCTGAGGATCAAGGAATGGAAGCTGGAAAAAAGCCACATGTCTGGCCTATGTGTCTACAGGACTTCCTGCAGAAAAGTAAGCTAACCCCGCCTGGACTCTCACAGGAAGACAACTGGGCATTGCAGTTTGAGTGAGGAAGGGGTCAAGGTTCCCACCTTTGGGGACATGGTGGGGACTGGATGCCACATGATAAATTATCAATTCATTGGTCCCCAGTGAATGTGCAATGTGTCCTGGCACTGGTGGACACAGGAGCTGAATGCTCTCTAATTTACAGCAACCTTGAGCAGTTGCCCAGGACCCCTGCTGTGATAGATGGGTATAGGGATAGGGCTGTCAAGAGTGGAACAAGCCTGAATACCATTGGGTAAAGGGCATCTAATACTGTGTATAAGGCTATGCTTACTTCTGATTCTCTTGTACATAAGTGTAGCATTATTGAAAGAGGTCTTGGGTTTTTTAGGATACTGGAGAGTGTTTATCCTGCACTTGGCACAAATTCTGTGGCCCTTATGCTGTTTGGCATGAAAGGGTGTCAGGTGGGGCTGGGATGAAATGTGTGCATTTATCCTTGCTGTTCTTAAATGGGCAGTCAAGGCTGTGAAGGCCTTGAGTGAGACAGACCCGTCAAGGCCCTAAGAGCTGGATGTCCATGTGACTGAAGATGGCTGTGCCTGGGGCCTCTGGCAGTGGCTTTCAGGCCATTTGCCATTGGCATCCCCAGGAAATGATGAAGCAGACACATTGGCCCAAATGCATAGGCTAGAAAAGCATCCTTCCTTGGGGCAGAAGACACTGTGGGCTGTAGCCCATCAGTGAGGTCTTATTTTGACCTTTGAGTAAGTCAGCAGAGTCTGGCAGAAGTGCACTGTGAGACTGAGTCTTACAGCAACCTGGAGACTACCTGGACTTGGACATTTTGACACATGGCTGTCAGCAATAGCTGGCCCTTCTGGGACCTTGGGGACAAGGCCTAGAAGCTAGCCTCCTGTGTGTTTCTGGAGTAAGATAAGAGTGGCCCCCAAAAGATTATGGTAGTGTACTCTAAACAGCCAGAAGGTTAAGGCCATCCTAGCAGAGAGGTTTAAGTCTTATCCTTGTGGCCAGTGCATGTGTCTCCAATAGCATTATAAACAGACCCCACAGTTACCCCCACAAGAAGAGAGGTCAAGGTCTGGTATACTAGACCAGGACAGGACCTCCTTCCTTCCACAGTCCTATCAAAGGACCACTCTATTGCATGCATTCTACCTGATGGACAAGATTTGCCTATGTTGGTGTCATTAAAACATGTGTCTTATCACCCTTAAGGTTAATCTCCTCTATAGTCTTTGCAGATTTGGCACACACCCTAGCAATAGCTGTTGCTTGCTGAGTATGCATGAAGCTCCTTACCAGCTCAGCTACTGGCCTCCTCTGCCAAGTGTCAGTTATGGACTCATATGAATAGGACAAGTTTGAATACAGCTGCATCCTCCAGCTTGAGGACTGTCATGGTTTTGTTATTTGTGTCATAATTTTTGTTGTTATTTGTGTGTTATTAATAACCTCTGTTGCTTTTGCAGAATCTGGTTACAGTGGTCTAGCTTTCTCACTCATGGGCCATTGCAGAAGACTGTGGGTGTGCAGACTGTGGGCTAAGAATCCTGGAGGAGTGTAATGTGGACAAAACAGAAATTTCTGATGAGGATTCCCACCTGGCCTTATTAGCACCTGCTGTGTATATTTAAGAGACTGCTTTGCATGCTTACAAGAGTTGTGGGATGGATGTTTACTGGTGACAGAGCCACTAGTCAGTGTAACTCTGGGAGGAAAATATGCTCCCAGCCCAGGGCAAGTAATCTTTGAAGCCGATGTCAGTCAAAGGGAGAAATAAACCGGGAGAAATCCGTTTATTGCTTACAAGGAGTTGTTTACTTCTGCTCACCCATGTCTCTCACAACCTGGCTGCAAAAAGACCCCAAAAATACCACCAGTCCAGGTGAGTGTACTCTCTCCAACCCCATGTAATCACCTATTGATATGGAGATGCACTAAGGCCAGGCAAGAGATTCTGGAAATATTGCAATTTTACCCACAGCCCACCACTCCAGAAATCTCACCTCACAATCCACTCACTCCCCATGGTTCACAATGGCCCCTGTGCAAGAAAACTGGAGCACTGTAACCAGGCTAATAACAACAGCAATAAAATCGTGATAACCCTCAAGCCAGAGGATTCAGGTAGGTTCAAAGTCCTATTCAGATTAAGTCCACAGCTCGCCCATTCCACAGGTGCTCAATAGCTGAATGGATAAGGAATGCAGAGCAATCATCATGTGGCAGCTGCAGTCGGGGACAGGTCCAGGCCACAGGGACTGTAGAAGAAAATAACTTTAAGGGTGATAAGATACATGTTTTAATGACACCAGCATAGGCTAATCTTGTCCATCAGCTAGGATGCATGCAAGACAGTGATCTTGTAATAAGACAGTGGCAGGAATGGGATCTCGCACTCTAGTATACCAGACCTTCAACCCCCTCCCTGTGGGAATTACAGAGGGGTCAATATATAGGGCTACATGAGGTACCATGCACTGGCCATAAAGATAAAACAAAACTTCCCCATAAGATGCTCTTACTTCCCAGATGTTTTGGGCACACTACTGTGATCTTTGGGGGCCACTCTGCTGTAACTCCAGGAATACAGAGGAGGCCAACTTCCAGACCTTTTCACCAAGGTGCCAGAAGGGCCAGCCATTATTGGCCCATGTGTCAAAATGTCCAGGGCCATGTCCTCAACAGAGTCTCCAGGTCTTAATGCAGTTGGGGCTGGCAGCAGTATGTTGCTCTGCTGGCCATATCCTGGCTCCAGTACCTCCTCTTTGGTTTGCACATACAGTTGTATAGGAGAGGCAGCAATGTATCTTAGCATATCTACAAGGCTCAAGGTTCCTTTTTGGGGCTTCTCATTCAAATACCATAACACTATCCATAAGCGAACTGACTAGCTCCATAGATTATTGGTGTCCGACTTCAGGCCAGCTTTCAACAGACCATTGTAGCTCTCTATCATGCCTGCCCCAGTAGGGCTATATGGTACATGAAACTTCCACTTAACCCCTAATTATTTCACCAATTCTTGTAACACATGTTCAGTAAAGTGGGTGCCTTGGTTGCTCTCAATCACCTGTGGCCAGCCATAGGCTGCAAAGAGATGCTCTAGGCACCTTTTGGTGATTTGCTGATCTGCACATGTGCAGGAAAAGCAACCAAGAGTCCAGTAGCCATGTCCACAGAAATTATGGCATACCAATATTCTTCTGATATGGGCAGAGGCCCAATACAGTGTATCTACCACCTGACAAGGGTTATCAGCCCCTTTACTATTGTCTCTGGTTGCTGCAGGACTCAGTGTAGTCCCTCTTAGAGCACACAAGGCACTACTTCTGGCCTCTTCTGACTTCTTCAAAGATCAATGGCAAGCACCACTGATGGGCTGCAGTCCGCATTGTCTTTTGCCCTGCATGCAGCAAAAGCTGATGTAACCATTGGGCTACGTTGAGGCAGGCTTTCTTTCTAGCCAGCACACCTAGGACAATGGGTCTGCCTCATCATTCCATGGGGATGCCAAAGGCAAATGGCCAGTCACGTGTTATACGATAAACTGTCTTAGCCTGACCAGAGGCCCATAGGCCTTGCCACAACTCTTGCTCCCAAAGGGGCCAGTGGCCAACCATCCAGTTGGCATGGTAGCCACAGGGTCAAGCCCCAATAGACGTCCCAGTTGTCAGTGCAGAAAACTATAGGGGAGGGCTGCTGCATGAGCCATATACTCATGAGCCATACTGCCTGCAACTCAGTCCATTGACTGCTCTACCCCTCTCCATCCTCCATCCATATTGTCTCAGTCTTAGGATAGAAAGCCACAGCCTTCCACTTTGGGGGCTGCCCATGACTGGAGCCATCTGTATACCAATCATCTTCAGGTATAGTGTCTTTTCCCTCCTGATAAAGAATCTCATCTACCAATGGCTCTAAAGCAAGTTCTTCCTGCTTTCCACTGGTATATGTCACTGGCCACAATAAGCATTGGAGTTCTCTACTTAAGGGACTAGTGGAGAGCATGCTATGCTGCTGTAAATATGTGCCCCATTTGGCCAGTGTAGGCATCTGTGCCATGCCACTCCGCAGCCTTTGGGTCCAGTCTCGCACCCACTCCACCATGGGATAGGTGGTTATTGCTTGGTCAGAGCTGTTCCCGTGATGGTTTCCATAGCCAGCAAGGCATGGTACACAGCAGCCAGGTGCTTCTCTATCAAGGTACATCGGACATCTGCTCCTTTCCATAGATGTGACCAGAATCAAGTAGTTTGGCAGATCTGTTCAAGCCACTTCCAAAGGCCCCATCCATAACCATCTTCAGTTACATGAACATCTAACTCACAGGGCCTTGATGAGTCCATTACACTCAAGGCCTGTACGGCCTTGACTGCTCACTTAGCAGCTATAAAAGAGCAGCTGCACATGTTTCATCCCAGTTCCATGAGATGTCCTTTCATACCAACCAGTATAAGGGCTTCAGAATTTATGCCAAGTGCAGGATAAACACTCTCCAGTAGCCCAAAAGACCCAAAACTCTTGTAATACTGCCACAGTGGTAGGGGTAGGGAAAGCCTGGACCTTGTCTATAACTGCTTCTGGGATAATTTTAGTTTTACCTGACCAGACAACCCTCAAGAACTTTACTGAAAAACCAGGTCCCTGAACCTTGGTGCTGTTCAAAGAACATCTTTCTCCAGTAGATGTTGCAGCAGTGTAGAAATGGCCTCTTCTAAATCTGCAAGAGAATCAGACATGAGCATGTCATCAATGTAGTGATACAGTTGCACCATTTGCAGTTTCTTCCATGTGGCCAATTCCTGGGCTACAAGTCCATTACAAATGGTGGGACTGTGGAGATATCCCTGTGGAAGGACAGTCAATGTCCACTGCTTGCCTTCCCACATGAAGGCAAACTGTTGCTGACTTTCCTGTACTATGTGAATAGAGAAGAAAGCATTAGAAGGTCCACAACATAATGATATGTCCCTAGTTCCTGACTGAGGGTGTGCATAAGGTCTGCTATAGAAGGGACAGCAGCATGTAAAGGGGATGTAACTTTATTCAATTCCCTGTAGTCCATGATCATGCCCAGAGCCATCTGGCATTTTCACTGGCCATACTGGGGCATTAAAAGGACTATGAGTGGGCTTTGTGATGCCCACCTTCTCAAACTCCTCTAGAGTTTTTCCAATTTCCTTGAGTCCCCCAGGCAATTAATATTACTTAGTATTTGTCACCCACTGAGGTACAGGCAGGTGATTAGCATGTTCCCCTAGAACTGCCTTTACCACGTATACCCTCAGCTGAACTCATCTGCAGTGGTCTGTAACCACAAGCTCTGCAGGATATCCACCACCAAAATATATTCAGGGATGGGAGAAATGTACACAGTATACTCATCTGGAGGTAAACACCCTATCCCCAATGGAATTTGGGCTTTCTTCACTCTAATTGCCTTATCCTGATAGCCATCTGTCACAGCAGGGGTCCCAGGAGAATGCTCAGGGTTGCCATAAATAAGAGAACATTCAGCTGTGTCCACCAGTGCCAGGACATGTAAAGTCATTGGGGACCAATGAATTGCAAATTTTACTTGTGGCCTCCAGTCCCACCATATCCCCCAAGGTGGGGGCCTTCTCCACCCCCAGTAAAACTGCAAAACCCAATCATCCTTCTGTAGGGGTAAGGGCCCAAGTACTGTCCCCTACAAAGTCTTGCAGGGCCAGACATGGGGCTTTGCCTCCATCTTCCTTGTCTTAGACCTCAGCAGTTGGAACTGCTGCTCTGGCTTAATTGGTGCCACAGTTCTAACAAGATCCTATTGGGCGGCCCATCAAGTTTTTCTTTCACTACCCCCCGCCTTTATGAAATGACCCACATTTGGGTGCTTGACACTTTCAAAGGACCCTTTGTACCTCTTCTTTCAGTCATAGTCCATAGTTCCTTCTATGCTCTTATTGTTTCAACCTCCCCCAGATCTGCTAAATTCAGTAGCCTCACTTATGGGTTGCCCTATGTAGGGACCAAAAAAGAGATGGGGGAGCTGTATGGAGCACCAGGTTTCTCACTCCTATAGTGACTCCTCATCAGGGCTCTGGGGATCCATATTTTATTTTTCATGTCTAAATCCCATAACACCTGATAGAGCTCTGCATACATTTTCCAGCTAGTGGGTAAGTGTGGTAAATCACCATGCTTTGGTCAAACTTCCCTGATGGCTGCTGTCAGCCAATCCAGAAGCACCTGATTCCCTGAGGTGTGATGGGCACTTTGCAACCACTGTCAGAGGGAAGGGTGAGTTATCAGGGAAGCCAGTCTACCCATTTCAGAACCTGACATAGCAATGTTTTCCACCCCCATACCCCAATGACTCAAAAGCCACGTAGGCAGAGGCTCTGACGGCTTCTGTTGAAACCAGATGTTCATGTTCACCAGCTCATCCTGGGTATAGATGCAGAGCATAGAGTGCTCCACAACGTGGGGAGGGGGATGCTCCTCCCTGAGGAGCCCACAGTTCTTGCGTTTTTATTTCCATGATTACAACATGATGGGCCTTTAATATGGGAGGGGCTGGTGCCTCAGGCGGTGGCCTTGGCAACTTTTCCACCCTTGGCCCCACCCCTTTATCCTCCCCTGTTATCTCCTCTACCATCTCTGGGACTGAAGGTACCACTCCTTTCTCCCCTTCCCCCATGGCCTCCTGCAGTGCAGATTCTCCTGCTGCCTTCTTCTGTGCTGCTAACATATCTTCCAGGAGCGTGACCTGACTTCTCAGTAACTGTCTCTTTTTCTTAACAGCATCCATAGGTCATTGCCCAGCTCCTCCAAGTGATGGTGAAGTGTGCCTCTCCTCAATAACCATTTCCAATATCTCAAGAAACAAACACCCCACAACCCCAGATGCCACATGGCCACTCAGGTCCTCTAAGCAGTCTTCCATCACCTGGAGGGCTAATTCCACAGCTTCCAGTGTCTCCACCCTTCCCCAAATCTGGGGAAGGGACCACCTGACTAGGAGGTGCTTTACCCTAGACCAATTTCCCAGTAGGTGCTCCCTGATTGGAAGCCCCATGGATAGTGAGGTCCTGGGTGAAGCTGCACCATCCACCACCGCCAGAGGGAAGAATGAGCCATCACTCCCCACTGAAGCAGCCACCTCGCCACCCTCCACAGGAGGATTTCTGGGTATCTCCCCATCATCTCTAGGGACAGCCTGCCCAAGCATCACACCCATTAAGACGAATTTCAGGTTCAAAGTTCCTGCCAAATACTGCCAGGTATAACTCTGGGAGGAAATATGTTCCCACCCTGGGGCAAATAACCATTGAAGCCAAAATCAATCATAGGGAAAAGTAAAGTGGAGAAACTCATTTATTCTTAACAAGCAGTTGTCTACTTCTGCTCTCCCATGTCTCTCAACACTCAGCTGCAAAAAGACCCCACCAAACCTCTCTGGTCCAGGTGCACACTTGTTCTCCACCCCTTTGTAATCACCTATTGATATGGAGATGGACAATTTCTCTCCACCCCTTGGAAACACCTATTGATATGGAGATGAACTAAGGCCATGCCAAAGATTCTGGAAATATTGCAATTTTACCCACAGTCAGTCATGGGAGTACCAGCCCAGGGGAAGGGTAAAGAGGAAAACACCCATTCTTTCCTCTCCTCAGTTCTGGTACATAATTTATCAGGCATCTTCCAGTCACCTGAGACCAGCCCACAGAGTTCCTCCTAGTACTATGGGCATGGAAGTAGAAGCCTGCTGGGAGAGGAGGGAGAGAGCCTTCTATCTCCACTGCTCCTGGAGTACTAAGCCCAAGCATGGGAGCAGGAAGCTTTGAGAGGAAAGGAGTGAAGGCTGGTGGGAGAACTAGGAAATAGCAGAGTCTGTCAAAAGGAAGCCAGAGTAGACAAGAGACTGAGACCTACTGCTGTGAGAATAAAACCCCCTCGAAGCCCAAAATTCTTGCCTTTGCCTTTATTCAGTCTCATTGAATTCATACAGAACATTTCCTGGGCAGGGAAACCCCTCCTCCCAGAGCAACATGGATAAATTTACAATAGAAAAGATCAATGAAATTAAGAACTGGTACTTTGAAAGGATAAACAAAATTGATAAACCCTTAGCCAGATGCATCAACAAAAAAATAGAGAAGACTCAAATAAGTATAATCAGAAATGAGAATTTATAACTGACATCACAGAAATATGAACGGTTATACAAGATTGCTATGAAAAATTATATACCAACAAAATGGACAGCCTAGTAGAAATGGATAAATTCCTAGAAACATGCAATCTTCCAACACTGTACCAGGAAGACACAGAAAATCTGAACAGGCCAAATACTAGTAATGAAATTGAATATATAAGAAAAAAATCACAAAAACAATAAAGGACCAGACTGCTCCACATGAGGATTCTACCAAGTATTTAAAGAAGAGTTAATACCTGTCTCAAACTAGTTAAAAAAATTGAAGAGGAAGTTAAGCTTCCAAATTCATTCTATGAATCTTGCATCACCCTGGTACCAAATCCAGACAGATACTAAAAATAATTAAAATTACATACCAATTTCCCTGATGAACACAAATGCAAAATTCCTCAAAAAATATTAACAATTTCAAAAATATTTTATAAGCATCATTCCCAATGACCAACGGGGATTGATTGCAGGGATGCAAGGATGTTTCAATACCTGCAAATTAATCAATGTGATACACCACTTTAACAAAATGAAGGACAAAAACATGACTATCCCAATGCAGAAAAAGCATTTGGCAAAATTCAGCATCCTTTCATGATAAAAACTCTCAGGAAAGTGGATATAGAGGGAAAATACCTCAGCCTAATAAAGGTCATATATGGCAGACCTACAGGTAGCATACACAGTGGAGAAAATCTGACAGCTTTTCTTGTAAGATCAGGAACCAGACAAGGATGACCATTCACCACTTTGATTCAACAATACTGGAAGTCCTCGACACAGCATTCCGACAAGAAATGGAATGAAAGGCATCCATACTGGTAGGAAAGAAGTCAAATTGTCACTATTTGCAGATGCATGATACTACATGTATAAAACCCTAAAGACACCACCAAAAAACTATTAGAACTGATAAGTGAATTCAGTAAATTTGTAGGATATAAATTCAATATACATAAATCTGTTGCATTTCTATGTACTAATAATTAGGTAACAGAAAGAAAAATTAAGAAAACAAATTCATTAAGATTTGCACCAAAATGAATAAAACACCTAGGAAAAAATTTAACCAAGGTGGTAAAAGACATGTACTCTGATAACTATAAGACACTGATTAAAGAAATTGAAGGCAACACAAATAAATGAAAAGATATGCCATGCTTATGGATTGGAAGCATTAGTGTTGTTTAACTGGCCATACTACTGAAAGCAATTTACAGATTCAATGAAATCCCTATCAAAAACCAATGGCATTTTTCATGGCACTACAGAAAATATCCTACAATTTGCACATAACCACAAAAGAACCCAAATAGCCAAAGAAATAATGAAAGAGAAGAACAAAGCTGGAGGTATCATGCTCCCTGATTTCAAACTATACTACAAAGCTACAGCTATCAAAGCAGTATGGTACTGGCACAGAAACAGCACTGTAACTGAATATAGAGCCTAGAAATAAATCCCCACTCATATGATCAATTAATTGATGACAAGGAGCAAGAATATGCAATTGGGAAAAGACAGTCTCTTCAGTAAATGGTGTTTGGAAAACCAGACAGCTATGTGCAAATAAAAAGAAAGAAACTGGATCGTCTTACATCACAAACAAAAATAAAACCAAAATGGATTAAAGACCTAAAACCATAAAACTCCTAGAAGAAAACATAGGCAATAAACTCTTGAACATTGGCATTACTAATTTTTCCTAGGTGTGTCTCCCCAGGCAAGGGAAATAAAAGCAAAAGTAAAGTGGGGCAACATCAACTAAAAAGTTTCTGCAAAGCAAATACAACCATTGACAAAAAAAAAAAAAGACAACCTATTGATTGGGAGAAGATATTTGCAAATGATATATCTGAGAAGATGCTAATATCTAAAGCATATAAGGAATTCATGTAACTCCACACCAAATAATAATAATTATAGTCTGATTAAAAATGGGCAGGGAAATTGAATAGATATTTTTTCAGAGAAGACATACAAATGGCTCCAGATACATGAAAATATGCTCAACAACACTAATCATCAGGAAAATGCAAATCAAAACCACAATGAGATATCACCTAATCCCAGTCAGAATGGCTAATATCAAAAAATCAGGAAGTGACAAGTTTTGCTGAGAAGAAAAGAGCACCTTCATACACTGTTATTGAGAATGTAAATTTGGGCAGCCCCTATAGAAAATAGTACAGAAGTTTTGCAAAAAACTAAAAATAGAAATCCCCTACACCCAGGTAATTCCACTTGTGGTAATTTACCCAAAGAAAACAAAATCACTAATTTGAAAACTATGTACACCATTATATTTATCACAGCATTATTTACAACAACCAAGATATGGAAGTAACCTAAGTGTTCAATGATTAATTAATAGACAAAGAAAATGACCTCTCTCTCTCTCTCTCTCTCCACATACATACATATATATAATGGAATATAATTCATTTAGAAAACAATGAAATCTTGCCATTTGCAACAACATGGATGGAACTACAAGGTATTCTGCTAAAAGTGAAATAATCAGAAAAAGACAAATACTATATGATGCCACTTACATGTGGAATGTAAAAAACAAATCAGATAAACAGGGAAACAAAACAGTAATAGACTGATAAACACAGAGAACAGACTGCTGTTTGCCATAGGGACAGTGGGTGGGTGAATGGGCAAAATAGGTGAAGGGGATAAATACCTACTAATTTCCAATTTTAAAATACATTTTCATGGGGATGTAACTACAACAAAGGGAATATAGTCAATAATATTATAATTTATTTGATGACAGATGGTAACTACACTTATAGTAGTGAGTTTTTGTATGTATATAGTTTTTGTATTACTATGTTGCACATCTGAAACCAGTATATATCAACTGTATTTCCATAAGAAAAGGAAAAAGATTGCTTTTATCTTTAATCTTTCACATTTTAACTATTATTTTATTGGTGTGGCCCTTCTTGGGCTCATCTTGTTTAGGGCTCTCTTTGCTTCCTAGACTTTGTTGTCTGTTCCTTTCCCCAGGTTAGGGATGTTTTCACATATTATTTCTTCAAATAAAACTGCTGAAGTCCAAGAAGATTTTAGCCAGGGTATCATGGGGCTCTCTGAACTGGGCCACCCTGGTGATATGACAGGATCTGTAGCAGGCTTGAGCCATAGATTGCAGAGTGCTCTACACAAGGGGGCACCCTGTTGGTAGTGCTGAAGCCCAAGCAGGTGCACGCAGCAGGGAGGGGTCACAGGGCACTCCCTATATTGTTTGCTCTGGCAGGATTTCTGTAGTTGACACAGGTGTGACCTGTTATTTCCCATGGCATTTCACACAGGGGACACCCTGATGGGACAGCTGGAGTGAGAGGAGGCATGGCCCTGGGTACTCTGTGGCACTCTGCACAAGGAGCACCCTGGTAGTATAGTGGAGCCCAAGCAGGCATGGGCCTGGGGGTTCCCAGGTGCTCAGTGAAGGAAACACTCTAGCTGGACTGCTGAATCTAATGTGGATGAAGGCCAGGAGGTCCTGGGGCACTCTACACAGAGGGCTCCCTAGTGGGACAGCTGGAAATGAAATAGGTGTGGGCCAGGGGTATCCATGTTTATGACACACTGGTGCAAGTTCGGGACTGTTGGATCTCAGATGGGTACACTCAGACATAAGCAGGGGACACCCCTGGGGGAAATATATGGAACTGGTGGAAGTTAGTGGCCATGTATTACTAAAGTGGTAGGCTGGCTAGTGCATCTGGACCCTCTTCTAGCCTATAAAATCAAGGTGGAGGAATGTAAACAATGATACTCATCAACAACTCCAATCTCAGGGAATTCTAGTAGTTCTCCCATCATTTGGCAGACTCCTTAGTGTTGGTAAGTGTGCTTCTTTCATTTTTATTATAGTTGCCCTTTAAACTGAAGTTTATTTCCTGTGCTCCAGGGTAGACAAATCTTCACATGGAATCTTCAATGATGTCCATCCCTACTGAATTTCCTAGTGCAGGAGCTGGGTTCCCTTTGTTACTGTGTCTTTATCTCTCCTGCCTTTTTCTATGTAGTCTCTCTATCCCTGGTTGTGTAGAAGTTGTTCAATCACCCTCCAGTTCTTCAGAAGGAATTGCTCTATATGTAGGTGCAGATTCAGGGTGTATGTGGGACAAAGTGAATTCTGGCTCTGTCTACACTACAATCATGGATCCCTCATTTTCCAGGCTCACTGATTGTATCCTCAGCCATGTCCAGTCTATTAATAAGCTTATCAAATGCATTTTTCATTTATGTTACAGTGTGTTTTAATTCTGACATTTTCTTTTGGTTCTTTCATACAGTTCCATCTCTCTGCTTATATTATCTACCTGTTCATGAATGTTGTCCACTTTTTCCATTAAATTCCTTACCATATTACTCATAGATATTTTAAATTCCTTCTCTGATAATTCCAACATCTCTGCTAATATCTGTATATGGTTCTAATGCTCATAGTGCTTTTCAAACTGTTTTTTATCTGTTAGTATGCTTTGTAAATTTTGCTGAAAGTAGAACATGATGTACTTGCTAGGAACTATGGTAAATAGGCAGAGCTGTAGCATAAGATTTTTTCTATCTATCTAGGATTTAGAATATTTGCTATATCTGTAGCCATATGTGTCAGAGGCTAAAATTTCCTTTGCTGTACTTGTGTCTGTCTCCCCTACTGTCTTTGGGATTCCCTAGAGACATCTTTTCAAAGTCTCAGGGTCAATGGAAGATGGCAGAATAGGAGGTCATGATGATAACCTCCATTGTACAGAGGAAGCAACTACATAAAATACAAACTAACACTGAAAACAACATGGGACTGCAAAACAGATTGTCTACACTGGGCAAAAAGAGGAGACCAGAGGCGGAGCCAACATGGCGGCATGAGTAGGACAGTGGGAATCTCCTCCCAAAAACATATATACTTTTGAAAATACAACAAACACAACTAGCCCTAAAAGAGAGACCAGAAGACGCAGGACAGTGGCCAGACTGCAGCTACACCAGCGAGAACCCAGCGACTGGTGAAAGGGGTAAGATACAAGCCCCGGCCCGGCGGGACCCGAGCGCCCCTCCCCCCAGCTCCCGGCGGGAGAACAATAGGCAGAGCGGGAGGGAGACGGAGCCCAGGACTGCCGAACACCCAGCCCCAGCCATCCGGGCCAGAGCGCAGACACAGTACATGCCCAGGAGACCCTGGATACTGGGGGAACAGGGAGTAAGACCTCTGAGCGGGTGCTGAAGCTGATGCCCCTGTGACAAAGAAAAGCGGGGGCTTTTTGAAAGTCTTAAAGGGACAGGGACTTAACAGCTTGACGGAAACAACCCAGGTCACAGTACAGCAGCTGGAAGTTACAGGGAAAACCGGGTGCACTAACCCCCTGGGCAACAGCTCTGAGACCCCTCACGGAGGCAAACAGTCAAGCAGCCCCCCCATCCATCACCCCACCGGGCGCTGCGAAAGCAGAGAAGCAGCCTGAGACAAATTCCGCCCACAGAAAGGGAAATTTCTCCCTCCCGGCCAGGCAAGACACAAAGACCCACTCTACACGCAATTACCCAACACAAGCCACTAGGGGTCGCAGTTGCCCCAGTAAAGAAAGGCCAGTAGTAAGTGAAAATTTTGGCCCTCCCAGCTGACAGTCAATAGCACCTGTCAACATGAAAAGGCAAAAAAATATGATCCAGACAAGACTAACCCAGACAGCTTCAGCATCTGCTACATCTTCCCCTGAGAAGGAATCTGGGGAGATAGATTTAGCCAGTCTACCTGAAAAAGAATTCAAAACAAAAGTCATAACCATGCTGATGGACTTGCAGAGAAATATGCAAGAACTAAGGAAGGAGAATTCAGAAATAAAACAAGCTCTGGAAGGACTTCAAAACAGAATGGACGAGATGCAAGAGACCATTAATGGACTAGAAAACAGAGAACAGGAACGCAGAGAAGCTGATGCAGAGAGAGATAAAAGGATCTCCAGGAATGAAAGAATTTTAAGAGAGCTGAGTGATCAATATAAAAGGAATAATATAAGAATCATAGGCATTCCAGAAGAAGTAGAGAGAGAAAAGGGGATAGAAAATGTCTTTGAAGAAATAATTGCTGAAAATTTCCCCAAACTAGGGGAAGAAATGGCCTCTCAGACCACAGAGGTACACAGAACTCCCATGACAAGGGATCCAAGGAGGGCAACACCAAGACACATAATAATTAAAATGGCAAAGATCAAAGACAAGGACAAAGTATTACAAGCAGCCAGAGAGAAAAAAAAGGTTACCTACAAAGGAAAACCCATCAGTCTATCATCAGACTTCTCAACAGAAACCCTACAGGCCAGAAGAGAATGGCATGATATACTTAATGCAATGAAACAGAAGGGCCTCGAACCAAGACTACTGTATCCAGCACGAATATCATTTAAATATGAAGGAGGGATTAAACAATTCCCAGACAAGCAAAAGTTGAGGGAATTTGCCTCCCACAAACCACCTCTACAGGGCATCCTACAGGGACTGCTCTAGATGGGAGCACTCCTAAAAAGAGCACACAACAAAACACCCAACATATGAAGAAGGGAGGAGGAGGAATAAGAAGGGAGAGAAATAAAGAATCATCAGATTGTGTTTATAATAGCTCAACAAGCGAGTTAAGTTAGACAGTAAGACAGTAAAGAAGCTAACCGTAAACCTTTGGTAACCACAAACTTAAAGCCTGCAATGGCAATAAATTCATACCTTTCAATAATCACCCTAAATGTAAATGGACTGAATGCACCAATCAAAAGACACAGAGTAATAGAATGGATAAAAAAGCAAGATGCATCCATATGCTGCTTACAAGAGACTCACCTCAAACCCAAAGACGCGCACAGACTTAAAGTCAAGGGATGGAAAAAGATATTTCAAGCAAACAACAGAGAGAAGAAAGCAGGTGTTGCAATTCTGGTATCAGACAAAACAGACTTCAAAATAAAGAAAGTAACAAAAGACAAAGAAGGACATTACATAATGATAAAGGGCTCAGTCCATCAAGAGGATATAACCATTATAAATATATATGCACCCAATACAGGAGCACCAACATACCTGAAACAAATATTAACAGAACTAAAGGAGGAAATAGAATGCAATGCATTCATTCTAGGAGAATTCAACACTCCACTCACTCCAAAGGACAGATCCACCAGACAGAAAATAAGTAAGGACACAGAGGCACTGAACAACACACTAGAACAGATGGACCTAATAGACATCTACAGAACTCTACATCCAAAAGTAACAGGATACACGTTCTTCTCAAGTGCACATGGAACATTCTCCAGAATAGACCACATACTAGGACACAAAAAGAGCCTCAGTAAATTCCAAAAGATTGAAATCCTACCAACCAACTTTTCAGACCACAAAGGCATTAAACTAGAAATAAACTGTTCAAAGAAAGCAAAAAGGCTCACAAACACATGGAGGCTTAACAAAACGCTCCTAAATAATCAATGGATCAATGACCAAATCAAAATGGAGATCCAGCAATATATGGAAACAAATGACAACAACAACACAAAGCCCCAACTTCTGTGGGATGCAGCAAAAGCAGTCTTAAGAGGAAAGTATATAGCACTCCAAGCATATTTAAAAAAGGAAGAGCAATCCCAAATGAACGGTCTAATGTCACAACTATCAAAATTGGAAAAAGAAGAACAAATGAGGCCTAAGGTCAGCAGAAGGAGGGACATAATAAAGATCAGAGAAGAAATAAACAAAATTTAAAAAGAATAAAACAATAGCAAAAATCAATGAAACCAAGAGCTGGTTCTTCGAGAAAATAAACAAAATAGATAAGCCTCTAGCCAGACTTATTAAGAGGAAAAGAGAGTCAACACAAATCAACAGTATCAGAATTGAGAAAGGAAAAATCACAACAGATCCCGCAGAAATACAAAGAATTATTAGAGAATACTATGAAAACCTATATGCTAACAAGCTGGGAAACCTAGGAGAAATGGACAACTTCCTAGAAAAATACAACCTTCCAAGACTGACCCAAAAAGAAACAGAAAATCTAAACAGACCAATCACCAGCAACGAAATTGAAGCGGTAATCAAAAAACTACCAAAGAACAAAACCCCCGGGCCAGATGGATTTACCTCGGAATTTTATCAGACATACAGGGAAGACATAATACCCATTCTCCTTAAAGTTTCCCAAGAAATAGAAGAGGAGGGGCTACTCCCAAACTCATTCTATGAAGCTAACATCACCCTAATACCAAAACCAGGCAAAGACACCACCAAAAAAGAAAACTACAGACCAATATCCCTGATGAACGTAGACGCAAAAATACTCAACAAAATTTTAGCAAACCGAATTCAAAAATACATCAAAACCATCGTACACCATGACCAAGTGGGATTCATCCCAGGGATGCAAGGATGGCACAACATTCGAAAGTCCATCAATATCATCCACCACATCAACAAAAAGAAAGACAAAAACCACATGATCATCTCCATAGATGCTGAAAAAGCATTTGACAAAGTTCAACATCCATTCATGATAAAAACTCTCAGCAAAATGGGAATAGAGGGCAAGTACCTCAACATAATAAAGGCCATCTATGAAAAACCCACAGCCAACATTATATTGAATAGCGAGAAGCTGAAAGCATTTCCGCTGAGATCGGGAACTAGACAGGGATGCCCACTCTCCCCACTGTTATTTAACATTGTACTAGAGGTCCTAGCCACGGCAATCAGACAAAAGAAAAAAATACAAGGAATCCAGATTGGCAAAGAAGAAGTCAAACTGTCACTATTTGCAGATGACATGATACTGTACATAAAAAACCCTAAAGACTCCACCCCAGAACTACTAGAACTGATATCGGAATACAGCAAAGTTGCAGGATACAAAATCAACACACAGAAATCTGTGGCTTTCCTATATACCAACAATGAACCAACAGAAAGAGAAATCAGGAAAACAACTCCATTCACAATTGCATCAAAAAAAATAAAATACCTAGGAATAAACCTAACCAAAGAAGTGAAAGACTTATATTCTGAAAACTACAAGTCACTCTTAAAAGAAATTAAAGGGGACACTAACAGATGGAAACGCATCCCATGCTCATGGCTAGGAAGAATTAATATCGTCAAAATGGCCATCCTGCCCAAAGCAATATACAGATTTGAT
The DNA here is from genome assembly GCF_030020395.1 of Manis pentadactyla. Classification (NCBI taxonomy): domain Eukaryota; kingdom Metazoa; phylum Chordata; class Mammalia; order Pholidota; family Manidae; genus Manis; species Manis pentadactyla. Next base: position 49,250,521 of record NC_080038.1, on the reverse strand, counting down.
GCAATCCCTATGAAACTACCAGCAACATTCTTCAATGAACTGGAACAAATAATTCAAAAATTCATATGGAACCACCAAAGACCCCGAATAGCCAAAGCAATCCTGAGAAAGAAGAATAAAGTAGGGGGGATCTCACTCCCCAACTTCAAGCTCTATTATAAAGCCATAGTAATCAAGACAATTTGGTACTGGCACAAGAACAGAGCCACAGACCAATGGAACAGACTAGACAATCCAGACATTAACTCAGACGTATATGGTCAATTAATATTTGATAAAGGAGCCATGGACATACAATGGCGAAATGACAGTCTCTTCAACAGATGGTGCTGGCAAAACTGGACAGCTACATGTAGGAGAATGAAACTGGACCATCATCTAACCCCATATACAAAAGTAAACTCAAAATGGATCAAAGACCTGAATGTAAGTCATGAAACCATTAAACTCTTGGAAGAAAACATAGGCACAAACCTCTTAGACATAAACATGAGTGACCTCTTCTTGAACATATCTCCCCGGGCAAGGAAAACAACAGCAAAAATGAACAAGTGGGACTATATTAAGCTGAAAAGCTTCTGTACAGCAAAAGACACCATCAATAGAACAAAAAGAAACCCTACAGTATCGGAGAATTTATTTGTAAATGACAGATCCGATAAAGGCTTGACGTCCAAAATATATAAAGAGCTCACCCGCCTCAACAAACAAAAAACAAATAATCCAATTAAAAAATGCGCAAAAGAACTGAACAGACGGTTCTCCAAAAAAGAAATACAGATGGCCAACAGACACATGAAAAGATGCTCCACATCACTAATTATCAGAGAAATGCAAATTAAAACTACAATGAGGTATCACCTCACACCAGTAAGGATGGCTGCCATCCAAAAGACAAACAACAACAAATGTTGGCGAGGCTGTGGAGAAAGGGGAACCCTCCTACACTGCTGGTGGGAATGTAAACTTGTTCAACCATTGTGGAAAGCAGTATGGAGGTACATCAAAATGCTCAAAACAGACTTACCATTTGACCCAGGAATTGCACTCCTAGGAATTTACCCTAAGAATGCAGCAATCAAGTATGAGAAAGATCAGTGCACCCCTATGTTTATCGCAGCACTATTTACAATAGCCAAGAATTGGAAGCAACCTAAATGTCCATCGATAGATGAATGGATAAAGAAGATGTGGTACATATACACAATGGAATACTACTCAGCCATAAGAAAAGGGCAAATCCAACCATTTGCAGCTACATGGATGGAGCTGGAGGGTATTTTGCTCAGTGAAACAAGCCAAGCAGAGAAAGAGAAATACCAAATGATTTCACTCATCTGTGGAATATAAGAACAAAGGAAAAACTGAAGGAACAAAACAGCAGCAGAATCACAGAACTCAAGAATGGACTAACAGGTACCAAAGGGAAAGGGACTGGGGAGGATGGGTGGGTAGGGAGGGATAAGGGGGGGAGAAGTAGGGGGGTATTAAGATTAGCATCCATAGCGGGGTGGGAGAAAGGGGAGGGCTGTACAACACAGAGAAGACAAGTAGTGATTCTACAACAGGTTGCTACGCTGATGGACAGTGACTGTAAAGGAGTATATAGGGGGGACCTGGTATAGGGGAGAGCCTAGTAAACAAAGTATTCGTCATGTAAGTGTAGATTAATGATTAAAAAAAAAATGCAGTTCCTATGTGGTGACCTCTAATGAGTTCTACACAATGATATAAAGGACATATAAAAGTGTAGGCAAAGGGTCTGTTTGTGTTTTTAGAGACGATCAAAGCCTAATTTGGCTACCCCGAAAATGAACTAAGATACGATATGAAAGAGAACTTCCAACATCAGCACTCTCGGGAAGACTCATGCCAGAAGATGATCATCAAAAAACCCCAACAAAGATCCACGCACTGCTACAGCTGTAGATGCACTCATCCCACCAGTTCCTGGACTTGCCATGGGAATGAAGGAGATATCGAAGCTGGCCTGTGCATACAGTAAAACAACAAATTTGACTGGATCTATACTGTTGGAACTCAACCAAGAATTAGGAGAAGTGCAAATTGTAGCGCTCCAAAATCTTACAACTACAGACTATTTACTGTTAAAAGAACATATGGGATGTGAACAGTGCCCAGGAATGGGTTGTTTTAATTTGTCTGATTTTTCTCAAACTATTCAAATTCAGTTAGATAATAACCATCATATCATTGATAAGTTTTCACAAATGCCTAGGGTGCCTAACTGGTTTTCTTTGTTTCACTGGAGATGGCTGGTAATTACAGGTATGCTTTGGTTATGTAACTATACTCCTATTATGTTAATGTGTGTGCGCAATTTAAGTAGTAGCTTAAAATCTATACATGCTGAAGTTACTCTACAAGAAGATATGTCAAAGAAATAATCAATCTTCCCATGTTTTCTCCCGCCTGCTACTTCTATAGCTTTTCTTCTTCCTTCCTAATTACAACGAATTCTTAAATAGAATTCGTGCCTCATATCAAATTTACCGAGTATCATAACTCCTCCAAGTGGTAAAGATACCTCAAGACAAATGCTGGGCATAGAAGCCACAGGGCATAAATATGCAAAGAAATAAAAAGCTAACCATTTCAAACAATAAGGATTCTCTCTCACTTACCAACTTAACATTTCCCTGTATGGCCCCGGAAGATGACTGGTTAGCCAGAGACGGGTAAGATTCCTCAAGGGAGGAACAACCTAAGACAGGCACAGTCGCAGGGGGTCATCAGGTGAGAAATTGGGGATCAACAGAGGTGAGGCTTAGAACCTCACCCTCCCTGTTCTGAGAGAAATCTTCTGCATATGTGGATGTTTTATTGCCCTTGTCTAGCTTGGATTAACACATAGTCTACAGGCACACACCTGATCATCTACATTTGCTCTCTTACAACACTAAACTATGTTTTCTACCTTTATGTTGTATCTACCTACCACTCCAGCATTTTATTAAAAATAATAAAGAGAGAAATGTGGTATCCACATATAAATCAAGTATAAAAATCAAATGTGTATTCATATTTGAACTGACTGTTTATAGTTCATAATGCATGAGCAAAACCAAAAGTTTCTGTGATGACTGCCCTTGTACTGTTCACCATGTAACTTATTCACTATGTAAGAATTTGTTCTCCATGTAAGAACTTGTTCGTTATGCTTCAGAAGATTGGAGACTGACAAAAATTAGGCTTGGGGTGGATTAATGATTGTGCATTGAGCATTGACTCCCCTATACAGAATTTTATTGTTGTTAACAACCATTTGATCAATAAATATGAGAGATGCCCTAACAACAACAACCAAAAAAAAGTACACACTTCCAATTGTAAAATAAATAAGTAACCGGGATGTAATGTATAGCATAAGGAATATAGTCAAAATATTGTAACAACTTGGTATGGTGATAGCTGGTACCTAGAATTATCATGTATATAAATGTTGAATCACTGTGTTGTACACCTGAAACTAATGTAATGTAATACTGTGTGTCAACTACCCTTCAATAAAAAATAATTATCTAAAAAAAAAAAAAAAGAGGAGACCACATTGAAGATAAAAGGGCAGAGCCATGATCAATCAGGATCCAAGTCCGTCCCCCATCCTGGCCCACAAGCAGGAGGGAGAGCAATAGAGTGGGATTGGGGGAATAAAGGCTCATGAATCTGGCACACTGGGCCCTGAGGATTTGCTCTGGGAAGACAAGTCCCCATTGCACTGGGCTTTGAAGATTAACAGTTGGACACCAGGGAGGGCTGGAGCACTGTGGAGGAAAAAGACTCCAGTTGCTTGGGAAGAACTAGCATGCTCTATCAATCCCTCTGAGACTCAACATTCAGGCAGAAGTTTGAAAGATTTTCTAGCCTTGGGAAGTGTGCGAGAGGGCTGTGGGCCTGAGGGAGCTCTCCCTGGAGGAGAAAGGGTAGGTGGATGACACTTTTCCAGCCCTCCCTCAGCCCAACTGGACAGATGCTTCCAGGTGCCAGCCCTGAACCTCTCCAACTACACACTGGCTGAGACTGGACATTTCCCTGCATACCTGCCTCATCCTACATACTCAGCCCTGCAGTAGTCAGCCATTGCTGATGGACAGAGGGCAGCAACACCCAATATATATCCCAGAAGAAATACCAGATGTCACACAAAGAGCACAACAAGAATAGCAGTGGATGGGGGGTCAGCCATTCCTGGCAGACAGACAGAGGTAGGTCCTGCCCACAGCCCAACAACAGACCCCATGGCTTGGCCATAACACAGAACCAAGCTTTGATGAGGGGATGTTTTGTGCTTCTGGGTACCACAAGATGCATACTACACAAAGCCACTATTTTCACAACCAGGAGGCATAATCTATCTACTACAAAGGGAGAAACATGGAGACCCAGACATAATGAGGAGACAGAGTAATATGTTCCAAACAAAAGATCAAGACAAAACACCAAAAATAAGTGCTAAATGAAGCAGAGATAAGCAATATTTCTGATAAACAATTCAAATGGTCATAAAGATGCTCACTGAACTGGGGAAAATAATTGAAAATCTCAGCAAAAAATTCCACAGAGACATAGAAAATATTTAAAAAGAGCCATTTAGAGCTGAGGAATAAAGTAACCAAAATGAAAAAAAATTGAAAGAATGAATAGTAGGCTACAAGAAGCAAAGGAACAGATCAGCAAACTGAAAGACACAGTAGTAGAAAGTAACCAAGTTGAAGAAGAGAGAGACAAAAGAATTTCCAAAATTGAGAAGATGCTGACAGACCTCTGACAACTCAAAACAAAACAATACTTGCATAAAGGAGTCCCAAAAGGAGGAGAGGCAAAAGGGAAGAAAGTCTATTTGAAGAAATACTAGCTGATACTTTCTCCACTTTGGGGAAGAACGTAGACATCCAAGTCCTGGAAGAGCAGACAACTATTAAAATGATGAACCTAAGGTCCACACCAAAACACATAATAACTAAAATGGCAAATATTATAGATAAAGATAGAATCATAACAACAACAACAGAGAGGCAAACCTTACCCACAAGGGAAACTCCATAAGGCTGGCTCAGGTTTCTAAAAAGAAACTTTGCAGGCCAGAGGGGTGTATCATGAAATACACAAAGTGTTAAAAGGGGAAAATAGAAAACCAGGAATACTCTACTCAACAAGGTTATCATTCAGAATTGAAGGAGACATTAAATGTTTTGCATAAAAATAAAGGTTAAAAGAATTCATCACTACTAAACTGGCTTTACAGGATATGTTAAAGGGACTTCTTTAAATGAAAGTGTTTTAAGTGTAAGTTTTTCATAAGGGAAAATAAATTGACATTAAATGTACTAGGACTATCACTTACAAAACAAATAAGTTCAAAAGACAAACTAGTAAAATCAACAATATATAAATTAGTCAAAGGATATACAAAAGAAAAAAATGGAAATTATGATATCATATACATAAAATAGGAGAGATAAGAATAAAAATACTAATTTTAGTTTGTGTTTGAAATTAAGCAACCATCAACTTAATATAGACTATATATATATATATATACACACACACACATATATATGAAGGTATTTATGAACATTATGGTAACACCGAATCTAAAGTCTATAACAGATACACACAAAAAATTTTTTTACGTAATCCAAGCATAACACTAAAGAAAATCACCAACTCACATGGGAAGGGAGCAAGAGAGGAAGAAGGGAGCAAAGAGGAACTAAAAATCCACAAGAAAACAATTAACAAAATGACAATAAGTACATATCTATCAATAATTACCTTAAATGTAAATGGACTAAATGCACCAATCAAAAGACTTATGGTGGTTGAATAGGTAAACAAGACCCATCTATATACTGCCCACAAGAGAATCATTTCAGACAAAAAGACACATACTTTCTGAAAGTGAAATGGGTGAAAAAATATTTCAGGCAAATAGAAGAGAAAGAAAAACAGAAGTAACAATACTTAGATAAAATAGACATAAAAACAATGAAAGTAACAAGAGACAAGGGCAATATATAATGATAGAGAGGTCAGTCCAACAAGAAGACATAACAATTGTAAATATCTGTGAATCTAACATAGGAGCAATAAATATATAAAGCATAAATAATAGACCAAAAGGGAGAAGTTGACAGTAACATAAAAATATTACGAGATTTTTACACCCCTCTTACATCAATGGATAGATCATTCAGAAGGAAAATCAGTTAGGAAACAGTGGTGTTGAGTGACACATGAGTCCAGATGGACTTAAAAGATTATACAGAGTAGTCCAACCCAAACCAGCAGAATACACATTCTTCTCAAGTGCACATGGAAAATTTCAACAATAGATTGTATATGAGGACACAACAACTCTCAATTCAAGAAGGTTGAAATTACATCAAGCACATTTTGGACCACAGACATGAAGCTGGAAATCAATTACAAGAACAAAACATGAAAAAGCACAAACATGTAGAGGCTAAACAACATTCTCCTAATTAATCAATGTGTCAATAAATAGATCAAACAGTAAATAAAAAATACAAGGAGAAAAATAAAAAACAGAAGCACAATGGTTCATATGTGAGATGCCAAAAAAGCAGTTCTAACAGGCAAGTTCATAGCATAAAGGCCTATCTCATAAAACAAGAACAATATCAAATAAACAATCTAACATTACAATAATGGAACAAGAAAAAGAAGAACATACAAATCCCTAAGGTAGTAGAAGAAAGAACAAAACAAAGATCAGAGCAGAAATAAACAAAATAGGGAATAAAAAACTAGAAAACCAATGAAGCTGAGAGTTGGTTCTTTGGAAAGATAAAATAGAGACACCATTAGTCAGACTTATCAAGAAAGAAAGAGAAGGCACAAGTAAACAAAATCAGAAGTGAAAAAGCAGAAGTTATATACAGCACCACAGAAATTCAAAGAACTATAAGAGAATTCTAGAAAAATTATATGCCAATAAATTGGACAACCTAGAAGAAATACATTAATTCCCAGAAATATATAATCATCCAAGACTAGCCAAGGAAAAAAAACAGAAAATCTGAACAGGCCGACTAATAACAATGAAATTGAACTGATAATCAAAAACCGCCCAATAAACAAAATTCCATAACCAAATGGCCTCACAGAACTAGAGTAAATAATCCTAAAGTTTATATGAAATCACAAAAGACCCTGAACAACCAAAGAAATCTTGATAAAGAAGAACAAAGCTGGGGGTATCATTTTCTATGTTTTCAAGCTATACTCCAAAGCTACAATGACTAAAACAGTAAGGAACTAGCACAAAAATAGATACATAGATCAATAGAACACAATAGAAAGCCAAGAAATGAACCCATCCACATATGGTAAATTAATATATGACAAAGGAGGCAAAATTATTCACTGGGGAAAGACAGTTTCTTCAATAAATGTCCCTGGGAAAATTACACAGCTACATGCAAAGGAATGAAACTAGATCACTGTCTTATACCATACACAGAGTAAATGTAAAATGGATTAAAGCCCTAAATGTAAGACATGAAACCATAAAACTCTAGAAGAAAGCAAGGCGGGAATCTCTTGAATGTCAGCATGAGTAATCATTTTCTGGATAAATCTCCCCAGGCAAGGGAAACAAAAACAAAAATAAATGGGACTATATCAAATTTAAAAAACTTCTGCACAGCAAAGGAAACCATCAACAAAATGGAAATGCAACTAGTATATGGGAGAATATATTTGCAAACAATATATCCAATAAGGGGCCAATATCCACAATATAAAAATAACCTATACAACTAAACACCAAAAAACCCCAAACAGCACAATGGAAAAATGGCCAGAGAGCCAGAATACACCTTTTTCCCAAAGAAGACATGCAAAAGACCAACCAGCATTTTAAGAAGTATTCCAAAAAATGGAAGAGGTAGGAATACTTCCAGAGTAATTCTACAAGGCCAGAATCGCTCTAATACCAAAATAAGACAAAGACAATACAAAAAAGGAAAATTACAGACCAATATTCTTGATGAACATAAGTGTAAAAATTATCAACAAAATGTTAGCAAAGCAAATTCAAAAATACATCAAAATGATCATACATCATGATTAATACAACATGATCATCCACCCTAAGTGGAATTTATTCCATGGGTTCAAGGATGGTAAAATATTTGTAAATCAATCAATTTGACACATTAGCAAAAGGAAAGATAAAAACCATATGATCATCTCAAAGATGCTGAAAATTCATTTGACAAAATTCAACATCCATTCATGATAAAAACTCTCAGCCAAATGGACATAGAGGTAATGTACCTCAACAATATAAAGGCCATATATGACAAACCCACAGCTAACTATACAGAAGACAAGAAAATAGCAAGTGTGGAGGATTTGGAGGAAAGGGAACCCTCCTACACCACTGGGAATGTAAAATGTTCCAGCTAATATAAAAGTCAGTGTGGAAGTTTCTAAAAAACTGAAAATACAAATACCATAAAACCCATTAACTCTACTTTTAGGATTTTACCCAAAGAAAATAAAATCTGTGATACAGGAAGATCTATGCACCCTTATGTTTATTGTCACATTATTTACAACAACCAAAATATGGAAGCAACCAATTTGTCCAACAACAGATAAATGGATTTAAAAGACATGGTACATATACACAATGGAATATTATTTAACCATGAAAAAGAAATAAACCGTTCCAATTGCAGCAAAATGGATGGGCCTAGAGGGTATTATTCTAAGTGAAATAAACCAGGAGAAGAAGGAAAAATACCATATGTTTTCACTTATATATGGAATCTAAAAGCAAAACAAAACAATGAACAAAATAACAGTAGACTCAGACACTGAGAAGTGACTGTTGGTTAGCATGGTAGAGGTGTTGGGGGGATGGGTGAAGTAGATGAAGGGATAAAAAGGCAAAAATACCAACTTTCATATAAATTAGTTCATGAGGATAAAGTACAGCATAAGGAATATAGTCAATTATAATTCTGAAATCTTTCTATGTTGACAGATAATAACTACACTAGTTGGGGCGAGCCTTTAATAATGTAGAAAACTGTTGAATCACTATGTTGTATAATTGAAATAAATATAATATTATATGTCACTATTATTCGATTTTTAAAAAGTAATGGTTATAAAGATGTTCACCACACTTGAGAGAAGAATGGATTAACTCAGGGAGAACTTCAGCAAAGAGATGGAAAATATTTTTAAAAATCAGAGATGAAAAATACAATAAATGAAGTAGAAAATACACTAGAGGGAATCAACAGCAGATTAGAGGATATATAAAAATGGATCATTGAACTGAAAGCACTCAAGCTGAATGCAGAAAGAATAAAAAGAAATGAGGTTATGTTAAGGGACATCCTTTGAGACAACATCAAATATCCAAACATTCCCATTTAGGAGTCCCAGAACAAGAGAGAAAGGAGTGGAAAACTGATTTGGAGAATGATTAGCCAAAAACTTCTTGACCTAGTGAAGGAAATAGACATCCAGGTCCAGGAATCACAGAGAGCCCCAACAAGATGAACCCAAAAAGATCCACACCAAGACATATAATAATTAAAATATCAAAGATAAAAAAAAAAGACTCCTAAAGGCAGTGAGAGAAAAGGAACAAGTTATGTGCAAGGGAAACCCTATGAAGTTATCAGCTGGTTTTTCAGCAGAAACTCTATAGGCCAGGAAGTTGTGGCATGTTGTTATTCAAACTACTGAATTAGAAAAACCTACAATCAAGAATACTCTACGCAGTAAGGTTATCATTCATAATGGAAGGAGAGATAAAGAGCTTCACAGATAAACCTAAGTTAAGAATTCACTACCACTAAAATAGCCTTACAAGACATGTTAAAGTAACTTTTTTAAGAGGTAAAGAAAAGAACCTACCTAAAAGCAAAATATGACAGGAAGATTTCACTGCTAAAAGCAGAAGTAGCAAGTGAATTGCTGAAAAACTAGTATGAAGGTAAAAAAGACAAAAAAATGGTAAAACCAATTACATCTGAAAATTAGTTAAAGGAATCACTGAATAGAAAGGTATAAAAGAAGATATTATATATATAAATGTGGAGGAGGGGAAGTAAAAAATCTACTGGTGTTAGAATACATTTGAACTTAAGTGACCATCAACTTATAATAGATTGTTATAATTTTAGGATGTCATATATGAACCCTATGGTAACCACAAGTCAAAATCTTATCATAGACACACAAAAAACAAAGAGAAGGTAATCCAACCATAGCATTAAAGAAAACCATAATGCACAAGGGAAGAGAATAAGAGAAGAAATGATTAAATAATGACAAAAACAACCAGGAAACATTTAACAAATGTCAATAAGTACATATCTATCAATAAATTTTTTAATTAAAGTATAGTTGATAAACAATATTATATTGTTTTCAAGTAAAAATCAGTAAATCAACAGTTATCTACATCATTAAATGCTCACCCCAATAAGTGTAGTTACTATCTTTCAACATGGAAAGATATTACAGTATCATTGAAGGTATCTATGCCATACTTTCATCCCCTATGACTAACTTATACTATAATTGGGATTTTATGCCTCTTTATCCCCTTTGCTTATGTCACCTACTCCTCCAACCTTTCCCCATGGTACCCACCTGTCTCTCTTCTGTGCCTATGAGTGTATTTCTCATATACTGGTTGCTTTTTTTTTTTTTTTCCTTTTAGATTCCACCTAAAAGGTGAGGCTGTTTGGTACTTCAGTCCCCCACATACAAATGCACAAACAGCCTTTGTGTCAGAAGAACCAGTGGGGTGCCTACTTTCCAACCCCTCTTGTACAGTGAGGCAAAACAAAGTGCTATAACGTGGGAGTCAGTCAGTAGTTGGCTTCTCACATACCAGTTTCAGAAGGGCACAATAAATTTTTTTGAGAACTGAACTTCAGCCCTAACTTGCAGCAATATAGTAGTGTGAGTCAGTTCTCTGCTTTCCATCTCTAAAGCAGCAGCAGGGCTCAGTGCAAAGCTGATTTTCACCCACAAGGAGAATGAGGAGGTGCAAATCAGAGCTCCACTATCACCAGGAAGGTATTAGTGAGGTCAGGGGAACTTCTACTCCCAATCTGTAACAAGGTTGTGATGCCGGGGTTCTTGTTTGCGGAGTCAAAGAATGAGCTTCACAAACAGTCAAGGTAGGAGAGCAAGGTACAGGCTTTTATTAGGAGATACAGTGAAAGGACAGAGCTCCCGGCTTACGCCAGGAGGGGACAAGAGAGTCCGCGGTGGTGCATTGTCTAGGGGATTTATAGGCAGTTGGGAGACTAAGAGTTAGGCACGTGTCTACCAGATGGTCTCTAAGTGTTTACCTTAAAAGAGACACTAAGTCTCTTATCAGTTTTCCAGACTATTTTGCGGAGTTAATATAAGAAATTTACTGCCTTGATTCTCTCTTAGAATAGCAGTTTCTTGGTTTGGGAGCGTATTAATCAAGGCTGCTTGTTTTTCTTTCAGGGTGGGCTGAGTTATTGTCTGTTTGTTAAATAGTCTTAATTTCTTATCTTTAGGATGGAATCCTTCCTGCCCTTCACTATGTTGTTTATGGCTGGGCCTGTCTGTGACATTAATTGCCCACGTTATATATTACTTGATTAGGGGCTGCAAGAGGAAAAGCAGCATCTGGATAAAGTTAAAGATAAACTGGGCTTTTTAGCAGGTTAAAGTTAATTTTACAATAGCCTCATTTAATTGACACAAACAGGACATGGGCTATGCTGAGGTATTTTCTTATCTGGGGGATGTTCAAACATTTCAGGCCAGGTTATTCCTGGCTTTTTAGTTTTAACTAATCTTCACTGAAGAATGCTTATATTCTTAGCTTGGTTTACTTTAGAGAATTAGTGTGATTCTGTCTTTGTTTAATTGTTTAATATGGAGTTTCGGTAGGGGTCTTTTTCTGGAGGCCCTCATCCTACTCTGACTACACCCACGGTCCCTGTCTCATTCCCCCCTCTACAGATGGAGATCCTAGCTGCTGCTAGGGAAAGGGGGTGACAACCGCTCTGGCTGCTTCATGCTGAGAAGAGATGCAGTAAGGGGTGTAGTTAGGTCTCCACCAGTGGTCAGTCAAGAGGGCTTCGGAAGATGGGTATTTTCATCTTGGGTGCCATTTCCATCACCATTTGCAGTTTTATGGCTTCTAGGCAAGACAGAACAAATCGTATTAGGTTAAGTATACAGAGGCCAAATATTAGTATTAGGATAAGGATGAGCCCAATGAGTAAAATGGACTTCCACCAAAAGGTCGTAGAAAGCCAGTTTCTTATTGTAGTAATCCATGGGGTCTGGGGGCCTGACATAGCTTGGATTTGCCTTTGGAGATCTTGGAGTGAATTAGAGACATTTTGTGAATAATTTGGAATGTATACACAACATTCAACTTTGATTATGGCACAGGTTCCTCCTTGTGCTCCTGTTAAGATGTCTAATGCCATTTTATTTTGTATAACTGCCTGGCGCATTAGTTTAACTTCCGTATTTAGGAGAGCTATTCCTTGGATAATATCATTTAAGGCTTTTTGAGTAAAATTGGTTAAGGACACAATATGCCAAATTACATCTTCTAAACTAAGAGGTTGTATAAAAATGGAGGCTAGGTGATCATACTAATGAAAAACACTCTTTGTCCAACGATGTTGGAGGTTTGGGAAGTTTGTTGGGTGTGCGATATTCTTCACCCACCATCCTTGCAGTCAGAGAAATCCAAGAGTGTACCTCCCTATCCACCCTGGAGGAAGCCACGGTCAGAGATTAGTTCTACACAGCCAGTGAGTGCCGTTTGGGGCTAGCCAACGGATTCCACGATGTTTTAACCAATCTGTGGCAAACCAATCTGTAGCTTGTAAAATTACCGTATGTGAACAGTGGACTTTGGGAAGCCAACCTAAATATTGGGTGAGGCTTTGGCGATAGTCATTAGAATAGTTTCTTTGCTCCCAGCAGAGGGGGGCTGTTTGATTTAAGCGTCCTGCCATTGGAGTAACCCAAATGTATTCATCCCAGACTTGAAAAAAACCATTTTCATATCTGTGATTATTTACACGGAGAATTGACCTATTAGATGCATTTTGTAGTTGGGGTAGAGCAATAATGGTGGCCAAATTCTTTGTGACAGTATATGAGAAGGGAAATTTATGCCCTTTGTCTCTTTTTTTTTATTTTGATATCATTAATCTACAATTACAGAAAGAACATTATGTTTACTAGGTTCCCCCTTCACCAAGTCCCCCCCACATACCCGTTCACAGTCACTGTCCATCTGTGTAGTAAGATGCTGTAAAATCACTACTTATCTTCTCTGTGTTGCGCAGCCCTCCCCGTGTCCCCCACGCACTATACATGCTAATCGTAATGCCCTCTTTCTTTTTCCCCGCCCTTATCCCTCCCTTCCCACCCATCATCCCCAGTCCCGTTCCCTTTGGTAACTATTAGTCCACTCTTGGGTTCTATGATTCTGCTGCTGTTTTGTTCCTTCAGTTTTCCTTTGTTCTTATACTCCACATATGAGTGAAATCATTTGGTACTTGTCCTTCTCCGCTTGGCTTATTTCACTGAGCATAATACCCTCTAGCTCCATCGATGTTGTTGCTAATGGTAGGATCTGTTTTCTTCTTATGGCTGTGTAATATTCCATTGTGTATATGTACCACATCTTCTTTATCCATTCATCTACTGTTGGACATTTAAGTTGTTTCCATATCTTGGCTATTGTAAACAGTGCAGCGATAAACATAGAGGTGCATCTGTCTTTTTCAAACTAGAGTGTTGCATTCTTAGGGTAAATTCCTAGAAGTGGAATTCCTGGGTCAAATGGTATTTCTATTTTGAGCATTCTGAGGAACCTCCATACTGCTTTACACAATGGTTGAACTAGTTTACATTCCCACCAGCAGTGTAGGAGGGTTCCCCTTTCTCCACAACCTCGCCAACATTTCTTATTGCTTGTCTTTTCAATGATGGCGATCCTTACTGGTGTGAGGTGATATCTCATTGTGGTTTTAATTTGCATTTCTCTGATGATTAGCGATGTGGAGCATCTTTTCATGTGCCTGTTGACCATCTGAATTTCTTTTTTAAAGAACTGTCTATTCAGCTCCTCTGCCCATTTTTAATTGGATTATTTGCTTTTTGTTTGTTGAGGCATGTGAGCTCTTTATATATTTTGGATGTCAATTCTTTATCGGATCTGTCATTTATGAATATGTTCTCCCATACTGTAGGATACCTTTTTGTTCTATTGATGGTGTCCTTTGCTGTACAGAAGCTTTTTAGCTTGATACAGTCCCACTTGTTCATTTTTGCCTTTGTTTCCCTTGCCCGGGGAGATATGTTCATGAGAAGTCACTCATGCTTATGTCCATGAGATTTTTGCCTATGTTTTTTCTTAAGAGTTTTATGGTTTCATGACTTACATTCAGGTCTTTGATCCATTTGGAGTTTACTTTTGTGTATGGGGATAGACAGTGATCCAGTTTCATTCTCTTACATGTAGCTGTCCAGTTTTCCCAGCACCATCTGTTGAAGAGACTGTCGTTTCCCCATTGTATGTCCATGGCTCCTTTATCAAATATTAATTGGCCATATATGTTTGGGTTAATGTCTGGAGTCTGTATTCTGTTCCACTGGTGTGTGGCTGTTCTTGTGCCAGTACCAAATTGTCTTGATTACTGTGGCTTTGTAGTAGAGCTTGAAGTTGGGGAACAAGATCCCCCCTCCCACTTTATTCTTCCCTCTTGGGATTGCATTGGCTATTCGGGGTCTTTGACGGTTCCATATGAATTTTTGAACTATTTGTTCCAGTTCATTGAAGAATGCTGTTGGTCATTTGATAGGGATTGCATCGAAGCTGTATATTGCTTTGGGAAGGATGGCCATTTTGACGATATTAATTCTTGCTAGCCAGGAGCATGGGAAGAGTTTCCATTTGTTAGTGACCTCTTTAATTTCTCTTAAGAGTGTCTTGTAGTTTTCAGGGTATAGGTCTTTCACTTACTTGGTTAGGTTTATACCTAGGTATTTTGTTATTTTTGATGCAATTGTGAATGGAATTGTTTTCCTGATTTCTCTTTCTATTAATTCATTGTTAGTGTATAGGAAAGCTACATATTTCTGTGTGTTAATTTTGTATCCTGCAACTTTGCTGAATTCCAATATTAGTTCTAGTAGTTTTGCAGTGGAGTCTTTAGGGTTTTTTATGTACAATATCATGTCATCTGCAAATAGTGACAGTTTGACTTCTTCTTTACCAATCTGGATTCCTTGTATTTCTTTGTTTTGTCTGATTGCTGTAGCTAGGACCTCCAGTACCACGTTGAATAACAATGGGGAGAGTGGGCATCCCTGTCTTGTTCCCGATCTCAGAGGAAAAGCTTTCAGCCTCTCGCTGTTCAGTATGATGTTAGCTGTGGGTTTATCATATATGGCCTTTATTATGTTAAGGTACTTGCCCTGTATGCCCATTTTGTTGAGAGTTTTTATCATGAAAGCATGTTGAATTTTGTCGAATGCTTTTTCAGCATCCATGGAGATGATCATGTGGTCTTTGTCCTTCTTTTTGTTGATGTGGTGTATGATGTTGATCGATTTTCGAATGTTGTAACATCCTTGCATCCCTGGGATGAATCCCACTTGGTCATGGCATATGATCCTCTTGATGTATTTTTGAATTCGGTTTGCTAGTATTCTGTTGAGTATTTTTGCATCTACGTTCATCAGGGATATTACTCTGTAGTTTTCTTTTTTGGTGGGGTCTTTGCCTGGTTTTGGTATTAGGGTGATGTTGGCTTTATAGAATTAGTTTGGGAGTATTCCCTCCTCTTCTATTTTTTGGAAAACTTTAAGGAGAATGGGTGTTATGTCTTCTCTGTATGTTTGATAAAATTCCGAGGTAAATCCATCTGGCCCGGGGTTTTGTGCTTGGGTAGCTTTTTGATTACCACTTCAATTTCATTGCTGGTAATTGGTCTGTTTAGATTTTCTGTTTCTTTCTGGGTCAGTCTTGGAAGGTTGTATTTTTCCAGGAAGTTGTCCATTTCTCCTAGGTTTTCCAGCTTGTTAGCATATAGGTTTTCATAGTATTCTCTAATAATTCTTTGTATTTCTGTGGTGTCCGTTGTGATTTTTCCTTTCTTGTTTCTAATGCTGTTGATGTATGTTGCCTCTCTTTTTCTCTTAATAAGTCTGGCTAGAGGCTTATCTATTTTGTTTATTTTCTCGAAGAACCAGCTCTTGGTTTCATTGATTTTTTCTATTGTTTTATTCTTCTCAATTTTATTTATTTCTTCTCTGATCTTTATTATGTCCCTCCTTCTGCTGACCTTAGGCCTCATTTGTTCTTCTTTTTCCAATTTTGATAACTGTGACATTAGACTATTCATTTGGGTTTGTTCTTCCTTCTTTAAATATGCCTGGATTGCTATATACTTTCCTCTTAAGACTGCTTTTGCTGCGTCCCACAGAAGTTGGAGCTCTTTGTTATTGTTGTCATTTGTTTCCATATATTGCTGTATCTCCATTTTAATTTGGTCATTGATCCAGTGATTATTTAGGAGCACGTTGTTAAGCCTCCATGTGTTTGTGAGCCTTTTTTCTTTCTTTGTACAATTAATTTCTAGTTTTATACCTTTGTGGTCTGAAAAGTTGGCTGGTAGGATTTCAGTCTTTTGGAATTAACTGAGGATGTTTTTTGTGGCCTAGTATGTGGTCTATTCTGGAGAATATTCCATGTGCACTTGAGAAGAATGTGTATCCTGTTGCTTTTGGATGTAGAGTTCTATAGATGTCTATTAGGTCGATCTGTTCTAGTGTGTTTTTCAGTGCCTCTGTGTTCTCACTTATTTTCTGTCTAGTGGATCTGTCCTTTGGGCTGAGTGGTGTGTTAATATCTCCCAAAATGAATGCATTGCATTCTATTTCCTCCTTTAATTCTGTTAGTATTTGTTTCACATATATTGGTGCTCCTGTATTTGGTGCATTTATGTTTATAATGGTTATATCCTCTTTTTGGACTGAGCCCTTTATCATTACGTAATGTCCTTCTTTATCTCTTGTTACTTTCTTTATTTTGAGGTCTATTTTGTCTGATACTATTATTGCAACACCTGCTTTTTTCTCTCTGTTGTTTGCATGAAATATCTTTCTCCAACCCTTGACTTTTAATCTGTGCATGTCTTTGGGTTTGAGGTGAGTCTCTTATAAGCAGCATATAGATGGGTCTTGCTTTTTTATCCATTCTATTACTCTGTGTCTTTTGATTGGTGCATTCAGTCCATTTACATTTAGGGTGATTATTGAAAGATATGTACTTATTGCCATTGCAGGCATTAGATTTGTGGTTACCAAAGGTTCAAGGTTAGCTTGTTTACTACCTTACTGTCTTACCTCACTGGCTTATTGAGCTTTTATAAACACAGTCTGATGATTATTTCTTTCCCTTCTTTTTCCTCCTCGTCCATTCTTCATAATTTGGGTGTTTTGTTGTGTGCTCTTTTTAGGAGTGCTCCCATCTAGAGCAGTCCCTCTAAGATACCCTTTAGAGGTGGTTTGTGGGAGGCAAATTCCCTCAACTTTTGCTTGTGTGGGAATTGTTTAATCCCTCCTTCATATTTAAATGTTAATCGTGCTGGATACAGTTTCCTTGGTTCAAGGCCCTTCTGTTTCATTGCATTAAATATGTCATGCCATTCTCTTCTGGCCGGTAAGGTTTCTGTTGAGAAGTCTGATGATAGCCTGATGAGTTTTCCTTTGTAGGTGACCTTTTTACTCTCTCTGGCTACCTTTAATACTCTGTCCTTGTCCTTGATCTTTGCCATTTTAATTATTATGTGTCTTGATGTTGACCTCTTTGGATCCCTTGTCTCGGGAGTTCTGTGTGCCTCCGTAGTCTGAGCAACTATTTCCTCCCCCAGTTTGGGGAAGTTCTCAGCAATTATTTCTTCAAAGACACTTTCTATCCCTTTTTCTCTCTCTTCTTCCTCTGGTACCCCTATAATGCGGATATTGTTCCTTTTGGATTGGTCACACAGTTCTCTTAATATATTTTCATTCCTGGAGATCCTTTTATCTCTCTCTGCATCAGCTTCTATGCATTCCTGTTCTCTGGTTTCTTTTCCATCAATGGCCTCTTGCATCTTATCCATTCTGCTTATAAATCCTTCCAGAGTTTGTTTCACTTCTGTAATCTCCCTCCGGACATCTGTGATCTCCCTCCGGATTTCATCCCTTAGCTCTTGCATATTTATCTGCTGCTCTGTCAGCATGTTTATGATTTTTATTTTGAATTCTTTTTCAGGGAGACTGTTTTGGTCTGCCTCTGAAGATCCTTCTCAGGTGTAACTATCTTGGTCTGGACCAGATTTTTTTGCCTTTTCATGGTGATTGCAGTGGGTGTAGGCAGGTTGCGGGTGTGTCAGCTGGGAGAAGAAAGTCCTTTCCTGCTTGCTAAATGCCTTGCCCTTCTCCGCTGCCTGTGATGGCTACCTGCACTCCTGGAGCAGCCACCGGGTTAATCTCCTAAGCTACTGTGTGCGGGGTGTCCGTCAGAGCAGCACGGAGCCCTGCGGGGAGTCGCAGGCACGCCAGGTGTGCTCCTCTGTGCTAGCGGCAACCCTGCCTGGCAGCTGTGTAGCAGCAGCGGCCTTTGTGTCTGGCCTGGGTGGCTGTGCCTTGGGCTGGGATTCCAGTCGGCTCCTGGGAGCGTGCCTGCTTCCTCTGGCTCCACTGCTGGTGCCATGGGGCTTTTCCGTGCAGGCTTCTACCGGGCTCTGGCTTCACTGCCACCGGTGCACGCGAGCCGTGCCCGAGCTGTTTAGTCGCGCTGCTGCGGGCTAGCCCTGCAGCGCACGGATCTGCTCTCGGTTCCTTCTAGCACTTCCACCCCTGGCACGCACTCCCACTCTCCTGCTACTGGGCCCTTGTGTCGTGGTCCGCGCCAGTTGGAGAAATGACTGGCAGGCTGCCTAGTCCTGTCAGGGGCTTCAGAGCTGCACTGCCTCCATTTAGGGTGCCTAAGTTTCCCCGGTCCTCCCAACTGCCGGGACAACTTCGTCCAGCTATGGGGTCCCTGTCTCTTTTAAGACTTGCAGAAAGCACTCGCTTTTGTTTTGTCTCAGGGGCACTGGTTGCGGGGACCTGCCCCCAGGTTTTGCTTTTCCATTTCTCTAATATCCAGCACCCAGTGCCCCTTGTGTCTGCGTTCCGGGTGCTGATTTCTAGAGCTGGTTGTTTAGCAGTCCTGGGCTTTCACTCTCTCCCTGTTCTGACTCCTTTCTTCCCGCCGGGTTTTGGGGTGGGGGAGCGTTCGGGTCCCTCCTGGCCGGGGCTTGTATCTTGCCCCCTTCGTGTGATGCTGAGCTCTCGCAGATGTAGATGTATCCTGGCTGTTGTACTGCATCCACTGGTGTCTGTTTTAGGAATCGTTATATTTATTGTATTTTCATAAATATATATGTTTTGGGGAGGAGATTTCCTCTGAACTACTCATGCCGCCATCTTCCCATGATCCCCCTTGTCTTTTAAATTATTATTAATGGGCTAGAATTTTATATTCCAATTAGTTATTCCAACCCTAAGTGTGCTTTGGGCATTGCGTTCATCATTTATAAGAATTTGTAATTGCAACTAATCATGTCCCTGAAGAGGAGACACCCACCAAGGGATTTCTGAGGTACTGGAAACAGGAAGTAATCCACATATCCAACAGGATGAACTACCATTTATCTTGGCTATGTCTTTAGCCCAATTTAAGAAAGACTTAGATTCATTTATTATGAAGGGAGCATTAGAGAGTAGCAAATAAGAAAGCAATGTTGATCTCATATTGATTACTCAAAAGAGGAAGAAAAGAAAAAAATATGTAGTATTTAGAAGTTATGGGATACTTATCTCAAATATTGGTAGTTGAGGATTTTCTTTTGAACAGTAGTTTCAGGTCTTCTATAGGTTCACAGGCATACTCGGGTTCCCGAACTTTGGTGTTCTGTGTAATAGGTTTTTCTGTATCTGTGTTGTCTGGGAGGTCTTGGGAGGAATCTTCCCAGGCCTTTACTCTGGAATGGTGAATCCAAGCTTCGATACCTGTGACCTTGACGGCCGTAGGAGAAGAGAGTATAACAGTGTGGCGCCCTTCCCAGACTTGATTAAGAGTTGGAGAATTAGAAGGAATTACTTAATTAGGACTTTGTCTCCTTGTTCAAAGAGGGCTTCCCTAGAGTTTCTGCTCTGTCCTTCAGTTAGGTTTTGAAGGAGTGTCTGGAATTTAGCAAGGTGTATCACATATCGGATTATCTCTGTGACTTCTCTGTCCATGATTAAATCATTCTTTAAGTAAGGTCTTCCATAGAGCATTTCAAAGGGGCTTAACCCCGAAATTTTGGGAGTATTTCTTACTCGTATCATGGCTAAAGGTAGCATGTCAGGCCAGGGCGAGTGAGTTTCTTGTGACAGCTTTCTTAGGTGTCTTTTAATAATATCATTAGTTTTTTCTACTTTACCTGAGGATTGTGGCCTCCAAGCACAATGTAAATTATACCGTATACCAAGAGCTCGGGACACTCCTTGAGTCACAGCTGCTTTAAATGCCAGGTTATTGTCACTTTGCAATCTTTGGGGCATCCCAAATCAGGGAATAATTTCATGTAGGAGTATTTTTACTACTTCTTTTGCTTGTTCAGTTTTACAGGGGAAGGCCTCAACCCATCCTGTGAATGTATCTATCCACACAAGAAGATACTGGAATCTTTTTGCCTTTGGCATATGTGTGAAATCTATTTGCCAGTCTTATCCTGGGTATTTGCCTGTTTGCTGTAAACCAGGAGGAGTGGCTTTTCTATTTAATGGGTTATTTCTTTGACAAATCTCACAGGTTTTAGTGATTTGCTCTATGGTCTTTAATAGGCTATTGCCTGTAAAAATACTTTTGGCAATCTGATAGGTATTTTCTATACCTAAATGGAAAGTCTGGTGTAAAGTTTTAAGAACTTTCCGTTCTGTACTTTGAGGTAAATAAATTTTCTCATCTTCTGTCTGAAGCCAACCAGAGGGAAGGAGAGAACCGCCTTTGGAGAGGCCATCTTGCAGCTCTTTTTTACTATAGCTGGGGATAGTATCGGCTGGCACACCTGTCCATAAGAGAGGGGCTTGGATAGGTGCCTTATAAGTCTCTTGAGCTGCCTCTTTGGCTTTTGTATCAGCTCGCCTGTTTCCTTCTGTTACTTCATCTATTCCTTTTTGGTGGCCTTTGCAGTGAATAACTGCTACCTCTTTAGGTTCATGCACAGCTTGTTTTAGCTGGTTAATCTCATTATGGTATTTGATGAGGGAACCTTCAGAATTTAAAAAGTCTCTTTCCATATGGCTGCATGGATATGCAGTACTAGGTAGGCATACTTAGAGTCAGTATATATATTGACTCTCTTTCCTTTCCCTATTTTAAGGGATCTAGTGAAGGCTATTAATTCTGCCAGCTGGGCACTCGTGCCTGGTGGAAGTGGTTGGCACTCGATAGTATCCCACAGAGTGACAACTGCATAGCCAGCTTTCCGCTGGCCCTACTCAATAAAGGAGCTGCCATCTGTGAAGAGGACAAGCTCTGGGTTCTCTAAGGGGGTGTCTTTTAGGTCTTCTCTGGCAGAATAGTTTAGGGCAAGGAACTGTTGGCCGTTATGTTCAGGTCTTTTGCTCATGGGTTCAGGTAGAAGGTAGCTGGGTTTAGGGTGGAGCATGTCCGCAGCTGGGTGACTGGGCCCTCAAGGATGAGCGACTGATATTTTAGTAGCCTGCTGTCTGACAGCCACAGGTCTCCCCGGGTGTTCAGTAAGCTGGTGATGCTATGGGGTGCATGCACTATCAAATTTCTTCCCAGGGTCAATTTTGTGGCTTCAGGTACTAACAGGGCAACGGCTGCCACAGACCTCAGACAGTGTGGCCAGCCTCTAGCTACTGGGTCTAATTCCTTACTTAGATAGGCTACAGGCTGCTGCATTTCCCCTTGAGGTTGAGTTAGTACTCCCAGTGCCACTCCCGATCTCTCAGTAACAAACAGGTTAAATTGACTTCCAGCGGGCAGGCCTAAGGTGGGAGCCTGGAGCAGGGCTTTCTTCAAAGCCTCATAAGCTTTAATAGCATCAGGTTCCCACTGGAGTTTTACAGTGCCTTCTTTTTGGGCTTCTTTCAGGAGTTGGTAGAGGGGTTTGGCTAACTCCCCATATCTAGGGACCCAAATTCTGCAATACCCAGTGATGCCCAAGAATCCTCTCAGGTGCCTGATAGTAGAGGGCAACGGGTGGTGGAGAATAGGTTGGATTCTCTCTTCCCCAAGCGCTCTAGTTCCCTGAGAGAGGTTAAGGCCCAGATATTTCACTTGCTGCTGACAGATCTGTGCTTTCTGACGAGAGACCTTATAGCCACAGTCAGCTAGAAAGTTCAGTAATCTCTGAGTATTTTCTTGACACTCCATCTCTGTGGTAGTGCAGAGAAGTATATCATCCACATATTGGATGATTTCTGCCTCTCTTGAATCAAAGGAGGCCAGGTCCTTGGCTAAGACCTGCCCAAATAGATGTGGGCTATCTCTGAATCCCTGGGGCAAAACTGTCCAGGTTAATTGAGCTGAGGGATTTACAGGATCCTCAAAGGCGAAGAGAAATTGGGATTCAGGTGCAAGCGGGATGCAAAAGAAAGCATCCTTTAGGTCTAGCACAGTAAACCATGCTGCTCCCTCAGGAATTCTGGATAACAGGGTATAGGGATTAGGTACTACAGGATGTAGGGGCACAACTGCCTCATTAATGGCTCGTAGATCTTGTACAAGGCGCCAGCTTCCATCTGGCTTTTGTACTCCTAATATGGGAGTGTTGCAGGGACTGTTACAGGCTATCAAGAGGCCTTGAGTTTTTAGGTTATTAATAATTGGCTTTAAACCTTCACGAACTTCTGGTTTTAAGGGATACTGCCTTTTATGAGGGAAGTAATTAGGGTCTTTAAGATGAACTTGCACTGGTTGGGCTGATTTCGCTTTTCCAATGATTCCATTAGTTGCTCAGACTTCAGGATTAATGTCTACTTCCACTAGGGGAAGACATCGCTCATCTCTTTCTATGTTCATATGCACAGAGGCTTGTACTTTAGAAAGTATATCACAGCCTAGAAACGGCGTCGGACTTTCTGGGACTACTAGGAAGGCATGTGAAAATAGCACTGAGTCCCACTCACAACTTAAAGGCTGAGTAAAATATTTGGTCATGGGCTTCCCAGATACGCCTCTAACAGTAGTTGACTGGGAGGAGGGAGGGCCAGGATTATGGAGGAGGACCGAATAGGCGGCTCCTGTATCGAGCAGGAAATTGATGGTGTGGCCTCCTACAAGGAAATCACCCAGGGCTCCTGTGGAATTATGATGGTGACAGGAGCCAGCATGGGTAGTCCCGGGCCCCTTCAGTCCTGACCACCTTGTTGTAAGTCCGACCCCAGTTGCCTACGCCTCTGAGGGCAGTCTCGCTTCCAGTGGTCTCCTTGACAGAGCGGACAGGGTGTTGGTGGCTTGGAGCGCCTACCTTTAGGGCATTCTCTCTTAAAATATCCCTCTCTGCCACAGAGTAAACAAGCTGCCTGGGGCCCGGTCCCTGGGGCTGGCCTCCCTTTCTCCAACCTTTGAGGTCTAAAGTTTACTCTCTGCAAGGCCATGGCTAATGCCTCTGCCTTTCACTTATCTCTCCTATCCCGGGCCCTCTTTTCCTCCTTGTCTCTATTATAGAAAACTGAGGAGGTGAACTTCAGGAGGCTCTCCAGATTCTGCTCTGGGCCAAATGCCAATTTTTGTAAGTTCCTCCTGATATCTGGGGCCGATTGGGTGATGAATTAATCTTTGAGAATGACTTGGCCCTCTGGGGACTCTGGGGACATATAAGTGTGCTTCACCAGTGCCTCCCTGAGCTGCTCCAGAAAGGCCGAGGGGATTTCTTTTTCTTCCTGAATCACAGCTGATAATTTAGAGTAATTTATAGGTTTCACTCGTGCTTTTTTGAGCCCTTCTAAAATACAAGTTATAAAGTGGTTCCTGTACCAGTTATCAGCATCGTCTGTATCTTGGCCCCACTCTGGGTCAGTGAATGGCACTGCCTGACAGCCAGTGGGGACTTGGGTTAGCTCCTCTGGAGATTTGCCACTCGCATTTATAGTATACCATTCATCTCCAAACTCTAAGGCTCTTCTGATTACTTTCTCTTTCTCCCCTCCGGTAAGGGTCTGGTTCAGTATAAGCGTAACATCTTTACAGGCTAGTTTGAAAGTTAAAGTAAGCCCTTGAAAGGCTTCTATGTACTTGTCTGGGTCATCTGAAAATTTACCCATGTCCTGTTTAATTTGTCTCAGGTCTTGGAGTGAGAAGGGGACATGGACCCGAGCCGGTCCCCACTCTCCATTGGCTACTTCCTGTAAGGGCAATAAAGACGGGTGTAACTGTCTTTTCTTCACCCCCTGGGAAGCTTGTAGGGGTGATTGGGCTAATGATGCTTGGGGTGGAAGTTCTCTCATGGTCTGACTTTTAGGATTCTCAGCAAGTGGACTTGGATAAGTTGGGCATGGCAGAGCCAGTAGGGCTGAATTAGGGTTTGGAGTAGGGTCAGGAATTAATCTACCTTTCTGGCAGAGTCCCTTACTTTACCTAAGGACAAATAAAGCTTGTACATATAGGATTTCTGACCATTTCCCTTCCTTGCGGCAAAATAACTCTAGCTGCATGACCTTATTATACAGTATACTTCCCTCAGGGGACCAGGCCTCCCCATCAGAAAGTTTGTATTCAGGCCAGGCTTGTGTGCAGAAGATAAGGCACTTCTTCTTCAGGGTCTGCGGATCGAATTGCTCCCAGTTCTTCAGAATGCATGCCAGAGGTGTGTCTGGCTTTAGACTTGAAGACGATGCTCCCATCTGTAAGAGAGAGAGAGAAAGATGGGTGTCCAGCACCTGATCAGACTTTCTCTCTGTGAGGGTGTCACCTCACTTTGGAGCTTAGGTGACAGTGGTTAGTCACCCCCTCTGCCAGCCTACTGGAATTAACCACTCTTTACCAGTGTGGCCTGTACTTTGCCTTGATTTCCCTCTTGCCTTCCCACTAGGCAAGGGTCACTTCGGAGCTCTGGATTTAGTGGGACCTTACCAGTGTACTCCTACTTTACGCCTTTTGGGAGTTTCTCTAGTTTTCTCTGCACGAGCTTTCCTTGAGTGCTCCCTGCCTGTCTGATAAGTGCAGGGACTGTGTGACTTCTTGCTGCCAGAGCCCTGATTAAGTCACAAGCCTGTTTTGCTTTCCTGGGGCTGCAGAAAAGGAATTGCTTAGCCGCAGGATGACTGACTCTAAGGAAAGGAGATCAGCAGAGTATAGCCATTTACATGTTGGTCTCAGGTTTCAGCTTGATCACTTTGCAGACTACATTTACATTACACAGGAGAAAGTGGCACAGGCCTAAGAGGACTGCTTTGAATGGGGAGCAAGGGAACTTTTTGCTAAGGCCAGAAATAAAATTCAGGGGCTGCCATAGACACTTATGGGGGGTCTATACTCTCAAACACTAGTTTCTGCCACTGCTTGGGAATTATCCCGCTAGTCACCCACTGCAAGAAATCTGATCTATGAGACAAGAGGTCAGGTGTCATCTGCAACTCTCGCATAGGCAGCAGCCTAGCTGGAGGTTCACTCAGTGCCATGGGATCAATCGGCCCGAGCTGAGATCTCAGGACCACTGTCTACTAGTCCGGTCTGCCCTTGGAGTCCGCAGATTAGAAGAGGAAAGTAGGAAATCGGCTCAGCCACTCCCTGACATTCCCGTCCATCTGTAGGCGGGGTATCAAGGGGTGGCAGACACCAAGAAACTTTTCACCCAAGACTTAAGACTGGTAGCCAAAGCTAATCGTCTTTTAAATGGCTATTGGGTGCCCAGACACATTTTTATGAGATAAAAAGTGCAGCATTTACTCAGAAATAAGAGCGAAGCATAGGTCTCCTATCTTGCGGGGGTGAGCATCGGGTTCCATGAAACTGATGAAGTTAGAAGGGAGTTAGGAATGCCCCCTGCCACACTGAGGCCAGGGCGGCCTGAAGAAGCAGGCTGGAAGTTAGAGACAGAGAAAGAGAGATGCTCCTCATGGATACCCAGTTGGGCTGTCGGGGTCTGATTCCAGACACGCGGGCCTTTGAGAAGCTGCTGAAGTGTAGCCTCAGCCTAGACTCTCACAGTTGCCCATGGCTTTCCTCAGTTCCTCACATCCGAGGAGATGCCTCTGAAAGGGAATCCTGGCCTCCACTCAGGTGACATTCCCAGCTCCCAAGGGAGATGGGGGATCCACTGAGGGAGACACAGGGGAACCTGTCGCTTGAGACTTTGAGATTGGCAGCCAGGCTAGTCTCATTTAAGTGGCTGACAAGTGCCCGATTTTGTGTGCCATAGACAGATTCCTTCTATAAGGACAGTGAAAGAAAAGGCAGGCTTGGATGCCAATACGCACCTCTGAAGTTATCCCGGATGAGCCCCCAAAGATGATGCCGGGGTTCTTGTGCACGAAGCTGAAGAATGAGCTTCACAAACAGTCAAGGTAGGAGAGCAAGGTACAGGCTTTTATTAAGATATACAGTGAAAGGACAGAGCTCCCGGCTTACGCCAGGAGGGGACAAGAGAGTCCGCGGTGGTGCATTGTCTAGGGGATTTATAGGCAGTTGGGAGACTAAGAGTTAGGCACGTGTCTACCAGATGGTCTCTAAGTGTTTACCTTAAAAGAGACACTAAGTCTCTTATCAGTTTTCCAGACTAT
This sequence comes from Manis pentadactyla, assembly GCF_030020395.1. NCBI lineage: Eukaryota > Metazoa > Chordata > Mammalia > Pholidota > Manidae > Manis > Manis pentadactyla. The sequence goes on along the minus strand of NC_080038.1, from coordinate 49,223,650 downwards.
TTTGCGGAGTTAATATAAGAAATTTACTGCCTTGATTCTCTCTTAGAATAGCAGTTTCTTGGTTTGGGAGCGTATTAATCAAGGCTGCTTGTTTTTCTTTCAGGGTGGGCTGAGTTATTGTCTGTTTGTTAAATAGTCTTAATTTCTTATCTTTAGGATGGAATCCTTCCTGCCCTTCACTATGTTGTTTATGGCTGGGCCTGTCTGTGACATTAATTGCCCACGTTATATATTACTTGATTAGGGGCTGCAAGAGGAAAAGCAGCATCTGGATAAAGTTAAAGATAAACTGGGCTTTTTAGCAGGTTAAAGTTAATTTTACAATAGCCTCATTTAATTGACACAAACAGGACATGGGCTATGCTGAGGTATTTTCTTATCTGGGGGATGTTCAAACATTTCAGGCCAGGTTATTCCTGGCTTTTTAGTTTTAACTAATCTTCACTGAAGAATGCTTATATTCTTAGCTTGGTTTACTTTAGAGAATTAGTGTGATTCTGTCTTTGTTTAACTGTTTAATATGGAGTTTCGGTAGGGGTCTTTTTCTGGAGGCCCTCATCCTACTCTGACTGCACCCACAGTCCCTGTCTCACCGGCTCATGCTAGGAGGGAACAAGAGAGTCTGTGGTGGTGCGTTGTCTAGGGGTTTTATAGGCAGTTGAGTATTTTTCGAGAACGTGAGAAAGAGTTTAGGGGTGTGGACTTGTTAAGTGGTCTCTGAATATTAAAAATTAACTGAACATAAGGAATTTCCTGCCTTGATTTCTGTCCGGGACACCGGTGCTTGCGTCCGGGAGCATATCAAAAGGCTGCTTGCCCAGCCGCCAAGGTGGGCTGAGGTATTGTCTACTTGCTAAAGAATCTTGCCTCTTGAACTTCCTGGGTGTTAAAATGCAATCTTATCTTTAAGGTGGAATTCTTCCTGCCTTTTACCATGTTGTCTACAGCTGGGTCTGCATGCTAAGTAAGTTGCTCAGTTTGCAAAATCACCTCGTCAGATTTGAAGGAGGAAAGACAGCACATAGGCCTGGGCCTTTTAGTATGCTAAAGTGAATCTTACACATGGCTACAAATGATAAGCATAATAAAACATGTGCTACTCTTCTTTATCTGGGGAACATTAACTGATCTCACTGAAGAATGATTCTAGAGCTTAATGTTTAACATAGAGTTTTAGCAGGGGGGTTTCCTTGCATGTAGTTACATTGCTCTGACTGCAAATATCCCACCCTGCCCCCTCCGGAGGCCTTCACTCTATTTTGACTACATCTATGGTCCTTGTCTCAGTTGTATGAGTCCATTACCCACTTTTGTCAGGATGGTGTAAATAGGGCCTAAAGGGATGCTAAATATGCACTTCCCCAGCTCTCAAGCTATACCTCAGCAGAAGAACTAAATGCTAATAATATTAAATGAGATCTGAAATTTTATAACGTATTAAAATATTCAGGTTACACTTAAAAGTCGCTTGGCATAATGAGACCCAAGAAATCTCAGCTTGAATGAGAAAAAACAAACGACAAGAAACAGATGCCACTACCAAAAGCAATCAGATGCTGCCATTATCTGATAAGACTTTTCAAGTAATAACTGGAAAAATGCTTCAACAGCAATTAAGAGTTCACTCCAAATAAATTGTGAAAAAATAGACAATTGGAGCAAAGACATGCAACTTATAAAAAATAACAAAATTGAAATGATAGAAAGGAAAAATATTAACAATTTTTTTAAAACTTGGTGGATGGGCTCAATGGTAGAGAGGAGATGACCGAGGATAGGTTCAGTGTGCTTGAGATAGGTCAATGACATTTACTCAGTCTGAGAGAAGATAGACAGAAAATAACAGTCAGGGATATGTTGGACAACAACAAAAGAGCTTAATTTGATACCATCAGAACTCTAGAATGAGAGTGAAGAAAGAAACAGAGGACTGAAAAGGTACTCAAAGAAATAATGACTGAAAAGTTCCCAATTTTGACAGAAGACACATTTACATATTCAAGAAGCTGAGTGAACCCAAAATAGCAAAGAAAATTAAGAAATTATGCCAAGACACATGAGAGTTAAATTTCTGAAAGCTAATGAAAAAGAAATAATATTGAAAGCAACGAGAGAGAAAGAATGTATTATTACTAATTTAAACTACTGGGCATTTGTTGGGACCTTTTGCCTCTTTTGGGCTTGTGACCATGAGGCGGCCTCAGGCTGGAGGTTTCCACCCTCCCTCATTACTTCCGCATTCGTGGCCCAACTGAGTTCCCGCGCGCACTCTCTTATCCCTAACTCCACCTCCCCACCTAACCTGAAACCTGCCTAAGACCCTAGTGACAGATGAGATAATCAATTCCCATTGGTTTCTGTTACTTCCTTATCTTCCCCTATATAACTAAGCCTCTGATGGAATAAAGCTGAGTTTTGCTGCGCCCTTGAGGCTGACACATCTCCCGGCTTGGTGTGGTTTTGTTTTTCCCCGGATCTCAGGGGAGGTTGTCCAAGCCGCCAACACTTGCCCTCTCGCTCAGCCCTGGGGATAACAGGCTGGTCCTGCTTGTCCCCCCGCCTTTTTGTTGCTGAAGAGCAACAGGGATTCCTTGCATGACAGAACAAAGTGGTATGATATCACACAAGTAAAAAAGAAAAGAACTCTAGACTGCAGTTTCCATATCAAGCAAAAATATCTTTCAGGAAATACAGATGTTTTCAAAGGAGGGCAACTAAGAGAATTTGTCCCTACCAAAACTACCCTTAACATATGACTAATGGCTGTTCTCTAAACCAAGAAAAAAAAAGATAACAGAAGGCTACAAACCTCAAAAAGGAAATAACATCAAAATGGGTAAAGCTAGAGGCAAATGTAATAGACCACACTCATGAGTTTCTTCAATTATATTACTTGTACAAACTTCTCTATACTTTCTATTCAAAGTCTACATACTTCCTGCTAAAATTAAGTAGAAGAAATGTTTAAGACACTTATATTTTTTTGTTTGTTTTTAAATATTTTTCTTAAGGTATCATTGATATACACTCTATGAAAGTTTCACATGAAAAACAATGTGGTAACTACATTCACCCATATTACCAAGTACCCCCATAATCCATTGAAGTCATTGTCCATCAGTGTACTAACATGCCACAGAATCACTACTTGTCTTCTCTATGCTACACTGTCTTCCCCATGACCCCCCACATACCATGCCTACTAATCATAATATCCCTCAATCCCCTTCTCCCTCCCTCCCCACCTGCCCTCCCCCAGCCAACCCCTTTGGTAACTTCTAGTCCCTTCTTGGACTCTGTGAGTTTGCTGATGTTTTGTTCCTTCGGTTTTCTTTGTTGTTATACTCCACAAATGAGGGAAATCATTTGGCACTTGTCTTTCTCTGCCTGGCTTATTTTACTGAGCATAATACCCTCTAGCTCCATCCATGTTGTTACAAATGATAGGATTTGTTTCTTTCTTATGGCTGAATATTATTCCATTGTGTATATGTACCACCTCTTCTTTATCCATTCATCTAATGATGGACAATTAGGTTGCTTCCATATCTTGGCTAATGTAAATAGTGCTGCAATAAACATAGGGGTACGTATGTCTTTTTGAATCTGGAATCCTGTTTTCTTAGGGTAAATTCCTAGGAGTAGAATTTCCTTGTCAAATGGTATTTCTATTTTTAGTTTTTGAGAAACTTACATATTGCTTTCCACAATGGTTGAACTAGCTTACATTCCCACCAGCACTGTAGGAGGGTTCCCCTTTCTCCGCATCCTCACCATCAGCATTTTTTGTTCTTAGTCATTTCGATGCTGGCCATCCTAAGTGGTGTGAGGTGATATCTCATTGTGGTTTTAATTTGCATTTCCCTGATGATTAGTGATGTGGAGCATCTTTTCATGTGCCTGTTGGCCATGTGAATTTCTTCTTTGGAAAATTGTCTGTTCCATCCTCTGCCCACTTTTTAATTGGGTTATTTGATTTCTGGGTGTTGAGGCATGTGAATTTTTTTAAATATATTTTGGATGTTAAACCCTTGTCAGATATGTTGTTTATAAATATATTCTCCCATATTGTAGAATGCCTTTCTGTTCTGCTGATGGTGTCCTTTGCTGTATGGAAACTTTTTAACTTAATGAAGCCCTACGTGCTCATTTTTGCTTTTGTTTCCCTTTCTCGAGGAGATGCGTTCAGGAAAAAGTTGCTCATGTTTATATTCAAGAGATTTTTGCTGATGTTTTCTTCTAAGAGTTTTATGGTTTCATGACTTACACTCAGGTCTTTGATCTATTTCAAGTTTACTTTTGTGTATGGGATTAGACAATAATCCAGTTTCATTCTCTTTCGTATAGCTGTCCAGTTTTGCCAACACCAGCTGTTGAAGGGGCTGTCATTTCCCCATTGTATGTCCATGGCTCCTTCATCATATATTAATTGACCATATATGCTTGGGTTTATATCTGGGGTCTCTATTCTGTTCCATTGATCTATGGCTCTGTTCTTTTGCCAGTACCAAATTGTCTTGATTACTGTGGCTTTGTAGTAGAGTCTGAAGTCAGGGAGCACAATCCCCCCAGCTTTATTCTTCCTTCTCAGGATTGCTTTGGCTATTCGGGGTCTTTTATGGTTCCATATGAATTTTAGAACTATTTTCTATAGTTCATTTAAGAATGTTGTTGGTGATGGACAGTGACTTTGAATGGGTATGTGGGGGGGACTTGGTGAAGGGGGGAACCTAGTAAACATAATGTCCTTCATGTAATTGTAGATTAATGATACCAAAATAAAATTAATTTAAAAAAAGAATGTTGTTGGTATTTTGAGAGGGATTGCATTGAATCTGTAGATTGCTATAGGCAGGATGGTCATCTTGACAATATTAATTTTTTCTATCCATGAGCATGAGATATATTTCCATTTATTGGTATCTTCGTTAATTTCTCTCATGAGTGTCTTGTAGTTTTAAGGGTATAGGTCTTTCACTTCCTTGGTTAGGTTTATTCTTAGGTATTTTATTCTTTTTGGTGCAATTGTGAATGGAATTGTTTTCCTGATTTCTCTTTCTGCTAGTTCATTGTTGGTGTATAGGAATGCAATAGATTTCTGTGTATTCATTTTGTATCCTGCAATTTTGCTGAATTCAGATATTACATCTATTAGTTTTGAAGTCGATTCTTTAGGGTTATTTATGTTCAATATCATGTCATCTGCAAACAGTGACAGTTTAACTTGTTCCTTACCAATCTGGATGCCTTTATTTCTTTGTGTTGTCTAATTGCTGTGGCTAGGACCTCCAGAACTATGTTGAATAAAAGTGGCAAGAGTTGCCATCCTTGTGTTTTTTCCTGATCTTAAAGGAAAAGCTTTCACCTTCTTACTGTTAAGAATGATTTTGGCTGTGGGTTTGTCATATATGACCTTTATTGTGTTGAGATACTTGCCCTCTATACCCATTTTGTTGAGAGTTTTTATCATGAATAGATGTTGACTTTTGTCAAATGCTTTTTCTGCATATATGGAGATGTTCATGTGGTTTTTGTCCTTCTTTTTGTAGATGTGGTGTGTGATGTTGATGGATTTTCAAATATTGTACCATCCTTTCATCCCTAGAATAAATCCTACTCAGTCATGATGGATGGTGTTTTTTTATGTAATTTTTAATTTCATTTGGTGATATTTTGTTGAGTATTTTTGCATGTATGTTCACCAGGGATATTGGTCTGTAATTTTCTTGTTTTCTAGTGGCTTCACCTGGTTTTGGTATTAGTATCAGTGTGATGCTTGTCTCATAGAATGAGTTTGGAAGTATTCCCTGCTCTTCTACTTTTTGGAAAACTTTAAGGAGGATGGGTATTAGGTCTTCCCCAAATGTTTGATAAAATTCATTGGTGAAGCCATCTGGTCCAGGGAATTTGTTCTTAGGCAATTTTGTGATAACCAATTGAATATCATTTCTGGTAATTGGTCTATTCAGATTTTGTGTTTCTTCCTGGGTCAGCCTTGGAAAGTTGTATTTTTCTAGAAACTTGTCCATTTTTCCTAGTTTATCCAGTTGGTTAGCGTATAACTTTTCATAGTATTCTCTAATAATTCTTTGTATTTCTATGGTGTCCATAGTGATTTTTCCTTTCTCATTTCTGATTCTGTTTATGTGTGTAGACTCTTTTTTTCTTGATAAGTCTGGCTAGGGGTTTATCTACTTTGTTTATTTTCTTGAAGAACCAGCTACTCATTACTTTGAATCTTTCTATTGTTTTATTCTTCTCAATTTATTTATTTCTGCTCTGATCTTGATTATGTCTCTCTTTCTACTGACTTTGGGCCTCATTTATTTTTCTTTTACTAGTTTTGTTAATTGTGAGTTTAGACTGCTCATATGGGATTGTTCTTCTGTCCTGAGGTAGGCCTGTATTGCAAAATATTTCCCTCCTACCACAGCCTTTGCTTCATCCCACTGAATTTGCAGTGTTGAATTATACTCTTCATTTGTCTCCATATATTGCTTCATCTCTGTTTTTATTTGGCCATTGATTGATTGATTATTTAGGAGCATGTTGTTATCCCTCCATGTGTTTCTGGGGTTTTCGTTTTCTTTGCATAATTTATTTCTAGTTTCATGCCTTTTTGATCTGAGAAGCTGGTTGGTACAATTTCAATCTTTTTGAATTTACTGAGGCTCTTTTTGTGGCCTAGTATATGAACACTTCTTGAAAATGTTCCATGTGCACTTGAGAAGAATGTGTATCCTGCTGATTTTCGTTGGAGTGTTCTGTAGATGTCTGTTAGGTCCATCTGTTCTAATGTGTTGTTCAGTGCCTCTGTTTCCTTGCCTATTTTCTGTCTGGTTGATCTGTCCTTTGGAGTGAGTGGTGCATTGAAGTCTCCTAAAATCAATGCATTGTATTCTATTTCCCCCTTCAATTCTTTTTTATTTATTTATATATTTTTTAATTTTTTTATTGAAGGGTAGTTGACAACAGTATTACATTACATTAGTTTCAGGTGTACAACACAGTGATTCAACATGATAATTCTAGGTACCAGCTATCACCATACCAAGTTGTTACAATATTTTGACTATATTCCTTATGCTATACATTACATCCCAGTTACTTATTTATTTTACAATTGGAAGTGTGTTTATATATATATATATTTTTTTTTGTGAGGGCATCTCTCATATTTATTGATCAAATAGTTGTTAACCACAATAAATTTCTGTATAGGGGGGTCAATACTCAATGCACAATCATTAATCCACCCCAAGCCTAATTTTCGTCAGTCTCCAATCTTCTGATGCATAACGAACAAATTCTTACATGGAGTACAAATTCTTACATAGTGAATAAGTTACATGGTGAACAGTGCAAGGGCAGTCATCACAGAAGCTTTCGGTTTTGTTCATGCATTATGAACTATACACAGTCAGTTCAAATATGAATATTCATTTGATTTTTAAACTTGATTTATATGTGGATACCACATTTCTCTATTATTATTATTTTTAATAAAATGCTGAAGTGGTAGGTAGATATGGGATAAAGGTAGAAAACAGAGTTTATTGTTGTAAGAGAGCAAATGTAGATGATCAGGTGTGTGCCTGTAGACTATGTGTTAATCCGAGCTAGACGAGGGCAATAAACATCCATGTATGCAGAAGATTTCTCTCAGAACATGAGGGGGGAGGTTCTAAGCCTCACCTCTGCTGCTCCCCATTTTCTCACCAGATGGCCCCCTGCGACTGTGCCTGTCTTAGGTTGTTCCTCCCTTGAGGAATCTTACCCGTCTCTGGCTAACCAGTCATCTTCCGGGGCCATACAGGGAAATGTTAAGTTGGTAAGTGAGAGAGAAGCCTTATTGTTTGAAAAGGTTAGCTTTTTACTTCTTTGCATATTTATGCCGTGTGGCTTCTATGCCCAGCATTTGTCTTGAGGTGTCTTTACCACTTGGAAGAATTATGATACTTGGTAAATTCGACATGTGGCACGAGTTCTATTTAAAGGTTGTGATTAGGTAGGAAGAAGAAAAGCTACAGAAGTAGCAGGCAGAAGAAAACCTGGGAAGATTGATTATTTCTTTGACATATCTTCTTGTAGAGTAACTTCAGCATGGATAGGTTTTAAACTACTAATTAAATTGTGCACACACATTAACATAATAGGAATATAGTTACCTAAACAAAGCATACCTTTAATTACCAGCCATCTCCAGTGAAACCAAGAAAACCAGTTAGGCACCTTAGGCATTTGTGAAAACTTATCTATGATATGGTGGATATTGTCCGACTGAACTTAAACAGTCTGAGAGAATTCAGATAAACTACAACAACACATTCCTGGGGACTGTTCATATCCCATATGTTTTTTAACGATAAATAGTCTGTGGTTGTAAGATTTTGGAGTGCTACAATTTGCACTTCTCCTAATTCTTGGTTGAGTTCCAACAGTATAGATCCAGTCCAATTTTTTGTTTTACTGTATGCACAGGCCAGCTTAGATATCTCCTTCATCATTCCCATGGCAAGTCCAGGAACTGGTGGGATGAGTGCATCTATACCTGTGACAGTGCGTGGATCTTTGTTGGAGTTTTTTTTTTTTTGCTGATCATCTTCTGTCATGAGTCTTCCCGAGAGTGCTGATGTTGGAAGTTCTTTTTCATATCGTATCTTAGTTCATTTTCGGGGTAGCCAAATTAGGCTTTGATCCTCTATATAAACACAAACAGACCCTTTGCCTACACTTTTATACGCCCTTTATATCATTGTGTAGAACTCATTAGAGGTCACCACATAGGAACTGCTTTTTTTTTTTTTAATCATTAATCTACACTTACATGACGAATACTTTGTTTACTAGGCTCTCCCCTATACCAGGTCCCCCCTATATACTCCTTTACAGTCACTGTCCATCAGCGTAGCAAACTGTTGTAGAATCACTACTTGTCTTCTCTGTGTTGTACAGCCCTCCCCTTTCTCCCACCCCGCTATGGATGCTAATCTTAATACCCCTCTTTTTCTGCCCCCCCTTATCCCTCCCTACACACCCATCCTCCCCAGTCACTTTCCCTTTGGTACCTGTTAGTCCATTCTTGAGTTCTGTGATTCTGTTGCTGTTTTGTTCCTTAAGTTTTTCCTCTGTTCTTATATTCCACAGATGAGTGAAATCATTTGGTATTTCTCTTTCTCTGCTTGGCTTGTTTCACTTAGCATAATACCCTCCAGCTCCATCCATGTTGCTGCAAATGGTTGGATTTGCCCTTTTCTTATGGCTGAGTAGTATTCCATTGTGTATATGTACCACATCTTCTTTATCCATTCATCTATCGATGGACATTTAGGTTGCTTCCAATTCTTGGCTATTGTAAATAGTGCTGGGATAAACATAGGGGTACATTGGTCTTTCTCATACTTGATTGCTGCATTCTTAGGGTAAATTCCTAGGAGTGCAATTCCTGGGTCAAATGGCATGTCTGTTTTGAGCATTTTGATGTGCCTCCATACTGCTTTCCACAATGGTTGAACAAGTTTACATTCCCACCAGCAGTGTAGGAGGGTTCCCCTTTCTCCACAGAATCGCCAACATTTGTTGTTGTTTGTCTTTTGGATGGCAGCGATCCTTACTGGTGTGAGGTGATACCTCATTGTAGTTTTAATTTGCATTTCTCTGATAATTAGCGATGTGGAGCATCTTTTCATGTGTCTGTTGGCCATCTGTATTTCTTTTTTGGAGAACCGTCTGTTCAGTTCCTTTGCCCATTTTTTAATTGGGTTATTTGTTTTTTGTTTGTTGAGGCGTGTGAGCTCTTTATATATTCTGGACGTCAAGCCTTTATCGGATGTGTCATTTTCAAAGATATTCTCCCATACTGTAGGGTTCCTTTTGGTTCTATTGATGGTGTCTTTTGCTGTACAGAAGCTTTTCAGCTTAATATAGTCCCACTTGTTCATTTTTGCTGTTGTTTTCCTTGCCCGGGGAGATATGTTCAAGAAGAGGTCACTCATGTTTATGTCTAAGAGGTTTGTGCCTATGTTTTCTTCCAAGAGTTTAATGGTTTCATGACTTACATTCAGGTCTTTGATCCATTTTGAGTTTACTTTTGTATATGGGGTTAGACGATGGTCCAGTTTCATTCTCCTACATGTAGCTGTCCAGTTTTGCCAGCACCATCTGTTGAAGAGACTGTCATTTCGCCATTGTATGTCCATGGCTCCTTTATCAAATATTAATTGACCATATCTGTCTGGTTTAATGTCTGGATTGTCTAGTCTGTTCCATTGGTCTGTGGCTCTGTTCTTGTGCCAGTACCAAATTGTATTGATTACTATGGCTTTATAATAGAGCTTGAAGTTGGGGAGTGAGATCCCCCCTACTTTATTCTTCTTTCTCAGGATTGCTTTGGCTATTTGGGGTCTTTGGTGGTTCCATATGAATTTTTGAATTATTTGTTCCAGTTCATTGAAGAATGTTGCTGGTAGTTTCATAGGGATTGCATCAAATCTGTATATTGCTTTGGGCAGGATGGCCATTTTGACGATATTAATTCTTCCTAGCCATGAGCATGGGATGCGTTTCCATCTGTTAGTGTCCCCTTTAATTTCTTTTAAGAGTGACTTGTAGTTTTCAGAATATAAGTCTTTCACTTCTTTGGTTAGGTTTATTCCTAGGTATTTTATTTTTTTTTATGCAATCGTGAATGGAGTTGTTTTCCTGATTTCTCTTTCTGTTGGTTCATTGTTGGTATATAGGAAAGCCACAGATTTCTGTGTGTTGATTTTGTATCCTGCAACTTTGCTGTATTCCGATATCTGTTCTAGTAGTTCTGGGGTGGAGTCTTTAGGGTTTTTTATGTACAGTATCATGTCATCTGCAAATAGTGACAGTTTGACTTCTTCTTTGCCAATCTGGATTCCTTGTATTTTTTTGTTTTGTCTGATTGCCATGGCTAGGACCTCCAGTACTATGTTAAATAACAGTGGGGAGAGTGGGCATCCCTGTCTAGTTCCCGATCTCAGCGGAAATGCTTTCAGCTTCTCACTATTCAATATAATGTTGGCTGTGGGTTTTTCATAGATGGCCTTTATTATGTTGAGGTACTTGCCCTCTATTCCCATTTTGCTGAGAGTTTTTTTCATGAATGGATGTTGAACTTTGTCAAATGCTTTTTCAGCATCTATGCAGATGATCATGTGGTTTTTGTCTTTCTTTTTGTTGATGTGGTGGATGATGTTGATGGACTTTCGAATGTTGTGCCATCCTTGCATCCCTGGGATGAATCCCACTTGGTCATGGTGTATGATCCTTTTGATGTATTTTTGAATTCGGTTTGCTAAAATTTTGTTGAGTATTTTTGCGTCTATGTTCATCAGGGATATTGGTCTGTAGTTTTCTTTTTTGGTGGTGTCTTTGCCTGGTTTTGGTATTAGGGTGATGTTGCCTTCATAGAATGAGTTTGGGAGTATTCCCTCCTCTTCTATTTCTTGGAAAACTTTAAGGAGAATGGGTATTATGTCTTCCCTGTATGTCTCATAAAATTCCGAGGTAAATCCATCTGGCCCGGGGGTTTTGTTCTTTGGTAGTTTTTTTATTACCGCTTCAATTTCTTTGCTGGTAATTGGTCTGTTTAGATTTTCTGCTTCTTTCTGGGTCAGTCGTGGAAGGTTGTATTTTTCTAGGAAGTTGTCCATTTCTCCTAGGTTTCCCAGCTTGTTAGCATATAGGTTTTCATAGTATTCTCTTATAATTCTTTGTATTTCTGCGGGGTCCGTCGTGATTTTTCCTTTCTCGTTTCTGATGCTGTTGATTTGTGTTGACTCTCTTTTCCTCTTAATAAGTCTGGCTAGAGGCTTATCTATTTTGTTTATTTTCTCGAAGAACCAGCTCTTGGTTTCATTGATTTTTGCTATCGTTTTATTCTTCTCAATTTTATTTATTTCTTCTCTGATCTTTATTATGTCCCTCCTTCTGCTGACCTTAGGCCTCATTTGTTCTTCTTTTTCCAATTTCGATAATTATGACATTAGACTGTTCATTTGGGATTGCTCTTCCTTTTTTAAATATGCTTGGATTGCTATATACTTTCCTCTTAAGACTGCTTTTGCTGTGTCCCACAAAAGTTGGAGTTTAGTGTTGTTGTTGTCATTTGTTTCTATATATTGCTGGATCTCCATTTTGATTTGGTCAGTGATCCATTGATTATTTAGAAGCGTGTTGTTTAGCCTCCATGTGTTTGTGAGCCTTTTTGCTTTCTTTGAACAGTTTATTTCTAGTTTAATGCCTTTGTATTCTGAAAAGTTGGTTGGTAGGATTTCAATCTTTTGGAATTTACTGAGTCTCTTTTTGTGTCCTAGTATGTGGTCTATTCTGGAGAATATTCCATGTGCACTTGAGAAGAATGTGTATCCTGTTGCTTTTGGATGTAGAGTTCTGTAGATGTCTATTAGGTCCATCTGTTCTAGTGTGTTGTTCTGTGCCTCTGTGTCCTTACTTATTTTCTGTCTGGTGGATCTGTCCTTTGGAGTGAGTGGTGTGTTGAAGTCTCCTGGAATGAATGCATTGCGTTCTATTTCCTCCTTTAGTTCTATTAATATTTGTTTCAGGTATGTTGGTGCTTCTGTATTGGGTGCATATATATTTATAATGGTTATATCCTCTTGATGGACTGAGCCCTTTATCATTATGTAATGTCCTTCTTTGTCTTTTGTTACTTTCTTTATTTTGAAGTCTGTTTTGTCTGATACCAGAATTGCAACACCTGCTTTCTTCTCTCTGTTGTTTGCTTGAAATATCTTTTTCCATCCCTTGACTTTAAGTCTGTGCGCGTCTTTGCATTTGAGGTGAGTCTCTTGTAAGCAGCATATGGATGGATCTTGCTTTTTTTATCCATTCTATTACTCTGTGTCTTTTGATTGGTGCATTCAGTCCATTTACATTTAGGGTGATTATTGAAAGGTATGAATTTATTGCCATTGCAGGCTTTAAGTTTGTGGTTACCAAAGGTTTAGGGTTAGCTTCTTTACTATCTTACTGTCTAACTTAACTCGCTTGTTGAGCTATTATAAATACAGTCTGATGATTCTTTATTTCTCTCCCTTCTTATTCCTTCTCCTCCATTCTTCATATGTTGGGTGTTTTGTTGTGTGCTCTTTTTAGGAGTGCTCCCATCTAGAGCAGTCCCTGTAGGATGCCCTGTAGAGGTGGTTTGTGGGAGGCAAATTCCCTCAACTTTTGTTTGTCTGGGAATTGTTTAATCCCTCCTTCATATTTAAATGATATTCATGCTGGATACAGTAGTCTTGATTCGAGGCCCTTCTGTTTCGTTGCATTAAGTATATCATGCCATTCTCTTCTGGCCTGTAGGGTTTCTGTTGAGAAGTCTGATGATAGCCTGATGGGTTTTCCTTTGTAGGTAACCTTTTTTTTCTCTCTGTCTGCCTGTAATACTTTGTCCTTGTCTTTGATCTTTGCCATTTTAATTATTATGTGTTTTGGTGTTGCCCTCCTTGGATCCCTTGTCATGGGAGTTCTGTGTACCTCTGTTGTCTGAGAGGCCATTTCTTCCCCTAGTTTTGGGAAATTTTCAGCAATTATTTCTTCAAAGACATTTTCTATCCCCTTTTCTTTCTCTACTTCTTCTGGAATACCTATAATTCTTATATTGTTCCTTGTCATTTGGTCACTCAGCTCTCTTAAAATTCTTTCATTCCTGGAGATCCTTTTATCTCTCTCTGCATCAGCTTCTCTGCGTTCCTGTTCTCTGTTTTCTAGTCCATTAATGGTCTCTTGCATCTCGTCCATTCTGTTTTGAAGTCCTTCCAGAGCTTGTTTTATTTCTGAATTCTCCTTCCTTAGTTCTTGCATATTTCTCTGCAAGTCCATCAGTATGGTTATGACTTTTGTTTTGAATTCTTTTTCAGGAAGACTGGCTAAATCTATCTCCCCAGATTCCTTCTCAGGGGAAGATGTAGCAGATGCTGAAGCTGTCTGGGTTAGTCTTGTCTGGATCATATTTTTTTGCCTTTTCATGTTGACAGGTGCTATTGACTGTCAGCTGGGAGGGCCAAAATTTTCACTTGCTACTGGCCTTTCTTTACTGGGACAACTGCGACCCCTAGTGGCTTGTATTGCGTAATTGCATGTAGAGTGGGTCTTTGTGTCTTGCCTGGCCGGAAGGGAGAAATTTCCCTTTCTGTGGGCGGAATTTGTCTCAGGCTGCTTCTCTGCTTTCGCAGCGCCCGGTGGGGTAATGGATGGGGGTGCTGCTTGACTGTTTGCCTCCATGAGGGGTCTCAGAGCTGTTGCCCCGGGGGTTAGTGCATCCGGTTTTCCCTGTAATTTCCAGCTGCTGTACTGTGACCTGGGTTGTTTCCGTCAAGCTGTTAAGTCCCTGTCCCTTTAAGACTTCCAAAAAGCCCCTGCTTTTCTTTGTCACAGGGGCATCAGCTTTGGCACCCGCTCATAGGTCTTACTCCCTTTTCCCCCAGTATCCAGGGCCCCCTGGGCACGTACTGTGTCTGCGCTCTGGCCCGGATGGCTGGGGCTGGGTGTTCGGCAGTCCTGTGCTCCGTCTCCCTCCCGCTCTGCCTATTCTTCTCCCGCCAGGAGCTGGGGGGATGGGTGCTCGGGTCCCGCAGGGCCGGGGCTTGTATCTTAGCCCTTTCACCAGGCGCTGGGTTCTCGCTGGTGTAGCTGCAGTCTGGCCACTGTCCTGCATCTTCTGGTCTCTCTTTTAGGTCTAGTTGTGTTTGTTGTATTTTCAAAAGTATATATGTTTTTGGGAGGAGATTCCCACTGTCCTACTCACGCCGCCATGTTGGCTCCGCCCCTCCTTCAATTCTTTTATTATTTGTTTCACATATGTAGGTGCTCTTGTGTTGGGTGCACAGATATTTATAACGGTTATATCCTCCTGGACTGAACCCTTTATCATTATGCAATGTCCTTCTTTGTCTCTTGTACTTTCTTTGTTTGGAAGTCTCTTTTGTCTAATACAAGTGTTGCAACTCCTACTTTTTTCTCCCTATTAGCTGCATGAAATATCTTTTTCCATCCCTTCACTTTAAGTCTGTGTATGTCTTTGGGATTAAAGTGAGTCTCTTGTAGGCAGCATATAGATGGTTCTTGTTTTTTTATCCATTCAGTGTCTCTGCATATTTTGACTGGTACATTCAGACCATTTACATTTAGGGTGATTATCGATAGGTATATACTTATTGCCATTTCAGGCTTTAGATTTGTGGTTACTAAAATTCAAGGGTAACTTCTTTACTATCAGTTAACTTAGCTCACTTAGTATGCTATTATAAACACAATATAAGGGTTCTTTTTTCTTTTTCCCTCCTTTTTCTTCCTCCTCCATTCTTCATATATTAGGTATCATATTTTGTACTGTTTGTCTATCCCTTGAGTGACTTTTGGGGTGGTTGATTTGAATTTGCATCACCTTAATAAGTAAATGGTCTACTTTCTTTACTCTGGTGTATTTCTTCCGGTGATAGCTATTTAGCCTCGGGAACACTTCCATATATAGCAGTCCCTCTAAAATACACTGTAGAGATGTTTTGTGGTATGTAAATTCTCTCAGCTTTTGCTTATCTGGAAATTGTTTAATCCTCCTTCAAATTTAAATGATAATCTTGCTGGGTATAGCATTCTTGGTTGAAGGCTTTCTGCTTCATTGAATTAAGTACATCATGTCTCTCCCCTCTGGTCTGTAACATGTCTGTTGAGACATTTGATGATAGCCTGATGGGTGTTCCATTCTATGTGATCTTTTTTCTCTCTCCTGCTGCTTTTAATACTCTGTCCTTGTCCTTGATCTTTGCCATTTTAATTATTATATGTCTTGTTGCTGTCTTCCTTAGGTCCCTTGTATTGGGAGATCTGTGCACCTCCATGGCCTGAGAGACTATCTCCTTCCCCAGATTGGGGAAGTTCTCAGCAATTACCTCCTCAGAGACACTTTCTATCCCTTTCTCTCTCTCTTCTTCTGTTACCCCTATATTGAATATATGGTTCCATTTGGATTGGTCACACAGTTCTCCCAATATTTTCATTCCTAGAGATCCTTTTTTCTCTCTGTGCCTCAGCTTCTTTGTATTTCTCTTCTCTAACTTCTATTTCATTTACCATCCCCTCTACTTTTTCTAATCTGCTTTTAAATCCCTCTATTGTATGTTTCACTTCAGATATTGTATTCTTTAATGATTGCATCTCATTCCTGAATTCTTCCCTGAGTTCTTGAATATTTTTCTGTCCCTCCATGAGCATGTTTATGATTTCTATTTTGAAATATCTTTCAGAAAGATTGATGAGTTCAGTTTCACTTGATCCTTATTGTGGTGGTTGTGGGATTTGGGTTTGAACCAGGTTCCTTTGACATTTCATATTTGTATGTGGCATCCTCTAGTGCCCAGAAGCTCTACTCTCTGGAGCTGCTCAGCCCCTGGATCAATGGTGGGGATTGCAAGGCAGCAGCATATTTTCCTGTTGGGAGGAAAGAACTGTTACTTGATTCCTGGCTACAGTGCTTGTCTCCACTGCCAGGGACAGTGGGCTGAGCATGCAGGTAGAAGCCTCTATGCTTTGCATTTATAGCTGCCATAGGCAGGGCCTCCCTCTGTCTGGCCTGGCCCAAGAGTGGAAGCCTTGAGCCAGTGGCAGCCAGAAGGAAGGCACAACAGGCTTCTGGCCAGGAGTTTATGCACAGCAGGCTGCATATCATGGTGGGGGGCCCTCAGAGCACCATAGTCAGCCAGCTGGATGGAGCACCTGAAGCTCTTTAATGTTCCCAACCCGCTGGGCAGAGTGCCCCCAGACAATTTTGTCCACCTGTCCTTTCTTCTGAGCAGGAAGCTCTGTACAATCCTAGCTCCTTTAGCAGCCCTCTCTCTGTTATAAAGTCTCTCAGACTGCCCACCTTTCTTTTATCCCAGAGTGGCCAGATGTGGATCCCTGTTTTCCACAAGTGACTGGAATCTCATTCTCTCCAACTTTTCCACCTGTCTTAGCTTTCCAACCCCACTAATCTCAAGAACATCATGTAATGTAGGTTCATGCTCCCAGAGAAGATCTCCAGGGCTGGGTGTTCAGCAGTCCTAGTCTTTCACCCACTCCCTGCCCCATTTCTTTTCCTCCTGCAGTGAACTGGGGTGAGGGAACGTCTTGGATCCCACCAGATCACAGCTTTGGTACTTTACCATTTGCCATGAGGTCTGTTCTTTTCTCCAGGTGTATACAGTCTGGTGCATCCTTCTTTTCTGTTGCTCTTTCAGGATTAGTTGTACTTGCTATATTTTCATATTATATGTGGTTTTGGGAGGAGATTTCTGTCTCACCTCTCATGCTGCCATCTTTAATCCTCAAGACACTTATATTTAAAACGTTGGAGGGATAAATGGACTTAAATGGAGATAAGTAGTTTGGAATGGTAAAACATCAATGCTAGTAGACTGATAATTTATGCATTATATTGTAATACCTACATAAATCATTAAAAATAAACTACACTAATCAACATACTCATAAGAGAATAAGTAAATCAATATGGAATCCTAAGAAAATGTTTATGTATCCTATAGGAAAACAATGAAAGAGAAATAGAAAACAAACTGAAAACAAGCAATACAGTGGCAGACTTAAGCCCTAACATGTTAATACTGACCTTATATGTAAAATGTCCAAATACACCAGTGAGGGAGGGAGGTCTAAGGTGGTGGCATAAAAAGAGCCTAACCACACTTCCTCCCACATGCACACCAAATCTACACCTATGCACAGAGAAATTCCTCCTCAGGAAGAACTCAGGGCAAACTGAACACCTGCTCTAGAAGGGACATAAATATCACATAAAAGAATGACGAGAAACATGGTAATGGCTGGAACTACACTCCCAATGCAGTCGCCTGAAGTATAAAGGGATTTCACTGGGGAACCCAAGTGCAGATTTGCCTGTCTTGGGGAATAGGAAAAAAGAAACACTGTTTAAAGTGCAACTATAATATAAGTGAAGAAAGTCAATTTTCTGAAATAAAACACCTGCTCAATGACAGGGAAACTGTTAGACTTCTCTCTGAGATTGGAGGTGCTGGTCAGTGCCATTGTTTATGTTGTCCCTGCACATGGATAGCACAGATGGGTTAAGGGTCTGGATGCATTCACCAGTTCCAGGTATAACCTGAGGCAATCATCCAGGTACCCTGATTTGCACCCCTTCTGCCTCTGGTAGTCATGCTGTTTGTGTGGCAATCTGTCAGAATTCACCAGATTCTCCCCATCTGTACCCCTCTGCCCCTTACTACCCATCTCTCAGGTACTCCACCAGTGCATCCCTGACCAAGTGTTCATTAGGAGACCTTGGGAGAGTGACCCCCAACCCCTGGCCACCCCACTAGCATGGGCCCAGCCAGCACCCACCCAGGAGCCCACCAAACTACAAGGGACATAAACATCACATAACGGGATATCAAATATCACCCCCACACCACTGGCTACACTGCCAATGTGGCCCCATCCCAGCACCCACCCAGGGACCCCCTGGGTCATATACCTCTGACGCTGCACCCACCCATGACTCCAGCACTGGGACACAACTGGCTTGTGCTCAACTGTCTTCCAGCCAGCCAGACGAAACCAGTAGACAAATGCAATCTACCAAGGTGATGTTTCTACACAAGGCCATATGTTTAAGACTGGAAGAGGTAGTCCTTTTGTCTAACGTATAAAAATAAACACACAAATAAAATGAAGATAAATACACTCCAAACAAAAGAACAGACAAAAGTACAGAAAAAGAACTAAAGGATATGTGGAGTCCACCAATCTACCTGATAAAGTATTCAAAGTAATAGTTATATAGAAGTCCACCAGACTTGGAGAAAGATAGATGAACTCAAGGAGGACTTGAACAAAAAGAAAATTTTTTTAAAAAAACAGTGTTGAAGAATACAATAAATGAGATGAAAAATACACTCATCAGAGGGAATCAGCAGCAGATTAGAGGATACAGAAGACAGATCCGTGATCTGCAAGATGGTAATGCAAAGCATGCAAGCTGAACAGCAGGAATAAAAATAAATAAAAAGAAATAGGATAGTTTAAGGGATATCTGGGACAATATCAAACATACTAACATTCACATTATAGGAGTCCCAGAAGGAGAAGAGAAAGAAAGGGGTAGAAGATGTACTTGGAGATATAACAAGAGTTCACTAACCTGTCTGAAGGAAACAAACATCCAAGTCCAGGAATTACAGACAGGACCAAACAAAATAAACCCAAGGATGTTCACACCAAGAAACATAATAAATAAAATGTCAAAGATTAAAGAGAAACTCTTGAAAGTAGTGAGAAAAGCAAAGAGTTATGTACAAGGAAAACCCCATAAGACTATCAGCTGATTCTTCAGCATAAACTCTACAGGCCAGAAGTGAGTGGAATGATATATTCAAAGTACTGAAAGGAAAAAAAAAACCTACAACCAAGAATACTCTACCCAGCAGGATTATTATTTAGAATTAAAGAATAAATAAAGAATTTTCCAGATAAGTAGAAGTTAAAGGAGTTCACCACCAAGAAACCAGCCTTACAAGAAATGTGAGGACATTTTTAAGAGAAAAGGAAAAGATCATCATTAAAAGCAAGAAAATTATGAAAAAAAATCACTGGTAAAAATAACATACAGCTAAGATGATAGATGAATCATTTTAAAAGGTAGAATGAAGATTAAAAGACAAAAATAGTAAATCAATCACTTCTAAAAATCAGTTAAGGGAATCACTAAATTAAAAGGTGTAGAAATGACATACAAAAATGTGGAAGAGGGCAGTAAAAAAATGTGGTGCTATTAGAATACATTCAAACGTAAGTGAGCATCAACTTAAATGGATTGCTTATATATGTAGGATGTCATATATGAACCCCATGGTAACCACAAACCAAAATCTATAATAGATACACAAAAACAAAGAGAAAAGATTTGAACCATAACAGACAGTCATTATGCACAAGGGAAAAGAGTGAAAGAAGAAAGAATCAGAGATAAAAGAAAAACAACCAGAACACATTTAACAAAATGGCAATATGTACATACATATCAATAACTATTTGAATGTAAATAGACTACGTGCTCCAATCAAAAGACATAAGGTGAGTGAATGGATAAAAAAAACAAGATCCATCTATACGCTGTCTATAAGAGATTCACTTCAAACCTAAACACATACACAGACTGAAAATGAAAGGATGGGAAAAAATGTTTCATTCAAATGGAAATGAAAAAAAAGAAACCTGAGGGAGCAGAACTTACATCAGACCAAGACTTTAAAACAAATACCCTAACAAGAGACATGGAAGGGCATTACATAATGATAAATGACTCAATCAAGCAAGAAGATATAACAATTGCAAATGTCTACACACCTAGCAGACAAGCACCAAAATATATAAAAGCAAATACTGACAATAATACAATAATAGAAGGGGACTATAACACCCCACTTACATTTATGGATAGATTATCCAGGCAGAAAATCAACAAGGAAACTGTGACTTCGAATGACACAGTACATCAAATGGACCTAACAGATATATACAGAACACTACATCCAAAATAGTGGAACACACATTCTTTTCAAGTGCACACGGGAACATTCTCCAGAATAGATCATGTTAGGCCACAAAGCAAGTCTCAATAAATTTAAGAAGATTTGATTCATACAAAATATATTTTCTGACCATATGGTTTTAAACTGGAAATCAATTACAAGAGAAAAACGGGAAAAATAAAGAAACAAGTGGAGGACAAAGCAAAAAGTTTGGAGAAGGAAGGAAATAATAAAGATTAGACCAGAAATAAATTAAATATACACCAAAAAAATACAGTACAAAAGATCAATAAAACTTACAGCTGGTTCTTTGAAAGGATAAACAAAATTGATAAACATTTAGCTAGACTCACCAGTAAGAAAAGGGGCAGGACTCAAAATCAGAAATGAAAGAGTAGAATTTATACCCAGCACCACAGAAATATGTAAGAGACTACTATGAAAAAATTACATGCAACAAATTGGACAACACAGAAGAAGTGGATAAATTCCTAAAATACACAATATCCCAAGACTTAACCAAGGGAGAAATAGAAAATCTGTACAGACTGATTACTAGTAATAAAATTGAATCAGTAATTTAAAAAATCTCTCAATGAACAGAAGTCCAGTACGAGATGGCTTTACAAGTGAATTCTACCAAATGTTTAAAGAGTTAACACCTTTCCTACTCAAACTACTCCAAAAAATTGAAGAGGGAGGGAAACTTCCAGACTCATTCTATACGGCCAGCATCACCTAATACCAAAACCAGACAAAGACACTATAAAAAAAGAAAATTATGGACCAATATTCCCAATGCACATAGATGGAAAAAACCTCAACAAAATATAGCAAATTGAATTTTAAAATATATTAAAAGGATCACTCACCAAAATCAAGTGGTATTTATTCTAGGGATGCAAGGATGTTTCAGTATCCACAAATCAATCAGTGTGATACACCACATTAACAAAAGGAAGGATAAAAACCATGTGATCATCTTAATAGATGCTGTAAAAACATTTGATAAAATTCAACATCCTTTCATGATAAAAACTCTCAACAATGTGGGTATAGAGTGACCATACTTCAGCATAATAAACCCACAGCTAACATCATACTCAATGGTGAGAATCTGAATGCTTTTCCTCTAAGATCAGGAATAAGGCAAGGATGCCCAGTCTCACCGATTTTATTCAACATAGTATTGGAAGTTCTAGCCATCTCAATTAGAGAAGAAAAAGAAAAAAAGCAACCAAATTGGTAAGGAAGTAGTAAAATCGTCACTGTTTGCTGATGACATGATATATATATAAAACCTTAAAAATCTCCACCAAAGCACTATTAGAATTAATAAATGAACTCAGTAATGTCACATGATACAAAGTCAATATACAGAAATGGTTTCATTTTTATATACAAATAAAGAATGCTGTTATTTGTGACAACACAGATAGACTTAGAGGGTATTATATTAAGTGAAGTAAGTCAGACAGAGTAGTACAAATACCATATGATTTCACTTGTATGTGGAATATAAAAAACAAAACAAATGAACAAGCAAATAAAACAAACAGACTCATGAACACAGGGAATGGACTTATTATTATACAGGAGAAAGGGTCAGAGGATGGGCATAATAGTTGAAGGGAATAAAGAGGTACAAACTTCCAATTATAAAATAAATTAGTTATGTGAATGCAAGTACAGCATAAGAATATAGCCAACAATACTGTAATTTCTTTGCATGTTAACAAATGGCAACTACACTTATTATTATGAGCAGTTAGTAATGTATATGTTTGCTGAATCACTATTTTATACATTTGAAAATAATGAAATATTGTATATCAATTATATTTCAATAAAATTTTTAATCAAAAATAAAAATATATACTGTTTGGAAGGAACTTCAAATACAACACAAAGGCAGGCTGGAAGTAAAATGATGGGATAAGATATACAATGCAATCATTAATTTCAAAAAGAAGTAATGACTATATTTATATCAAAAAATGTAACTGAGTGAAGAAGATTACTACAAAGATAAACATATATGATAAAATGATCAATCCACCAGGAAGACAACTAATCTAAAATGTATATATATCAAATTCACCAGGAAGACTAGTCTAAAATGTATATACACCAAACAACATAATCTCAAAATATATGAAACAAAAACTCATAGAGCAGAAAGAAGATACAAATTCACAATTAAATTTAGAGGATTCAACACTCACTCACAGCGAGTAATAAAATTACTAGAGAGAAATTCAACAAGGTTATAGAAAAACTTAACACAATGAACTCATGAGATCTGATTTACATAGAACACTCCATCTGTCAACAACAGAATGCACTTTTTTCAAGAGTCAATGGAAAATTCACTAAGATTGACCATATCTTGATCCACAAAACAAACAAGCAAAAACTCTAGCAAACATAAAAAATTGAAATCAAACAGAAAATATATTTCAGACAAAATCGAATTAAACTAGAAACTAAGTACAGAAAGAAACCAGGACATCTCCAAACTCTTGGAAATTAAACAACAGACTTCTAAGTAATCCACGAACCAAGGAGGAAGTCTCACAAGGAAAAAATGTATACATAGAACTGAAAGAAAATGAAAATTAAATATATCTAAGTAAGTGAAATACAGCTGAAGCTGTGATAAGGGGAAAATTTATGACACGGAAGATATTAGAAAATGGGCATGGTTTCAAGTCAATAATTTAAGTTCTTACCTGATAAACTAAAAAAAGAAGAACCAGATAAGATGAAAATGCACAGGAAAAGAAATTAAAATAGATAAGAGCAGAAATAAATGATGCTTGAAAACAGTAAAGAAATTCAATGAAACAGAAATCTGCTCCTTCAAAAATAAAATAAGACGAACCTCTAGCAAGAGTAGTAAAGATAAAAGAGAGTAGATAGGAATTACTGGTACTAGGAATAAAAGAAGTGATGTAATTACAGATCTTGAAGCCATTAAAAGGATAACAAAACAATACTATGAACGACTTCCACTCAAAATATTCAACAATCTAAAAGAAATTGACAAACTGTTAAAACCACAAGCTACCACAACTCAACTAAGATGAAATAGGCAATATGAATAGTCCCATAGCCATTAAAGAAACTGAATTCATCATTGAAAATCTCCAAAAAAGAATTTGCTAGGCCAGGATGATTTTGTTGGAAAATTCTACCAAATATTCACAGCAGAGATCACACTAATCTTATACATCTCCTCTAGAAATTATAAAGGAGCACATCCCTTCATTTTATAAAGCTAGTATTACCCTGCTAGCAAAACCAGACAAAAAGCAACCTGCAGACAAATATCTTTCATGAACATGGATTTAATGATCCCCAGGAAAATATTAATAAATTGTTCTAACAATGTATAAAAAAGAATTATACACAATAATGAAGTGGGGATTTATTCCAAGTATACAAGTCTGAGTGGGGGCAGGAACAGCTGAAGGAAGGAGAGGGGGAGCAAAGAGGGCACCCAGGACCCGTGTCACCTCAGCCCAGAGATGTATGGGTTTGCTGAGGGCCTGCACTCCCCTGAAGCCTAAAGCATGTTCTTTCCTAAGGTAATCACCTTATCCCTCTCTCTGCTCTTGAAGCACTCTCTAGTCACAAGGCTGGACATATTGTCTCCTCCCTTCTCGAGGGGAAAGGGAACATGGGAATACAATAGGGAAAAGTCTCAGTCATAGCACCCTGAAAACGTTACATAAATTCACATTGGCCATTCTAGCAAAGGCTAGAACCACAGTTAATCTGAATCTTGGCTGAATGCCTTTGATTCTCTCAGAACCTGAGCTGATGGGAGGCCTGTGAGGAATTTCCACAAGGCCCTCTCCCACTTGCCTCCCTGTTTTCCCTCAGAGGCTATCATTGTCTCCTGGGTTCTGTTGAAGCATGGGGTTTCCTGTGTCATCTCCTTAAGAATAGAACAGAAGAATATAAGCCCACATAGCTGTAGTCTAAAGTTGGCTCCTTAGCACTGGAGTATCCACAACTCACATGGCAGTCATCTGCCTCTTTTAGTTTGGTGTCATACTTTTTAGTGTGTGGGATAATAACACCGGAAAATAGCAACTTTGGCTATTCTTCATTTTGTTGTCTATATAAGTAATAAATAGTCTGAATCTAAAAGTGGCTTATTGTTCTGAAGATAAATACATTCTTCTCTGACCCCAGTCCGATAATTTTAGCAACACAGTCCATGGGCCTGGGAAATTCCCAGCAAGCGAAGCATAGTCTAGTTTCCCAGCTAGCCACCTCTGATCCCATGCCTGGGCAAGTAAGGGAAAATTCTAGGAAAATCAGTCACCTGCTCGGAGTGACTCCAATACCATGGTCCCAGCCTTCCCAAAGGTCTCACAGTCATGCTCCATAACGTAAAGGCAAGTCGCTGCTCAGCAACCTCACATAGTCCCTTCAATGGCCATTCTAAACCTTTACCTCTTTCCTCCACCCATCTGTGTCTGACCCAAATACATACATACTCCTATCTAGATACACTCCATTCAGAAGACATTCTACCTTTACTGTATCTGGAACATGATGTCATAGCTCAAGTAAGAAAATAGCAAAGTCAATTCTTGGCATTTGAATTTGAAAATCCTTGATCTGGCCATAAGGGAAACTTTTACAGAAGCCTAAGTGAACAAAGTCAGTATCTACTTTGAGACTAGATTAAATGTTCCCTTTCTGAGAAGAGGGGGAAATTCTTGAGGGCAAAAAAAGAAAGCTTAGAAACCACTATAGAGTCTGAGAAGGGAGCCTATAGTCTGCTAAAACTCAGGATGAGACCCCAGAAGTCCGAGATTAGTTAAACATCAGAAAGGAGAATGAAATGGTGTTTTACTTCCTTGGTGTAGAGGACAGGTACCTTGTAAGGTCCCAGAGTCCTCTGGTGTATCACAGTTTGCAAGAATAAAGAAAAAATGTTTGGAATGGGATTAAAGATGGCAGCATGAGAGGAGAGACAGAGGCTTCCTCCTAAAATTGGATACAATTAGAAAATTTAATTGGCGCAACTAATCCTGAGAGAGCAACAGGAAAGAGGATGGCTTCAGACTGCATACACCTGGAGAAAAGAGCAGACCTCACCAAACGGGGTAACGTACCAGAGCTGTGGCTCCATGGGACCTGAGCCCCTCCCCCACCCCAGCTCACTGGCAGGAGGAAGAGAAACGGAGCAGGAAGGGAGTGGAAGGCTTGGGAATGCTGAATACCTAGCTCCGGAGATCTGCTCTGGGAGCACAAACCTAAATTTCATGGTGCATTCATGAGACTCACATGACTACCGGGTTGGAAAGTTAATACAGGCAGAGTTCCTGGGGAGACTGGGATTCCAGCTGCTTGTGGAAAGCAGGGATCCATATCTGGCTGCTCTGGGACAAAAACATACCTGTGTGACCGGCCCAATGGCTCAGGCAGTGGAAACAGGCACAGGAGCCAGGAGGCGGGGAACAGCTCTTTCCTCCCCCCAGGCAACAGTACCGCTCCCCTGCATTCCCCAGACATTGCTTCAGGGACTGAGCAGCTCCAGAATAGAGTTTCTGGACACTAGAGGGCGATATATACAAACATGAAATGCCAAAGGAAACTTGTCCAGAGTAAAATTATTAATACAACTCCCGAGAAAGATTTAAATGATATGGACCTCGTGACTCTTCCTGAAAGGGAGTTCAACATAAAAATCATCAACATTCTAATGGAGGTACAGAAAGACATCCAAGAACTCAGAAATGAATTCAGGTCAGAGATCCAATCATTGAAGAGCACGGTGGAGGGTATTAAAAGCAGGTTGGATATGGTGGAGGAGACAATAAATGAAATAGAAACTAGAGAAGAAGAATGTAAAGAAGCTGAGGCACAGAGAAAAAAAAGGATCTCTAAAAATGAAAGAATATTGAGAGAACTGTGTGAGATCCAATCAGAATAATATTCACATTATAGGTATAAAAGAAGAAGAAGAGAGAGAAAAAGGGATAGAAAGTGTCTTTGAGGAGGTAGTTGCTGAAAACTTCCCCAATCTGGGGAAGGACATAGTCTCTCAGGACATGGAGATCCACAGATCTCCCAACACAAGGGACCCAAGGAAGATAACACCAAGACACATAGTAATTAAAATGGGAAAGATCAAGGATAAGGACAGACTGTTAAATGAAGACAGAGGCAGAAATAAGATCACATACAAAGGAAAACCCATCAGACTAACATCAGACTTCTCAGCAGAAACATTACAGGCCAGAAGGGTGTGGCATGATGTATTTAATGCCATGAAGCAGAAGTACTAGGAACCAAGATTACTTTATCCAGCAAGATTATCATTTAAATTTGAAGGAGGGATTAAACAATTTCCAGATAAGCAAAAGCTGAGAGAGTTTACCTCCCACAAACCATCTCTTCAGTCTATTTTGGAGGGACTGCTGTAGATGGAAGTGTTCCTAGAGTTGGATAGCTGTCACCAGAGAGAGTAAAACCACGGTAGGGAGGGTGGAGCAGCTGATTGTGAGGCAAATGCAAAATTAAATTGACTATCCCCAAAGTCAATCAAGGGATAGACAAAAAGAACAGAATGTGATACCTAATATATAAAGAATGAAGGAGGAAGAAAAAGGAAGAGAAATAGAAAAGAACCTTTAGATTGTGTTTGTAACAGCATACTAAGTGAGTTAAGTTAGACTCTTAGAAAGTAAGGAAAGTAACCTGGAACCTTTGGTAACCAAGAATTTAAAGCCTGAAATGGCAATAAGTACATACCTATTGATAATCACCCTAAATGTAAATGAACTGAATGCACCAATCAAAAGACATAGAGTCACTGAATGGATTAAAAAACAAGACACATCTATATGCTGCTTACAAGAGACTCCCCTCAAACCCAAAGACATGCACAGACTCAAAGTCAAGGGATGGAAAAAGACATCTCATGCAAACAACAAGGAGAAAAAAGCAGGTGTTGCAGTACTAGTATCAGAGAAAATAGACTCAAACCAACGAAAGTAACAAGAGATAAAGAAGGACATTACAGAATGATAAAGGGCTCAGTCCAACAAGAGGATATAACCATTATAAATATATATGCACCCAACACAGGAGCACCAGCATATGTGAAACAAATACTAACAGAACTAAAGGAGGAAATAGAATGCAATGCATTCATTTTGGGAGACTTCAACACACCATTCACTACAAAGAACAGATCCACCAGGCAGAAAATAAATAAGGACACAGACACACTGAACAACCCACTTGAACATATGGACCTTATAGACATCTATAGAACTATACACCCAAAAGCAACAGGATACACATTCTTCTCAAGTGCACATGGAACATTCTCCAGAATAGACCACATACTAGGCCACAAAAGGAGCCTCAGTAAATTCCAAAAGGTTGAAATTCTAACAACCAACTTTTCAGACCACAAAGGTATAAAACTAGAAATAAATTGTACCAAGAAAGCAAAAAGGCTCACAAATACATGGAGCTTAACAACATGCTTCTAAATAGTCAGTGGATCAACGACCAAATTAAAATGGAGATCCAGCAATATATGGAAATAAATGACAACAACAACACAAAGCCCCAACTTCTGTGTGATGCAGCAAAAGCAGTCTTAAGAGGAAAGTATATAGAAATCCAGGCATATTTAAAGAAGAAAGAACAAAACCATATGAATAGTCTAAGTCACAATTATCAAAATTCAAAAAAGAAGAACAAATGAGGCCTAAAGTTAGCAGAAGGAGGAACATAATAAAGATCAGAGAAGAAGTAACCAAAATTGAAAAGAACAGAAAAATAGAAAAAAAATCAATGAAAACAAGAGCTGGTTCTTTGAGAAAATAAACAAAATTGATAAGCCTCTAGCCAGACTTATTAAGAGAAAAAGAGAATCAACACACATCGACAGAATCATAAATGAGAAAGGAAACATCACGACAGACCCAATGGAAATATAAAGAATTATTAGAGACTACTATGAAAACCTATATGCTAAGAAGCTGGTAAACCTAGAAGAAATGGACAACTTCCTAGAAAAATACAACCATCCAAGACTGACCAAAGAAGAAACACAAAATCTAAACAAACCAATTACCATCAAAGAAATTGAAGCGGTAATCAGAAAACTACCAAAAAAAAAAAATGGGCCAGATGGATTTATCTCGGAATTTTATCAGACATACAGAGAAGACATAATACGCATTCTCCTTAAAGTTTTCCAAAAAATAGAAGATGAGGGATTACTCCCAAACTCATTCTATGAAGCCAACATCACCGTAATACCAAAACCAGGCAAAGACCCCACCAAATTTCAACATCCATTCATGATAAAAACTCTCAGCAAAATGGGTATAGAGGGCAAGTACCTCAACATAATAAAGGCCATATATGATAAACCCACAGCCAAGATCACATTGAACAGCGAGAAGCTGAAAGCTTTTCCTCTGCGATCGGGAAAAAGACAGGGATGCCCACTCTCCCCACTGTTATTTAACATAGTACTGGAGGTCCTAGCCACAGCAATTAGACAAAAAGAAATACAAGAAATCCATATTGGTAAAGAAGAAGTTAAACTGTCACTATTTGCAGATGACATGATATTGTGCATAAAAAACCATAAAGACTCCACTCCAAAACTACTGGAACTGGGGCAGAGCCAAGATGTTGGGGTGAGTAGGGCAGTGGGAATCTCCTCCCAAAAACATATATATTTTTGAAAATACAACTATCCCTAAAAGAGAGACCAGAAGACACAGGATAACAGCCAGACTACATCCACACCAGACAGAAAATAAGTAAGGACACAGAGGCACTGAACAACACACTAGAACAGATGGACCTAATTGACATCTACAGAACTCTGCATCCAAAAGCAACAGGATACACATTCTTCTCATGTGTACATGGGACATTCTCCAGAATAGAAGACATACTAGGACACAAAAAGAGCCTCAGTAAATTCAAAAAGATTGAAATCCTACCAACCAACTTTTTAGACCACAAAGGTATAAAACTAGAAATAAACTGTACAAAGAAAGCAAAAGGGCTCACAAACACATGGAGGCTTAACAACATGTTCCTAAATAATCAATGGATCAATGACCAAATTAAAATGGAGATCCAACAATATATGGAAACAAATGATAACAACAACACAAAGTCCCAACTACTGTGGGATACAGCAAAAGCAGTCTTAAGAGGAAAGTATGTAACAATCCATGCATATTTAAAGAAGGAAGAACAATCCCAAATGAATGGTCTAATGTCACAATTATCGAAATTGAAAAAAGAAGAACAAATGAGGCCTAAGGTCAGCAGAAGGAGGGACATAATAAAGATCAGAGAAGAAATAAATAAAATTGAGAAGAATAAAACAATAGCAAAAATCAATGAAACCAAGAGCTGGTTCTTCAAGAAAATAAACAAAATAGATAAGCCTCTAGCCAGACTTATTAAAAGGAAAAGAGAGTCAACACACATCAACAGAATCAGAAACAAGAAAGGAAAAATCATGATGCAGCCCCCAGAAATAGAAGGAGTTATTAGAGAGTACTATGAAAACCTATATGCTAACAAGCTGGGAAACCTAGGAGAAATGGACAACTTCCTAGAAAAATACAACCTTCCAAGATGGACCCAGAAAGAAACAGAAAATCTAAACAGACCAATTACCAGCAATGAAATTGAAGCAGTAATCAAAAAACTACCAAAGAACAAAACCCCCGGGCCGGATGGATTTACCTCGGAATTTTATCAGACATACAGAGAAGACATAATACCCATTCTCCTTAAAGTTTTCCAAAAAATAGAAGAGGAGGGAATACTCCCAAACTCATTCTATGAAGCCAACATCACCCTAATACCAAAACCAGGCAAAGACCCCACCAAAAAAGAAAACTACAGACCAATATCCCCGATGAATGTAGATGAAAAATACTCAACAAAATATTAGCAAACCGAATACAAAAATACAAAAAAGGGATCATACACCATGACCAAGTGGGATTCATCCCAGGGATGCAAGGATGGTACAACATTCGAAAATCCATCAGCATCATCCACCACATCAACAAAAAGAAAGACAAAAACCACATGATCATCTCCATAGATGCTGAAAAAGCATTCGACAAAATTCAACATCCATTCATGATAAAAACTCTCAACAAAATGGGTATAGAGGGCAAGTACCTCAACATAATAAAGGCCATATATGATAAACCCACAGCCAACATCATACTGAACAGCGAGAAGCTGAAAGCTTTTCCTCTGCAATTGGGAGCAAGACAGGGATGCCCACTCTCCCCACTGTTATTTAACATAGTACTGGATGTCCTAGCCACAGCTATTAGACAAAACAAAGAAATACAAAGAGTCCAGATTAGTAAAGAAGAAGTTAAACTGTCACTATTTGAAGATGACATGATATTGTACATAAAAAACCCTAAAGACTCCACTCCGGAACTACTAGAGCTAATATCGGAATTCAGCAAAGTTGCAGGATACAAAATTAACACACAGAAATCTGTGACTTTCCTATACACTAACAATAAACTAATAGAAAGAGAAATCAGGAAGAAAATTCCATTCACAATAGCATCAAAAAGAATAAAATACCTTGGAATAAACCTAACTAAGGAAGTGAAAGACCTACACCCTGAAAAGTATAAGACACTCTTAAGAGAAATATAACAGGTCACTAACAAATGGAAATTCATCCCATGCTCCTGGCTAGGAAGAATTAATATCGTCAAAATGGCCATCCTGCCCAGAGCAATATACAGATTTGATGCAATCCCTATCAAACTACCAACAGCAGTCTTCAATGAACTGGAACAAATAGTTCAAAAATTCATATGGAAACACCAAAGACCCTGAATAGCTAAAGCAATCCTGAGAAGGAAGAATAAAGTGGGGGGGGATCTCGCTCCCCAACTTCAAGCTCTACTACAAAGCCACAGTAATCAAGACAATTTGGTACTGGCACAAGAACAGAGCCACAGACCAATGGAACAGAATAGAGACTCCAAACATTAACCCAAACATATATGGTCAAGTAATATTCAATAAAGGGGCCATGGACATACAATGGGGAAATGACAGTCTCTTCAACAGATGGTGCTGGCAAAACTGGACAGCTACATGTAAGAGATTGAAACTGGATCACTGTCTAACCCCATACGCAAAAGTAAATTCGAAATGGATCAAAGACTTGAATGTAAGTCATGAATCCATAAAACTCTCAGAAAAAAACTTAGGCAAAAATCTCTTAGACATAAACATGAGTGACCTCTTCTTGAACATATCTCCCCAGGCAAGGGAAACAAAAGCAAAAATGAAGAAGTGGAACTATATCAAGCTGAAAATCTTCTGTACAGCAAAGGACACCATCAGTAGAACAAAAAGGTATCCTATAGTATGGGAGAATATATTCGTAAATGACAGATCCAATAAAGGGTTGACATCCAAAATATAAAAAGCTCACACACCTCAACCAACAAAAAGCAAATAATCCAATTTAAAAATGGGCAGAGGAGCTGAATAGACAGTTCTCTAAAGAAGAAATTCAGATGGCCAACAGACACATGAAAAGATACTCCACATCGCTTGTCATCAGAGAAATGCAAATTAAAACCACAATGAGATATCATCTCACACCAGTAAGTATGGCTACCATCCAAAAGACAAACAACAACAAATGTTGGCGAGGTTGTGGAGAAAGGGGAACCCTCCTACACTGCTGGTGAGAATGTAAATTAGTTCAACCATTGTGGAAAACAGTACGGAGGTTCCTCAAAATGCTCAAAATAGAAATACCATTTGACCCAGGAATTCCACTTCTAGGAATTTACCCCAAGAATGTAGCACTCCAGTTTGAAAAAGACAGATGCACCCCTATGTTTATCGCTGCATTATTTACAATAGCCAAGATATGGAAGCAACCTAAATGTCCGTCAGTAGATGAATGGATAAAGAAGATGTGTTACATATACACAATGGAATATTACTCAGCCATAAGAAAAAAACAGATCCTACCATTCGCAACAACATGGATGGAGCTAGAGGGTATTATGCTCAGTGAAATAAGCCAGTCGGAGAAAGACAAGTACCAAATGATTTCACTCATATGTGGAGTATAAGAACAAAAGAGAACTGAAGGAACAAAACAGCAGCAGAAGCACAGAACCCAAGAATGGACTAACAGTTACCAAAGGGAAAGGGACTGGGGAGGATGGGTGGGAAGGGAGGGACAAGGGCAGTAAAAAAAGAAAGGGGGCATTACAATTAACATGTATAGTGTGTGGGGGGGCACATGGAGGGCTGTGCAACATAGAGAAAAGAAGTAGTGATTTTACAGCATCTTACCATGTTGATGGACAGTGACTGTGAACGGGAATGTGGGGGGGCTTGGTGAAGGGGGGAGCCTAGTAAACATAATGTCCTTCATGTAATTGTAGATTAATGATACCAAAATAAAATTTTAAAAAATTAAATCAGTTGCTCTAGAGTTTGCAACATACATTAACAACTAGTTTAAGTTCACTTTCAAATAAGACTATACTGCTTCACAGTTAATGCAAGTACCTCAGAGTATTCTCAGTTCCTCCTTCCATCCCCTACAGCACTGTTGTCATTCACTTCACTTTTCCATATACTATAATCACCAAATACATTTTAGCTAATATTGTTTTGAACACACTGTTATCCATTAGATCTGTTAAGAATAAGAAAAATAAAATATTTTATTTTCTTTTATTTTTTCTTTAATGCTCTTCTTTCCTTTTTGTGGGTTAAAGTATTTTTGCTCTATCATTTCCTTTTTCTCTAAAGACCTTTTAACATTCTTGCAAGGGAGCTCTACTGACAAGAAAGCCTCAGTTTTTATTTGTATGTAAAAGTATTTATTTTTCTCCACTTTTGAAGGATATTTCTGGATATAGAATTCTAGGTCAGTGGGGGTTTTTTTTTTCCCTTAAACACTAAATATTTCACTCTACTTTCTTCTTCTTGCTTGCATGGTTTCTGAAGAGAATTCCAATGTGATTATTATCCTTTTTTTTTACAAGTAAGATGTTATTTTCCTCTGTTTTTTTTTTCAAGATTTTCTCTTTGTCTTTGATTTTCTACAGCTTGAATATGATATGCATAGGTGTAATTTTGTTGTTGTTCTTATTTATTCTGCTTGTTATCCTCTGGTTTTCCTGAATCTTTGGTTTGGTGTCTATCATTAATTTTGGAAAGTTCTCAGTCATTATTACTTAGTATTTGTCTTGTTCCTTTTTCTTCTTCTGGTATTGTCATTGTGTGTGTGTTAAAATGTTGTCATTATCTCATAGATCTTACATAGTCTATTCCATTTATTTTCATTCTTTTTTGTCTTTGCTTTTCAGTTTGGGAAGTTACTATATTTTTTGTTTTTCAGTTTGGGAAGTTTCTATTGACATATCTTCAGGCTCACTGAAGGTGAAGGGAGATGGGCTTGCAACCAGCACATGGATCTTGACAGATTATATTCATGCCCAAGTAGCAATTTCAACCCGTGGTTTTGCTCATCTGGAAAACCAAGTTGTGAGCACACTCTCATCAGGGAACTTGGTGGGTTGCAGATATGTCTGATTCAGATCCTCAAAAGAAGGGTTTTACTGGCTCTAGAGCTAGGTTTGCCCATGCCCAGAGAAGGAGCTGAGTCACAGCCCTATCTGCTGTGGAGTGTACTTTCCAGTCCCATTTGATCAATCCCCTTTCCAGTTCCCCTTCACCATCACAGTGAGATTCCCAATGTCTGGGTCCCACAGATACTCCTGCAGTCCTCATGGTGTGAAATCCGAATAAGGGCTCTCACAAAGTGACCCATAATGTTGAGGGTGCTGGTTGTCCCCCTGGGTTCTCTTTTCCCACTAGAGGAACCAGAGTCTCAGCATAGACCTCTCCACATTGTGCCATACTGTCCTGTGGGTGGGGCAATGCAGTCAACATGTAGTTGCTTCTCTCACTCTTCTAATGCAGTCTGTGTTGGTCTCTGAGATACAGGAGTGTGCTTTAGCCTCACCCTTCTAATCTAGGATTCTCTCAGTGGTATCTAGTTCTTGAAGAGTTGTTAGCTATTCTTCTTTTGAGGAGGAACAAAGTCAGGAGTGACTTCTGTCACTCTCTTGGGGACATCACTATCCCACTCTCTTCTTAACAAGACTTGCCTTCAGGGGAAACCAGTTAAGAGGCTGGTGGCAACTCTTGGAAGCTGTGTGACCCAGCAGCACTCAAGCTGAGAAGCAGGTGGGCAGAGCTAATCACCCTCAGAGCAAAGCCAGTACCAGGCATGGAGGGTTCCTGTACTGTGCATAGTCAGGGGTATTAATTCATAGCCAAGGGTGAGGAGGGTAGCTCCTGGCCCCTCCAACCTGTTTCTTAAATTGTACCCTGGCAAGAGAGTTGGGACATAGCCCCACCTGCTGTGGAGAGTGTCTTTTGGTCCCATTTAACCAGAATAGCTAGTACCAACTCCTGGAAGCTCTGTGGTCTAGTGCTGCTTGAGCTGAGAGATGAGCAAGTAGAGATCATCCCCAGAGCAAAGCT